>NC_141255.1:8008165-8608165 GCF_054856555.1 Leptonotus elevatus
ACACTCCTCGACCTTACAAAGAAAAAAGGATACAACAGAAATATTTCATTATAACAATAATGAAAACTAGACCCATACTAAAGAATATTTTACCAATACTCACCTTTGAATTAATTAATATATTTTATGGTGAAGCCATTCTTGTCTTTACCTAAGGATGAAAAGTATGCTACCTCTTCTTTGGGTTTAACTTTTGCCCTCTGTGGCCTCATGACTGACATGTCTCACTGAAGATAATGATCTAAAGCTATAGAAAAAAATGAGTTTCAATCAGTTTGATAGGTAACTTGTTGCAGATGTCTTGAAGTTGACTTTCAGTGTACCATAATAGCCTGTGCAGTGTGCAGTAAATGTGCCAACGAAAATAAAATACAGTGGATAGCACAGCTCTGCTAAATATTTGCATAAATTAAATGTAATGAACACTAACAGACTTTACTGAAATATTTCTATTGAAAGAACAAATTTAAGTAAACACAAATGCAGCAATTTACCAATACTTCATTTATACTGTACTGGTAATACTAAGCCATTGTATATTTTCACATCAAAAACCAGTCTGTTATTGCTTTCCTCTTAAAAATTGCAATTAGCATTCATCTTACTCAACAGACGGTTAGCTCTGCTATGCTAACCGTCGCTAACAGAAGCGTAGCAATTCTAAATAATTAGCTGCATCCATCATAATCAACAGATGGTTAGGTATGCTAACGTAAGCTTAGCTGCACTTACACTGGACTTGCATTTAAATCATTTTCGCGAAAGAGGGAGCAATGTACACAAGCGACCAACAACAACAGGAAAAATTCGAGCTTCAAACCTACCTCATTAGCACAGCTACACGCCATCACATCTCGTGAAGTAAATAGAGCCGGGGGCGGTTCTCTATCGGGGCTGCTAGATGACGTCACTTCCGTACTCAGGGCAATATAATAAATCCCGTTCAAATCAACAAATTGGTTCAGTCGTTGGATTATGAACTTTGTTGATAAGAGTGGCTATTGTTCTATGATTTACAGTGTCAATAAAAAAAAATAGATCACATTTAAAATGAACCCCAAAGGCTCATATATTAAATGAATTACCACAGACGAAAACAAAGGATATTATTGCTAGAATTATAGATCATTTTGTAATCATAAAATGTGATTTCAGTTTCAGTTTTTTAAAAAGGTTTTTTTTTTCATTAACGAAAATGTTTTTTTGCTTTAGTAAATAAAATAACCTTGCTGCTGTCATACAGTTGCTGTCCGAGGATGTTTTAGTACTATACTTTAGTAATGGATGCATGTGTTTTTTGGCAAAATTGTGAGCGAGCCCAATTCCTTGGCTGAGAAGCAACCCTGCAAATGAATGGTCACATGACGCTTTCCTTTTGGCATGAAGCAGGACTGATGGTAGCGCTCACCTTTTCTTCTCCAGACAAGCATTTTTCCGGATGCCCCAAACATTTGGAAAGGGGGTTAATCAGAGAAAATAACTTCAACTCTTTTTTTCTTATTTTGGTCTGTATTTATGGAATCCCCTTTTCACTGGTCACACCAGGCCATCCTCCAAAAGTCTTACTCCCTCACCATGGGTGTAGATGCACTCATACCTGCTTACTGCCATTCCTGAGCAAGCTCTACACTGGTGGTGATGTCCTTATCCCGCAGCTGAATCAACTTTGGGAGATAGTCCTGGCATTTGCTGGATTTTCTTGGGTGCCCTGAAGCCTTCTTCACTTAAAGTTTGTAAGGTCACTAAAGGAAATTACTTTAATTTTCATGGCAAATAGGGACTTTGCAATTCATCTAATCACTATAACATTCTGGAGTACATGCAAATTGCCATCATAAAAAAACAATAATAATAAGTCAGCACTGGAGATTTTTAGAAAATCAATGTCATTCTCAAAACATTTGGCCACTGGTGTACAGAAAGATGTTACATTGTAAAGGCAGGGTGGGATGTTAAATGATGAATCAATATACGGCACTGACAGTTTCTCTGTCTTTGCCTCCAGCTGTTCAAAGTGATGTGATAAACAGCTGTTAACCATTGTATATTTTCAAATAAACAACCACTGCAAGAATTAAATGCTGAAATATATAATTAAATGTCATAGTGTATTTCATTATTTAATTTATCTACTTAGGAATTGGTGGCTGCAAAAAAAAAAAAAGGCTCTGCGTCTACAGACAAACATTCACAATACACAGCATTTTGAGAAAAAACTGAATTATGGGGACATGTGCGTAATTGTGGGGACAGGTGACGGTCAGCCAATCAAATGCTGTGAAATATACACTGGTGTGAATAATTCATGAAGTGGTGCATTACGAGGACCTTCCTACAGGGGGCGTCATCAAATACACAAAAATACACAAATTCATGTAATTATGGTTTACAAGGACATTGGCTAAAACTTTGGATTTAAGCCTTCTACAGCCCTAGAAGCACTTCTGCATTGAATGAATTATGAGGACATGGGCTGTGTCCTCATAATTCAAAATGTCCTCGCAGTGTTGCGTGTATTCAGGTGACATGTCCTCATAATACACAAAGGCAAACACACACACACACACACACACACACACACACACACACACACACACACACACACACACACACACACACACACACACACACACACACACACACACACACACACACACACAAGTGCACTTCAAGCCCCACCACAAACCACTGTTGCGGACAGCAACATATAACGTTTATGTTCATGACATTTGGACTCCCATGCTCGCTTTGTACAATCAAACCGAACAGAGTTTAAAAAACAACAACACATTTGTATTGAAATAATAATTGAATTTACTTTTGGTATTGAAATTAATTTCCATAATCCAGCTATAGAAATAGTAGAAAAGAAGACTGAAAGATAAAATCACTGGAATGTAAATCATGGAAAAAGAATCTTGTTATGAGCTGATCGGACTCTTTTTCTTTTTTTGTTGGCATGGACGCCTATTGCTGCTGCAACAGAAGAAAAAATAAATAATTTGATCGAAGTATTATAGAAGAGCAGCATAGTTATGTAGCTGGTCATTGTGATTTAAAAGACACAAAAATAACTTTTAAGTGTCAAACTGGTAACATTAAAACGTGACATTTATTTATTTATTTTCATGGGGGGGAGGCGTTTAAAGAGCAGTCTGGGTCATTAACTCATTCACTGCCATTGACGGCTGTAGACGTCAAAAATTCATTTGAAATATTTCTATTAGTTTAACATTTTTTTTCCACCTTTGTTAACAATAGTGTGAAAACCTAGATTTTTTTTTTTACTGTTCATTTACAACAGATATAAAATTTGTGATTAGTCGTGAGTTAATTATTGAAGTCATGCAGTTAATTACCATCAAAATTTTTAATTGCCTGACACGATTTAAAAAAAAGAACAGACGTCAGGCGATTAAATTTTTTAATCATAATTAATCGCATGACTGTTATGTTATATATGTTCTAAATGTACAATAAAAAGAATTCTAAGTTTTCATGCTCTTGTTAACAAAAGTGGAAAAATGATAAACTAATAGAAATAGTTCATATGAATTTTTGACGTCTATAGCCGTCGATGGCAGCGAATGAGTTCAACTTCAGCAAAGACAACTCACAAAGTGCATCGGTCAACGCTCAACTGCGTGTGTGCGTGTGTGTTATTTATATAACAATTTATTGATGGGTCATCTGTGATGAACTATATGATGGAAGTGTAAAAAAAGCGATAGAGTGAAGAAAAGAGGTGTAGTAGTGATTCATGAAGCCTTTTTTTGGACTTTCGGTGGAAACAAAGTTGGCGTTGCGGCTGCTGAAAGTAGCTCAGCTGTCCGCCTTGTGGCCTCTTTAGCCTTTAGCCATTTAGCAGCACACGCACGCACACAACCGCAATGGGAAGCTCACTAACTAGTAGCTTAGCTTAGCTTGACTTGTTATGCACATATGCACAATCATGTGCACACACATATTGGTACTAACTAGCATCTTAGCATAAGTTTACTTGCGTCACATACACACATCAATGGGTCAATACTGTCTCAGAGTTTGGGGTCTTGACAAAACTTTTTAGAACCACACACGCGTCATCCTGGACCTGAGGCTTCCGCGAAAACTGATGAAAACCACGGTGACCCGGGAGTGTCCTCCCCAAGATGAAGGTGAGTGGAAATGCCATCAAGGAAGGCCCTACATGTGTGTGTGTGTGTGTGTGTGTGTGTTTGTGCGCGTGTGCGTGAATTTCTGAGCAGAAGCATAATTCAGAGGAAGATTCTGGTATTTTCTGCCGAGCAGCCACAGACCACAATGAAGCAAAAGACGCGTATAAAAGATGCAAGAGGCGCTCAGCAAATTGACCTGAAAACTTGTCGCCGTCTCTCAGGGCTCATCATTCGTCTCTCGTCTCTCACAGCACCCGCCTCTCGTCTTTGGTCACTCTCCTCGCCGTCATGTCGTCGCCGTGTCGTCTGGGCCTACTGGTCCTGCTGGGTGCTCTGGTGGCACGGGCCAATCCCGTGGACTCGCATCCCGAACTCAGGAAAATCCTGGAGGACATCTCCAGAGATGTGGTGAGCTGATGGCGTCCCTCAGGGATCATGCTTAGAGCCACTTCACTTCATTCGACTTTTACTGCCATCATTTGTTTGTATTTTTCAGCATGTTGTGTGTTTTTCAGGCAACTCGAGTAGACTTTTGTGTTTCAGCTTGTATATTTCTGAGTCTCAGCATGTGAACATCATAATAGTGGTCTGGGGCCGCCTGGTCTCTCCAGGACCTGGCCGACTTTCACTAATTAATAGTGAGTTAACTAGTGAAGTCATGTGATTAATTACGATTATTTTTTTAATCGTAATTAATTGCATTACTTTACTAGTTAACTCACGATTAATCACAAATTGGATATCTGTTCTAAATGTACAATACAAAAATTCTAGTTTTTGATACTCTTGTTAACAAAAGTGGGAAAAAAATTTAAACTAATAGAAATAGCTCAAATGAATTTTTGACGTCTATAACCGTCAATGGCAGTTAATGAGTTAATAGAATAATGGCAAGAAAGTGAAAAAAAATCTGGATGGATTTTTTTTCCCCCTGGCACTCTCTTGCATGTGTGTCAGCATGAATGTTAACATACATATTTTTTTTGTGTGTTGCCTCATGTATGTTCACATGCAGCGTTTTTCAGCATGTTTACAAGTATTGTGTGTTATCAGGATCTGAAGAGCGTGAACATCAGCACTCATCCTCCCTTCGACGATGTCATCAAGAGCATCAAAGCGTGTCAGGTAAAAATAAAAACCCAAACACGGAGACCGGTTTCATCAGAGAATCGAACCCGAGGTCATCGGGTGGCGGGCCACAGCGCTGACACGTTTGTTTTTCCGCTCCCCGCAGAACCGAGAGGCGGTCAATCTGACCAAGTCGACGTTGGAGGTCTACGTGCGCATATTGGACAGCATCCTGAACAACGCCACCTTGCTGACGGACATACCCGATGACGGCAGGCGTGAGCGCCTGAGGCACAATGTCAGCCAGCTAACCAAAAAGCTGCGCCACCTGAGCGCCATCCTGGCGCGTCCGCGCTGCCCCGACACCAGTACAGTCCTCCAGAAGCTCACGCAACTCAAGGTGAGGCCTACGGAATTATTATTTTTTTTAATCAAAAGATTACATTTTTAAATGATTGCTAATATATGTATGAACAATAATGTAGGAATATGAAAAAATATGTATACACACATCTTCATACTTGAAAAAATAATTAACATATTTAAAAGTTAAATGAAAATAATTTAGCAAATTATTAAACAAAATAAGAGCTACAAAAATAACAATAATTTAAAATATAATTACGTGATGAAAATACATATCTTAAAATTCATCTCGAAAACTATAATAAGACATTAGAACAAAATTTGTGCGTGTGTGCAGGTGGATGACGTGTTGTTCCAAAAGAGGGCGCTCTCTCAGTTCCTGGAAGTGTACAACATGGCAGCTGTGATTGGCTCTCGCTCTGTGGCCCCACCCATCAAGGCCTCACCGTGAACCGTTTTCCGCCTTTTATTCTTCTTCTAATTTATTCCTTTATTTAATCCCATCCTGTACTTTAATTTATTCTTGTTAGGGGAAGCGACAGAAACATTGTTGATTGGTTCTTTCATCATCATTTTATTTATTTTTTTGTGGAGCTTCATTTAAATAAAAGCACATGTCCAAAATTCAAGTTTGCGCCTTGACGTTTCCTTGAAAGCAGTGATGTCACTCATTTACACATTTCTCCATTTGTGCCAGTTTCTCTTTGACAACCTATGACTCAGTGATGATGTCGTGTGCACTTTAACCTGTGATAAATTTCCCCTGTACTCTCAGGGACTTTTTGGGTCTTCCCACTGCTGCATGATGCATATTCTCCTTGATACTTTATTTGAAATTATCTTTAAGGTTGAAATCTACGGAAGCGTATTCGTTGAAATCAGCTTGGGAATCTTTAAAAATATATATATATTGCCATCGATACATAAGACAAACACAGATGATCATTACAATTAGCTTCAAAACACACACTAAATAAATAAAAAAAATCTAACAAAACAACCGCATGACTGAAGCAGATGCTATGCTAAGCTAAAGTTGCTAAATCGGCTTCATGTCATCACATTTTACACACCACATGGTACTTAGCGTGCTAGGATTAGCATTAGGATGCAGAGCTAATTGCTAAGCTAGCAGCCAGAGTTAGTAACTCTGCTCCCGTTTGAACGTGTGACACATTGCATGAGTTTAGCTTGTTAGCATTAGCATACAGAGCTAATTTCTACACGTTTGTCTACAAATAACCTGGACTTGTTATGCTGCCTCCTCGCCATAGTGAGAAGTGAAATCACCGGCGGCCATCTTGTGTTGCTATTGGCTGAGCGTGCCTAACTCCGACTACTTTCTGTCTCCACGGCAAAAAAATTCCACGGCGTTTGGCATACAGTTGTACCAATAATTCTGGCAGAAACGATACATGCACATTACATCAGGAAGAACGCGATGATCAATTTTCTCTCATAAAGTAGCCTATATTCAGAAAGAGTTGTCTGCATCATGTTGTCAGAACTGTCACTTAATTCTTTGAGAGCCTGAAATTACCCCATACTGGCGTCAAACATGCACAGAAATTGAGTAACTGTGGCAACGCAAGATCCAAGCTAATTTTAGACATCTTTTGCTGCAACTAACAGGAATGTCCGAAATGCTGTCTGGGTTTAGCATATTAGCATTAGCATACCGAGCTAATTGCTAACCCAACATCCAGATAACATTTGGAACTTTGCGTGTTTAGTGTGTTAGCATTAGCATTCGCGCAATTGCTCGAATGGAATCGCAACAGTGCAAGAAATTCAAGAGAAGTTCTTCTAAACCTCATCACTTCCTTTTTGTTTCGAGTCCAACGCACGCACACGGACACACGCCTGTGTATATATCATGTCTGTTGTGCATTGTGTGGTTGTAGGTTGTGCGTGTGGGAGACCCCTCACCTTGTCTTTCTGTGAACTTTGGTGATTTAAAGGAAATTCTCAACCACATTTTCACACTTAAATCATCACAATGTGTGTGTGTGAGCATGTGTAAGCGTGCTATCTTTTAAATGCGAGACGTCGCCGACAAGGCAACACTTCTTCACATCGGCAGCTCTACCGGCACCGAGTCAAGGTCCGGTTTGGGAATTGGACCTGCAACACACACACACACAAAGAGTTGAGGATGGTTGCCGTGGCGAGAGCGATGCTTGGAGTGTGCGTGTACTTGTGTTTCTGTCGAGTCAGGACCTCTCATGTCCCCTTGGAGATGAACAGAACCATTCAGAACCTACTGCAACTTTATGTGAGTACACACACACGTGCTCTAAATTGGCCTTAATGGACTCACCTTGTTGCTTTTTCATGACTGACAACTTAATTTTATTGTGTGCGTGCGTGTGTTCATGTCATGTGTAATTGTGTGTTCGTGTTTGCAGAAGATCCCGCCAAAAGAACGTTTTAACGGCCGTCCGGTCTTCTCCAGAGAAATCCTGGGCACCAAAATGGAGGTAAAAATACATTGTTAGCCTATCTTAGTGTAACCCTAAGATGTTGTGGTTTCTCGCGGGCTACAAATAGTTGAGAGTTTATGATGTTTTCTGGCGTCTTCCTGCTAAATTATCTAGACAGGCAGGACAGGATTCAAGCACGTCTCTCTTTATTTCTCTCTCTCTCTCTCTCTCTCTCTCTCTCTCTCTCTCTCTCTCTCTCTCTCTCTCTCTCTCTCTCTCTCTCTCTCTCGAACGAGGCTCGCTCGGTTACACCTCTCTCTCTTTTCAGCTCATGACATGCGCAGTACACAAAACACCTGAGGTGTAACTAAAATACAAAAACAATCATTCACTAAACAAATATATGTCAATTACAAGTACATAAAAATGCACATTGGCAAACAACGTGTTACATTAGCTTAGCTGAGTTCAGCATTGTGACAATTGTCGCTAAACGCAACACGACATTGTCGCACAACAACACAGAAAAACAAAATGTCTGTGGGTCATTTTATGTTACGCGTGCGTTTAGTCGCTACTGACTATTCTTGCTGCTTTTAGTTTCTTTGGTTCTCAACTGTTTATTGATTGCATTCTTCTTTTGCTGTTGACTATCTTCCTGAATATATGGTGTCTATTCATGTATAGTTGATGCTGGTATATTTATTTTCATTCTCAGATGCTAATAATCAGAATTTCCACCATTTATTGTTTCCATTTTACTGCGTAACGCTGCTGACTATTGCTGCCGCACGATGCCAACGATGAATCCAATTCAAATCAACATGCATGGCAATGTCGTACAATGCAATTTTCGAAATTAGGATTTGCTGACTCACAATTGATTGTCGTGTGCTTCAGGCGAAGGCCGTGCTGATGTCGGCGGTGCTGCAGACGTACGAGGAGCTGCTGGGGCGCATGTTGAAGCGGCTGCCAGGCCCAACGGTGCCAACGCCCGTCGACCACTCCGGAGACTGTGATCCCGGGTCGAACATGGCCGCCCGGGCCCATCTGTACTATTTGCTGAAGCGCGTGCAGGATCTGAGGAAGCGCCGGTATCAATCGCAGGACAAACTTCTTGACTGGCTACACAAGATCCGAGAGCTTAAGGTATAAAGCCGACCTTCTTTTCAGTATTCAGTCATTAAAATCAACTACATACAACTTATTATGCCATCTAATGTTTCCTTCCAGTTTGTCCTTCTTATTGTATTGATTTTTTGCCTTTTAAAAATATTTTCTGCCCAATTTTTTGGGGTTTGTTTTTCACTGTTTTAGTTTAGCTTCCTCGACACCCTGTAAAGTGTCCTTGGGTGTCTTAAAAGGCGCTGATAAACATGATTTATTATTATTATTATTAGTAGTAGTATTTTATGCTACGATGATACATGAACTGCATGTTATTGGCCTCTTTAGCCTTTAGCCATTTAGCAGCACACGCACGCACACAACCGCAATGGGAAGCTCACTAACTAGTAGCTTAGCTTAAATAATTGGTGTTTTTGCAATTAAATATAGTTTTTTTTTCATAATTGATTATAAAAATTAGGATTTTATTATACAGAATTCAATGTACATTTAACAGTTTTGGAACATTGAGAAAGATTATTTATTTTATCGAATTTATTAGTTAAATTATATAATTAATTAATTGGAAAATGTAATATGAAAAAAAAGTTAATTATTTTACTGTTTTGTTTTTTTGGTTTTTACACATTTACTGAATTAATTACAATTAAATTCCTTAGAAATTACACAATGGAAAAAAATGTTAAATTATTGATTAAAAAAAAACATTTTTAAGTAATACACAAAATGTAAAATTGTAATCATTTTTTCTGGTGATTTTATTTTATTTTTTTCCAAACACATTTGAACTATTTCGAGTAGTCATCCGTTTTAAAAATCAAATATTGCCCATGACCCTAAGCACACGTGACCTGACGTGCCCTTTAGCCTTTGTCTCCTCTGCTGCGATGTAACTCCACCTCCTTTTCCTCCCCCAGATGGACAACCTGGTGGTCCAGAGCAAAGCATTGTGGGAGCTCCCCTGGCTGTATGAAGAGGCCAGCTTATTGGGCGATAGCATCCTGCCACTTCGCCGGCGCCGAAGGCAAACGACACGCCGCCGCCAACCACAAAATCATGTTTGACTTTATTTATTACAACACACATCGCGCACCGAGATATTTATGATGCTATTTAAAGCTTTATTTGTGATTATTTATGAGCTATTTATTTATTGGCACATAATAAAGATGTTACAATTTTATTGGCTGTTGCCATTCTTCATTACCACTTCCACAAAAATGAAAGTAAGCAGAGTGGAGGGGAAACACGCACTTGGACTTCTTAGAAGAACAATGAGAAAATTTCCACTGGCTTGGTGGGAATAATTTTTTGCGAGAGGAGGCGGCTTCCTGGACACTTACAAGAAGATGCCTCACAGGAAGTGACATCGCAGCCCGCGCGCTCAGGTCCAAAGAACAAGTGATGAAAATGTGAAAGTGTGAAGTCTGGAATGTTGATTTTTGAAGCAAAATGGTCTGCCCATATAATAAAAATAAAAAACTTGTTCAAACGAAACCTACTCAAAAATAAATTGGAGTAAAGTCAAATTCCCTTTAACAGAAGCTTAACTCAGGTTTAAAAATATTATCTAACCGGCTAGGTTAAGTTTTAATTTTAGAGGTGATGTTAAATGCTTTGTCAAATCCCATAAATGAAACACACACATTTAACTTTAACCACAGCTTGTGTGCTGCACAGTTGTGATGGGGGCGGCTGCAACCGCGATAAAGCAACCCATGACACGATGGAGAGAGAGAAGCTGAGAGTTAAAGGTTCCTCCACCTTTGTCGTTGCGTGCGCGTGTGCGCGTGTGCGTGTGTGCGTGTGTTTCGCTGTGAGTCAGCAGCGGGCACAGGAAAAGGAAACAACTTGTTGCATCTCTAAAAAAATTGTCAGACATTCAGACGATGTGGAATATTTATTTGATTTGTAATCATATTTGACAGCATATGGAAATACTTTTATGCTACCACTTTTTTGGTGCCCTCTCAACCTAAAAAAAAAAATGTGGCACGGAAATGTAAGTGTCAATGTTTCCGTGAAAATAAGATGACATTGGTGACCGGAAAACGCAGCAAGACATCATGATGCACAATGCACATCCCCCCCTCCCCCCTACTTCACTAAAATTAAAGTAAAAGCAAAGGAGGTCGGGCACGGTGACAAGGGGAACTCCACAAGCACGTCACAGGTGACAAATTAATATCATCGTTGTCATGTATGCACTCGTTCACTTTACAAAACCATCAAATTGACAATAGCATTTCGATTATCGTGCCTGTAGTCTGCTGTATTGTATAATGTCGTGCGTGTGTGTGTGTATTACACAACGTGGCACTTTTTTATTGACACGTTCAACATGACATTTTTATTATGGAGCTTGTTATGCGTGTGTTGTGTTTTGTTGTGTGTGTTATGATGTGTTGTTTGTGTTGTAAACGTATTTGTGTGCTGTGTTGTATTTTTTAATGTGTTGCGTTTATGTAGTTTGTGTTCTCTGTGCGTGCTATCGACGTGTTGTGTTTGTTTTGAGTGTGCATTGTTTTGTTTTGCATACGTTGTGTTGTGTTATGCTACGCGTGTCAGGTTGTGTTTTGCTGACATCTGGTGGACACGAAATGAAGCACTGTACAAAGACAACTGCGTGTGATTAAATAATCTTGTATTTGACGTGAAATGCTGCTTGTATTTTATATAAAGTTAATTTTGTGCTATAAAAATGTACTTGTTACTAAGTTGGTAGGTATATGTAGGTATATGTTTCTGTACTCCGTTTTACACTCCAGTCCAGTTGTTGGCTGTATGTAATGCACCCAAATTAAGCTGGTTACTCAACCGCCATTAAAAACCACAGAAGAAGAACAGCTCGGTAAACAAAACTTTAGGCGGCAAATTGAAAATGAACAGGCGCCATCTTGAGCAGCTTTCCAACTCGTCAATTCAAAACTCTACAGTACACTGACAACTCGATTTTTGTTGTTTTAACAAGAAACGTTAAAAAGACTGACAATTGGACGAGTTTGAAAAACAGTTGAGCTGCAAAGAGACTTTTGGTGAACATTACAGACTTGACTGCATCCTAGTGGGACTGCTAGCAAACGTAAGTTAACACAGGTCACCTCCTCCTATAAATGATAGCATTTTCCAACTCAATAACAATGTTGACGCCACAAATAAAGTGCTAAGTAATGTAGCACTGTGTTAACAAGTCATTTGAATGCTTGTATGTCAGGAGGAACGTTCTGCTGGCATGACGCTGCAGTGACATATTTTGTACGCTAGATGGCAGCACCTGATTGACTGTAGTGCTCGCTGCTGTCAAGTGTTCAAAGGGACGTCATTTATGTTGCCTTCGAGCTCATCTTTTTTGGTAAGTGCAAACACTTTGAAATATTTTTATGCTGTAAATCAACATTTACATCAGGGATATTCAACTGAAATTAGGGAGGTGCAGTCTGAGAAACATTTCTTGAATGAAATGCCCGTATAATATCAAATTATTTATTGTGATATATTTCATTTTAAGTAGTGTAGTTGTTGAATCTGCTTTTAATCAGTACCTGTTTGTTTCAGTCCTATTCAAAAACCTTTTAGCATTTTTTTTTAATGTCAAGTAACACAGATGTGAACATATATGTAATGCATGACAGTCAATATGTGATTTTCTGATAAAAAAAAAAAATCCATTAAATATAATAAAATTCTATGAACATCTTACAATCCTGTCCAGGTAATCAAATTTATAAGCACATTTGTGTAATTTTCTTTAATTTATGAAATAAAAGCAGGCTTGTGTTACAAATTAAGAGTTAGTTAATAAAAAGTAAAAATTGTACATGCTCAAATACAGTGCTTAGCCTGAGAAAAATGAAATAGTTTCTGTCTTGAAATGCTGCAAAGTCAACATTTTATTATAATGTAAACCAATAGTTTGATTGTTGCCTTTTTGAAATTAAGCCAATTTGTCTTTTTTCTTCCGAAAACGCATAAACTGAACCAAACACTGAATATATTGTGCTCATCTATATTTTTTAACTGACTGCTCTTGTGTGTAAAAGTGGTATTTAGTGACTATAAGTATTTAAAGATTTCACCGATTCCTTCGAGTTGAGGCAAAACATGTCATACATATGAGAAAGTCTAATTTACCGGGTATATTAAAAATCAATAGATTCATCAAAATTAACATGCTTAAAAAGTTAAAGTTGAAGGAATTATGTATATGAATGTAATATATAATCTATGTTTAACTTTTGTGTGTGTGTGATTTTGATTGTTTGGTCTGCATCAGGAGATATATGATATTCAATCTGCCCTCTACAAGATATCACAATATTGAAAGGCCTAAAAAAACTTTCAACAAACTTCACAAGTTTGGTAATATATATATTTTAACTAAAAAAAACAATGGTTATTAATTCATAAAACAATGCACAAAGTGAACTTCAAATATATATAAAAAAAAAATCTACTATCAAAGTTGTGTCCTGAGTTTGTGTCAACTCTTTTAAAAGCAGCGCTGAATTTAATTGAGACTTTTTATTGAAGTCATTGGGACAGTAAACTCCAGCACGCTGCAGTGGACAATACATGTTTTAGTGGAAAAAATATGTTCCGTTTTGTTAAGATGGCAGGGTTGACATTTGACAATATCACCTTATCATCTAAATGTTAAGATATAATATTCTGTATACATAATAAATGATTAAAATATTATTTTCGGGGGCTGCATTAAGACACAATCGTGCATGTACAACATGAATTGCTAATAAAGACGGTCGCACACGCTCACGCACATGTGTGTGATGAAGACACTTGCTGTAAATAAATTGAACTCTGGCCTCTCACAAATCTGAAACCGCGCACGCACGCACGCACGCACACACACACACACACACACACACACATACACACACACACACACACGTATACTTTTCCACTGGGGGACGAACTCAGAGACCCTCATAGGCAGGCAGCACGTCAGCTTGTGCGAGCCACTGCTTAATTGTTATTTAGAGGAGGAAGGCCTAAAACAATTTCCACACCATGCATGTGTGTGGAAAGCAGTCATGGCTGCAAAAAGAAAATATGTTATTGTCCTTCTGTCCAGTTGTTTGTTGACAATGGAGTCGATGAAACGCATTGGTGTATTGCGATTGCTTGTTGGTCACCAAGGCAACACAAACAAAATGGCTGCTGCGACTCTCCGGTCTTACCTGGGTCTTTGGGTGACGCAGCCTCGCTTAGCTAACTACGAGTCATGTGATGTCATCATGCCTTAACAATTATTACATCATAGTTTTGATTATTCCATTTGTTTGATTATTCCATTTAAAGGTTTATTGTAATAAATGATTTTATTATTAATATTCATGCTGATTATTTATAATTCATGCTTCTTTTACATGGTTTAATAATTACATTTTAATTATTTAAACGTAATCAAATATATAAAACATTGTACATGTCTTTGTAGTCTATAATTAGGCTTATTTTATATTTTATTTATAATTAACTTAGAATGAATCAACCAATATTTCATACAAACATTTTTTTTTAAATATTAAAAAAAATTAGTGCTGTCAAAGTTAAAGCGTTAACTGATTAATTAATCTTTTTTTTCTCGTATTAATCATGAATTAATTTTGACCATAGATTATCCTTTAGCGTGACAGTTGATGGCTACGTTTAAGGTAGCACAGGTTGTTTGAGCAATAAACATAATTACATGCATTAAAGTAAAGCATTTAATAAATGTTCGCGTATCACATTTAGAATATTTGTTCATGTCAAAATATTGGGGTCATTTTTTTCCATTTTAAATGATGCAAGTAATTAACTGATTAGAAAAAGAGGAGGATGAGCATGTGCAGTGGATCAAAAAATGTTGAAGATGTCCTCATAACATTAAATGTCAAAAAGATTTAACACATAACCTGGTGCTCTTCAAATTTGGCGGGGAAAAATGTTGATAAAAAAGCCTTTTTTGTTAAGCGATTAATTGTGATTAATCAAAATTCTAAGATGCAATTAATCTGATTTAAAAATTTAATCGTTTGACAGCTCTAAAAAAATACAACCAATGTTTCATACAAACATATTTTTTTGTGATTTGTACAAATTATTTTTATGAAATATTTAAAAAACACAAATGTCTTTATTAAAAATGTAAAAGTAAATAATTAACTGCTGGTTTCATTTGAATATTTTTAATTAAATTAGGATAAACAAAACTATTATTTCATAAAATAAAGATAACTTGGTTTATTTTACAATTTAAAAATATATATTTTTTAAAAACCCAACATAAACAAATAAAAATAATAAACACATGAACACATTTGAGGGAGAAAAAACTAGTGAGGATAAATGGTTCGTAAAATGTAAAACTAAATGAATGCAAGTGACAGGTCTGTTAGCTGGTCACCGTGACAACAAATCCAATGGTTTCCTGCCTGGCAACACAGTTGTCATTGGCTGTGAGTCTTTGTCAAGGCAACAAGAGGCTCCTTAAAAAACACAGAATTTGTTTGACGAACATTAATTCATTAATTGCACACATGATCAAATGTGGTCAATAAGAGATTTATTAATATTTATATTCCACCACAATAAAAAGTAACAAAGGCTCACTAGAAAAGGTGTGTGTGCGTGCGCGCACGCTTTGTGTCTGTAGTGTACAGTGGATACAGTACGTAGTAAAACTGGCCGCAGCATTCATTTATCCGCACATCAAACATACACATCAAAAACGCTACAAAAATACAGCGCAGCTAACAGTAGCGTCTCTCTGTCCGGCCATCTGTCCGAAACAAGCTAGCGTCATCAGCTAGCAGGTTAGCTGCAGTCAACACGTAGCATTTGCCAGGCTCACAAGAGGTTAGCCGTGCATGACTGCAGACTTGACTTATATTTGTTCTTGTCTACTTGCTCTGTCGTCTCTTCGAGCAGCGAGCTCGCCGCTAGCCAAGGAATGCACTTTGGTAGAATCAACCAAATGCCCTGGGTGTTTGTCACATTGTCGTCATCACAGCTGAGCCGACTTTGAGGTACAGAAAACGATAACGATAACAGCTAGCATCAGTACTAATGCTACTAGCGCTCTGTAGGCAGTAGGGGCTTGTGTCATCAGCGTAGCAAACGCTAATAGACAAAACCCCGTCAGTGACGGTCCAGAGGCTGGAATTTGGACGCTAACAGTCAATTGGCTAGTGTTAGTTCACCTCACTACACAAATACTGCTACTGCTAACGCCTGTAAAAACCTGCTACTAGTGTTGTTAGCCTTTAAAAGTGGGTGCGAGCGATACTACAATCACTATTAGTGCAACGGCTGGAATTTTGGATGCTTGCGACTGACTGGATAGTGTTTGATTAGCCCTACCGAAATAATAATGCTAACAGCTAGCTTGAGTGCTCGTTAAAACCCGCTACCAGTGTTGGTGCTGAACAATATATTTTTTTATCACAATTTTGGCTGCTAAACTTTTGGATGGTAAATTAACCTAATCGTCAGATTTTCATTTAAAATTTAAATTCTAATTTCTAAATGTGATGAAAGTTCGTTTGACTATTATAACAATCTGCCAGGTTTGTATGCTAGTCACAGGCAAAAGCAATACAATACATTGTTTGTTTTCACCATGTAAGGTGCGTTGCATTGCGGAAATATCAGAAATCCGGGGATGTTCAAAATTGTCCATACATTTTGAAGTAGTGCAAAAGATTTGTTTTCCTTAAGATGATGAATAATTGTGATGAATAATCATGTTTACAATACTGATAAAAAAAGATTCTCTATTGTCAGTTTGACAAATAAGATGAATAGCAACCAAATGTTGACACTAGGGGTTGATTGGCCACTGTTATGCTGCATTCGAGGATGGTTGCAAGTCGGACTTTTCCGACTTCAAACCAGGATGTGTGTACGGGAACGCCCCCTTGAACTAAAAAATCCCACTTGCGAAGTCGGGGGGAAAAAAAAGTACGCCGACTTCACCGACGGACTACAAAGTGACGTCACTCGACCCCTTTGGAAACACAGACCATGAGTGGTAAAACAATTTACTCGAGTATAAAACTATATAGCTTTCTTCATTCATAAATATTAAAAATAACTTCACGTAACACAACGTACGTGACGGTATTGCTGGTGGTCAAAATGAGTTTTGAGGACCAAAATAAAAAACAATTCATCACTATCCGCCATTTTGGTTGTTTCCTTTTGCCTTGAACACTTTCAGGTTGAAACTGAAAAACCAACTCGGATATATCCGACCATCCTCGAATGCAGCATTAGCTTGGCACCAATAAAACAATAATGCTGATGCGAACAGCTATCTCAAAATGCTTCTTAAAACCTGCTACTTGTGCTCTGTAGTGATGTCTCTAGCATTTCTATGCTACCGGGTGATTGGCTAATGTTAACTTTTTATCTTTATCTTTTTGAGTAGCTAGCTTGTGTTAGCCTTGTAGAAGAATGCGTTTTGCCTGAATCAACCAACCTTGAGTGTTCATCACAACTAAGCTGAGTTTGAAGTCCAAAAAACAATAATGTTAATGCTAACAGCTAGCTCATCACAACCTGCTTCTCTTCATGTTCTGTTAGCAGTTGACAAGAGTGCCATTAGCGTCACTAGTAGAAAACAAAGCACCTAGAATTCTGGATGCTAGTAGTTATTTGGCTTGTTATATTAGCCCCACCGAAACAATTATGGTAATGCTAACGGCTAGATTGACAGATTGTTACAACCCGCTACTAGTGCTATTAGCTTTGGAGCATCAGTGCACCGCAGTGGTTAGCATTCAGACACTAGCAATCGGCAAGTGTTAGCTTGACCCAGTCAAAAACAATAACTCTAATGCTAGCAACAAGTTTGAGCGCTCAACAAAAACTGCTTTTAGTACACTCATTGTTAGCAGTGGATCTAACATCACTTACAAATATAAACGTCAGTGCAGCATATTGGCTAGCATTCTGACGCTAGCGGTAGATTGGCTAGTGTTAGCTTAGCCCTGCCGTGTTTATCGTTGTGACGAGTGACATCATCTGGCTGATTACAAGTCTGCGCCAAGCCCTGCCTCTCACAACGGCAACTTCCTGTTGTGAAAAGTTCCAACGGTTATTGAACGCATCGTGACTTGGCGTCGAGATCTTTAAAAGGCACAAAAAGTTTTGTCGTCTCGCTCGGGGAGAAATAAAAAAAATAAAAAATAAATTACAAAGCAGGTAGTTTGTTCTTGTTGGCTCGCCCATGTGTTAACATCATCGTCATAGTCACTGCCACTTGCGTTTTCGCTTTCAAACAAACATGAACACACACCCACACACACACATTCAAGTATTTGCTGCATGTCCTGGTTAAAAAAAACATGTTGATAATAAATATTCATAAATAACATCCCACCTGCGCATCTTCATGAGGCGTTCACTTGCTGTGAGATTTTTCACTTGGACACGCGCGCACACACACACACACACACGAGGATAGAACATGGCTTAAAATGGCTGACGCCCTCAAAGTGTAACACATTGTGTTGACACGGACTCTTCACCTTCCTCATCGACCACCCCCCCTCCCCCCCAGCACCGTAAACAGCTGGAGTTGAATTGGCAGTATTAGCAAAATGAAGCCATTATGTTTTTTATGTGCGTAGCGTCTGTCCTGAATTAACTTCTGATCGGAGTTAGCATGGTGGCGTCTCATGAGTCTTAATTGCACACAAACAAGAAGACTCTTTCAGAACGATGCTAATAGAGATGCTAAATGAAAACAAAGCACATGAGTCAAGTTATTGAATGTGATGTAAGACTTCTTTGCTAGGTTAGCCCGCTAGTAGCTCAATGTGGCTAACAGTTCCCGATGTGAATTTGTGTGCCAATAGCTACATAGGCGCACGACTAATTATGTGAGCGTCATCCTCCTGGCACGGATGTATATAAGATGAACTCACAAATTCACAATGCTGCCTACTCGCCCTAGAGAAGAGAAGCGGCTGGCGACCATCTTACGTTGCCACTTGTCAAGCACATTCGATTATACTGATTTCTCTGTGGTGTTTTCACATTATTTTCTGGCTTCACAGCAAAAATGCCACAATGTGTGGCTTTTGGTTGCACCAATAAGTTTGGGAGAAGCACTACATGCACATTAAATCGGTAAAAATACGATTATAAATTTTTCTTATAAGGTATCTCTCCGAGTGGTACTCAAAGATTCATCTGTGTCATGTCATGTCAGAACCATGAACAATGAACAATAAAATTAAAACAAAGCTTATCAGGAAAAAAAAAATGTATGTAAAATGTAAACCTAACCTCTGTAATCCGCGATTCACGATACTGGGATAACGTACGCTCCATGGTCAATGCAAACAGTGAAGTTTGTTCTCATGACTCCATATGGGGATCCTGACATTAAACATGCACTATAACAGGGTTTTCAGCCAGAAGTTGGAAGTAACGGTGGCAACACAAGATGGCCACCGACTGGCTTCAGCTGCAAGGGGCCAATTGTGAGTGCATCATATATACGTCCGTGCCTCCAGATAAAAACAGCTGATGGTTAAAAAAAAAAAGAACACGTTTTTTGGTGTCTAATTGTTGATAATGTGCTAAAAGATGAAAACAGCCTTGTTCCCTCCGTCAGCACCATATGTGTTGATTGTCTGCGTCACTCCAATAGAGGAGCCTGAACGCACCACTGAGGAAGCTGCGTTTTCCCATATGTCCTGAACGCACCCCAGCCAGCCTCAAGTCAACTGACTCTGCTGTCGGCAACAACGCATGTGCGAGCTTGTGAACACTTCCTCATTGGGGCAGGGGTGCGCTCACTTTCAGCTTACCAGTTTGGGCAGGACTGTCCGCGTTTGGATGTTCCCATTGGCATCCGTGATGGGCGCCAGGTTAGTCCTGGTTTTGGATGAGGTGGTGGAGATCTTGGAGATGGAGGTGATAGTGCTGTCGGCAGGGGGTGCGCGTTTGGACGAGGTTGTCTTGTCCGTGGCGGTGCCGGTGGGCGGTTTGGGGAGTCGCCTCCTCAGCCAGGGATGGCGCAGCGCCTGGCTGGGCGTCATCCTGATGGCAGGGTCCCACTCCAGGCACTGTTTGAGGAAGTCCAGGAAGAGTGCGTCGTCACAGCCCTTCAGCGCCGCACCCCAGTCCTTGCTGCACGGCGGACCTCGCAGCTTCCCGCGCCGCGAGCGCCCGCCGTTGAGTGCCGTGGTGCCGTCGGGCAGCGTGGTGACGGTGCAGTACCGCGGGTACCCTTTGGATGACACAAAGTTCTTGGCCCGCTTGGAGGCGTCTAGGAGCTTCTGGTTGGGCATGCCCAGAAGCTCCATGATGCAGGCCAGCTGGTCACCTTCATCCTCGCCTGGCAGCAGCGGGCATCCAGTCAGAAGCTCAGCCAAGATGCAGCCCAGGGACCACATGTCAATGGGCATCCCGTACCTCGAACCTGAAACGGCCGGACCGCAGCATGTCAGCGACCGATCTATCTGCTTTGTCCAGTTACGAGGTCGTCACGGGACATTACTTTTAATTTTGACGTCTTACCTAGGATGACTTCTGGTGCCCGGTAGAATCTGGACTGGATGTATGTGTAAACTCTCTGATGCTCGTAACAGCTGGAGCCAAAATCAATCACCTAACAAACATATCAGCACTTGTTATGAGCGCCCTCTTGTGGACGGCTAATAACAGGCCCCTACGACATCGACTTTGGTTCAGTATTCATTTAGCACCTGTTCTCACGGAATACACGGAATGAGCACTGCGATTCAGATAAAACCGCTTAATTTGACTCTTGCATAAACAAACAAACAATTTTTTCAGAACCCCTCATGCAATTTCCGAAATTCTTGCTGCGTTGTTTGAAAATGACCTTCCAACAAGAGTGAGCCTTTTGGCACACGGTCATTTCTGGCAAATCTTGTCACGTTACTAATTAAACGTTTTATATTTAAGCTCCAAAATGTTCTAGCAAAAGTCAAAAGTCTACTATCTCAATTCTAAAATGTAATGTAAAAAGCCATAGACTGGCTAAAGTATTTTATCATCAATGATACGATATATAGATATGATAATTATAGCCCTTCAAACAATTGCTTCTTGAACATGAGAAACAAGTTGAACTGAACCTAATCTAAAGTGTGGCTGGTGCCGGTCACCTTAATTCCACTGCGTCCCTGTTGCTTGAGCAGGATATTCTCGGGCTTGAGGTCGCAGTGGATGATGCGGTTCTTGTGCAGTGCTTCGAGACACTGCAGGATGGAATGCGCGAACTTTCGCACCAGGGGCAGACTGAAGCCTTGGAACTTGTTCTTCTTGATCAGCTCGTACAGGTTCATGCTGAGCAGCTCGAAGGTCATGCAGATGTGGTTGCGGAAGGTGAAGTTCTCCAGCATATGGATGACGTTCATGCTGGAGTCCTTGTCCTGCTTCCTGAGGTGCTCCAGGATGCGGATCTCCTCGGCCGCCTGACGGTGGAAGCGCTTCTCATTGCGCACCATCTTCAACGCCACGTGCATCTGCATCTTGTGGTCGAATGCCTTCACCACCTGCGGTGCGCCGACTTGGTGTTAGTCGTGCATATCTTGACTGCATAATGTGTAGTCAAAGTGTGCTGTCGTAGTGTGGTGTCATAGCATGGCGCCGTAGCTGGACGTTGGAGCTCGGCTTCATCATGTGATGATGTAGATTGACATCGTAGCATGTGACTCTAGCGTAGCGTCATAGTGTGCTGCCATAGTGCGAGTGTGTTACATCGCATGATGTAGCTTGGCGTCTTAGCATGGTTTTGTAGCGGGATGTCCACGTGGCATTGTAGCATTACTCGTAAACATGATGTTGCATCATAGCGTGACATCTTAGCAATTACTGCAACTAAAATAAATACGTTTCAATTTCCGTCCCTTTGAACTTGATATTTGGATGAAGTTGTGGCTTAATTGTCGCAGTGTGCTCGTACCTGTCCGAAACTGCCCTTGCCGATCACCTTGAGGACTTCGTACCGAAAGGCGATCTGGTCATGCGGGACTTGGATGTAGGAACCCTGCTCGTCATCGTAGCCGCAGTTGTTGGCGCCCCCCAGGACCCCTGCCCTTTTCTTAGCATTCGGACCCACAAAATAAACTAGGCAGAAAATACAACAAGGTTGAAAGACGGCGGCCTCCACACGTCGGAGGTTCGCGTGGTGGCGGCGGCTCACCCTCAGGGTAGGTGAAGACCTCGTGGTGTTCGAAGGACGACATCTTGGACATGAACTGCTTCATAGACTGCTCCGGCGTGGAGACGGTCGGCTTGGCTTTGCTGTCGGTCGACTTGTGCGAGGTGGCACCGGGGCGCCCGTGGTGGGTCGGGTCCGGGCCAGCAGCGGTGGCGGCGTGGCGCTCCGGCCGGGAGGGGGTGAGCGGCGCCAGGCCGTTGGGCTGCGGGCCGTTTGCTTGCGGACGCTTGACGCCGCTGTCGTCGAACAGCTGCGTGATGTGCACGCCCTCCGACATGGCCGCTTTAGCGCCACCCTGAAGGGAAACACTTTGAATATGAATGCGGTACCTTGCTTTACCAATTCACACGCTGAAATCCATTCAAATAACAAGAATTTGTTCCAGCCCTCCCAAAAAACGTAATTTTTCTAGTTCCATATTTTTCAGATATTACATTATCATGTAAAGAAACAAATTTACTTCATAAAGTAGTAGTGAGTAGTAGCAAGTGAAATCTAATGATCCACAATTATATACCATTATATCGCACAGCTCTACTTAGTGATATATTTTTTATCCGCAGTGAAGAAGAAGAGGCGGGCCCACCAGAAAGAGCCGCACGACGGACGTTCATTAGATGCAGTGTGACAAAATTGGATTCATTCAGAGGACTGGAACAAATGAATGGAATTTCCATTCATGCCAATGAGAAAAGACTATTTGAGATGCGGATGTTTTAAGTGACAATCGAGGTCACGGAAAGCCGCCTCACGTGTACACAAACGCACGACCGCCGTGTTCATTGTGCGTCTGTGAGTCACTTCCTCGTCGCCATGGTGACTGCACACCTGGGCCCTCTTAGATAACAGCGTGCGCTTTAAACACTTCTCCATGCGTGCGCGTGTGCTTAAACCCTGCAGTCGCTCCTCCCAGGCTAACACGCTAATCGGAGCAATGTTTGCAAACGTACCGTCAGCGGGTTGAGGTTGTTGTTGCGCAGAGGCGGCAACGTGATTGGCGATGTCGCCAGGGAGCCGCCGTGGCCGGGAGAGAAGACCGGCTCGCCCGCTTTGCCTGCCAGGAAAAAAACAAAAGCGCCCAAAAGTGTGAATTCACAAATGTCTGGGTCCAGTCAGCTACAGTTGGCACAGGGGTGTGCAAACCTTTGTGGCCACATTTGACTTTAAAAGAAAAATACAGTTACAATGTATAGAATTTAAAATAGTTAAGCTAGCTGTTGTCAATCAGTAGACCAGCCTCTGATTGGTTGACAGAAGTTAGAACCATTCGATGCACGGCCTGTGTGTGTATGAGTGAGAAGGCGACAGATGGTGTGTGCGGTGTTAATCGGAAGGCGGCGTGTAATCCCGCTAATGAGGGCAACAAGCTACCTTCCTGTCTTGCCACTCACGCAATCAATCGTCAATAATTGAGTATGAGCGTTACCCCCAACACAACTACAAAACAAAACGGTGATCTTACGTTAAGGAAACGAGCTCCTCTGTTCAGTCATGTTAGTGTATGCACTGCAACTACCGGTAATTATTATTTTAATAATCAGTTTATCTGTTTTAAGTTTTTCAATTAATCGATGAATAATTTTAATTTCTTTATCCTGATTTAAAGCAAAACATTATTTGAAATTGGCAGTACAAATACATAAACATAAGTTGATTATGATTCAGTTACTGGTTTAGTCCGTAGAATCCGCAAAAATGTTGATCGTTCTATTTCAAAATAAAAGCAGATGTCTTTGTAAATGTCTTATTTTGGGTAAAACAACAACAACCACAATAATCACCAGTCTGCTCTTATGGAGGGCTAAATGCAAGTGCAAGAGCAAGTGCGATGCATTCGTGAACCCGACACCGCCACGCTGGAAATGCCAGAGAGGCGGCGAGCACGATCGGCATGCTGCCGGACAGGAGGAGTGGGAAAATGTACGCGCACACAGCTGAGACGGCAAGTCGAAAGTAAAACGGGCACAAAATATCCACTTTCCTCATCGGCAGAGCCCCCAGCGTCCTCCAAGAGTGCACAAAATGAACGATGACTCAAAGGAAGTACACAAATCTCAGCCACAACGCTTGCAAGAACAAGTGTTGGTTTCAGCAGCTGTCCCATGACGAGACAAAATAAACCCAGAGGGTGATGACTGCTAACCAAGTAGCGTCTTTATCCCGAGTAACTCCCTGCAATGAAACGAGCCTCACAAAATTATTTTGCACAAACAAAAAAATCGCTCTCAGTGGCAGACTTCCTTTCACCAGCATAACTAATTAATGATTAATTGATGTAATCGATAAATCGTTCTTTTTGGGGGTCACAACTTTGTGAATGGATTGATCTTACGTTGTCCAGCAATTTTTTTTATTAATTAATTTGTTACTACAGGTGCAAAATATGAATCAATAATTTAACAACTAATGGGATTCTTAAATTAATGCACAACTATTTTAATAATCAAATAATTGTTTAGAGACCTTTTTTAACTTCAAATTGTCAAAATCCTCGTAATTTCAGCCTGTCGACAGTAAATATTCTGCCATTTCTGTAGTCCTCCATTAAAGCAAAAACATTATCTTTCAAAAGAAAACATTTGCAGACATTGGTAACTTCTTACTTTGGAAAATAGGGATCAACATTTTTGCCGATTTTCTGGTGGATGTTATAGTACAGACAAAAACATGTAATAAGCATAAATTTTTCTTTTTGCATTTTCTGCCCGTCACTGAAAGGATCAGTGATTGGGAGAATGAATGAATAAGCGAAACACACTTGCGTTGCGTGAACGTCTTGAGCAGCAATATGAAAAGGGATTTTTTTTTTTAATGGACTGTTTCCAGATTATTTGGGTTTTATATAGGGTATTTGGGTGCTACAAGACCGAGGGTATACTCAATTTCACTCTGAGAGTAAACTATTTCAATCCAGGTGACAAGAAAACATTTAATTAGTAATCAGCTAGCCCGCGTGAACTGCTTTATTTCCTCCAAAAATGCTCAAAACAAAAATATTACTTCTGTCACATTAGTGTCTAGAGCACCAACTAAAAACAAAATACATGTTATTAAATCAACAGTTACCATCTTATTAGGTACGCTTGACAACTATTACATAGTAAATACACAATAGCCAAAAACATCAGCATTAGCAAGCAGCTAGCAGCAGTGAACTGCTACTTTATTTCCTTTGAAAAGCTCAAAAGAAAGTACTAATGTCACACGAAAGTCACGGAAAGAGTCGATAAATTGCATTTAATCAACTGCCAGTGCTCATTCAGATAGCTGCTAATGCTAACAGACTATTTTTACCACTTAGCATGCTTACTGGATGGTTAGCATTCTTAACCTCGGTGGCTTCTTGTCGTTCAATAGCTTCACAAGTTTATCATTATTTATTATTATTACACAGTTAGTGCATTTCAGCTTATGGACGGGAATTAGCATTAGCAAGCAGCTAGCTGGATTGAACTGCTGCTTTATTCCACCCCAACAAAAAGCTCCACATAAAGTAGTCATGATGTCACACAAGAGTCGCGTTTGTGTCGAGCAGCGCGTAAAAAAGCAAATAAATTGCATTCAATCGAGTGTCAGTGCTGCAAAAGCGACTGTTTAGATAGCCGCTAATGCTAGCAGCCCACAAGAGACTATTTTTAACACTTAGCATGCTACCTAGCTAGCATCTCGCGGGCAGTCTTTTCTCTTTCTCCCTTATTTATTATTATTTATTTATTCATGTTCATTTTTGATATGCGCCTGAACAAAGCCCCCAACCCCCGACCCGAGCCGCCTGCATCGGCGGCGTGCCTCTCAGCTACAGTGGGCTGTGCTCACCCGTCGAGAGGACCGAGGCTCCGGGCTTCTTGGTTAACATGGCGGCCGCTGCTCTCCTCTGGTCGCGCACACACACGCGCACACACGCGCACCCTCAGGACGCCTCCTCCTCTTTTCTCTTCCTCCTTCTCTCCTTCTTCTTCCTCCTCTGGCGCTAATCTCCAAAAGTAGTAGTCCTGCAGTGCAAGTGGAGTTAGTCCACTTGTCCTCTTTTACCCTCTTTGCGCGCACACGTGTGTATATGTATATATATGTATATGTATGTATATATATTAGGAGTGGTATAAAAAATCGATTCGGCAATATATCGTGATAATACAGCGCGCAATTCTCGAATTGATTCGATATGCGGCCGAATCGATTTTTAAACATCAATTTTTTATGGGAATATTCAACAAAACGCCTTACTTAGGGTTAGGATTTACACATTAAGCATGGAAGAATGTTATATAAATGGAACATTGAGCCTTAATATTTTATTTCAGTGCTGTTCAAACATGAAACCGACTGCAACCTGTTTGTTAAATGCAGTGGCTTAGTTATAAGCCAGAATTTTCAGATAAATAAATACATTTTCATACAAATCTTACAGTGTACATGTACAAATTTACTAATTAGTATTTTACAAGTTTATTGATGAGTATTTTCTACATTTGAGTTAAAAAAAATCGCAATAATCAATTTATAGATTCGTATTGGATCGCCAGATACTAGGCAATTCTCACCCCTAATATATATGTATGTATGTATGTCTATCTATCTATCTATCTATCTATCTATCTATCTATCTATCTATCTATCTATCTATGTGTGTGTGCATATATCTATATCTATATCTATCTATATATATATATATATATATATATATATATATATGCTTCATGACATGCTATCATGGCGACCGCACGTGAGAGTCTCCGAGCTTGATGGAGGGCGAACAGAGGGAGACGGTCGCCCCAAGGCCTATTCCGGACTGCCGGACCCTCAGGGGTCGCCCAAGAACGCAAACATATCGTGGAGCTAATAGCAGGTGAACTTTTTGTTCATAACTTACCTTATCTTAATTTATTTTAGCTCACCTTGATCTCTCATTGATTCTGCTTGGGTTATTGGTTTATTTTTTGGGCAGACACCTCGAAACGAGAAGAAATGACACCAGGGAATTTTTACGCATGCCGGATTGTTTGAAGCCATCTGTGAAGATTCTTTTGGAAAGGTAAGTTAGTAAGACGCTACCAGGCTAATCAGGACTTTAAAAACGCTTCTTTACAATTTTTGCTTTAGTAGTCACATGTGCAGCACATGTCAAAGCACAACATGATTTGCAGCACTACCTTGATTTACAAGTTTAACTCATTCACTGCCAGCCATTTTAGAAAGTTTCAACATTTTCAATTCCCACATGAATCAATAATTATATATAAATAACAGAATAAACTCTCTCCTTTCTGCCTTTTCGCTTTCTTTAATAAGCAATAGTAGACAAATGTAGGTTGTACAAAATGCAGCCATTACTCCCATCATGGACTAACAAAACAGTTTATTTCATATAAAATGGGGCTATGATGTCATCTACTGGTGGTTGTGCATCAGTAAAGTTGTTTCCAGGTTTGACATTTACAGTGGAGCATAATCAGATTCTCCCCCATATGGCCCCATCGAAAAGAATGTATTTGGCAAGCATACTTGTCAACGGCAGTGATTGTGAATGAGTTAATTTGCTCTATCAAATTAAATTAATTTCAAATCAAACCGATGTGTTATTGTAAATGACTCATACGTTTCTGACCAATGAAGTGACATAGGATAATTTTGGTGAAGGTAAAGCACATTACAAACCGTATACCAAAGGTCGGAGCAGCCACAATTTGTGTTTTTTTTTGTTTTGTTTTTGTTGAGGCTGCCGCCCGAGATCCTGCTGAAGATCCTGTCTCACCTGGACGCCGCCTCGCTGCTCAGCCTCAGTCACATTAACAAACACTTCCGCCACCTCGCCAACGACAAGTAGGCTACAAACATTCTCGGTGGGTATGGTGACACTGGAGCTCCTCCGTGACGTTTGGGCCGTTTGTCCTTGTAGCCTCACGTGGCACAAACTTTATATGGCCGACTTACGGTGGGAAGAGTTGAGGTTCAGGCCGTCCAACTACAGCGAGGCGAGCGCGGCAGCGGACGCTCAGGAGTGTCCGCCGGGTGGCTGGAAGAAGAAGTACCTGTGGAAGATGGGCGGGCAGGAGTTCTGCAAGTGGAAGAGGGAAACCCGAGACTTTGACCCCTTAACTGGTCTGCCGCAGCGCATGGTGCATATCTTCAGGTACATCACATCAAAATGAGTGTTTTGCTTCATGCACTCTCAAACCTCACTATATGCGGAAGATCACGTATGCTGCTCTTCTGGCGGAGTAACGCAAATTTTCCCCCCCAATTTGCTGTTTTTGTGCTGGAGCCAAAGCAATAAGTCATATTTTGGGGAAACAGTATTTTTTTTAAATCCTCATTCCAAAAAGTTCTGTATTTCCAGACAAGTATATTTTCCAGAAAAATATTATTTATTTTTTTTGTTTAAAAAAAAGTATGAATCTCCCTGTCTCTCTTTTCAGGAACATAAACGTGTGGTGGGAATTGACGCTGCAGGACAGCTGCGGGCGAGAGATCATCCCGGAGCTGAGAGGTGTGTCCGTCTTCAAGACATCTGTCGTGATGTACTGGAGCGGGACCAACCTGGTGCAACACCCTCATGTCCGCAACATCCGGCTGTGTACCTTGCGTAAGGGTGCGGTCTGGTACACGCTGGTTTGCCGGACGGAGCAGGCACCTGCTCGCATCCTGGGGAAAGACAGGCGGGTCCAGGTTGTCTTTTACCCGCCTGCTTTCGTTGTTGGCTTCTGGAGGGTGAGTGGCCTTTATTCAAGGATTCAATTGTACTTTATTTTTGTTAAATGATCAGTGAAATATAATTATAAAATGAGAGTGAAGGATTTTATTAACTCATTTGCTCCCGAAAACTTATTAAAACGTTCTATTTTAAATATTGCCATGGTCCCAAAAATTTATTTATTCGTTTTTTATGTTTATTTTTTTAAAATGCTAGCACATACAGAAGGCTTTGATGCAGCCTCTGGTCTGAAGAGGTTGCTTAGAGCAATGGTAGTTATTTCAAAAAACGGCCAGCATGTGGAAGCAGAGTATAAGAGCCAGAACCATGTTGCAACAAGATCTTTTGCCCACTGTTTTCAGTAGGTTTGTGAATAATGATGAAACTTAGCTACATTCTAATGCTATTTGCTGCAAAATGGAAAGAGATACAAATATACTTTTTTTCCTGATGAAAGAAAATATTTTAATCTTTCTTTTGGTAGGTTCCATGTTTTTATTTTTCCATGAATATTCTGTGGGCCTTGTAAAATCAGTCAAAATCCAGTAAAACAGCGAGGAGCGAAGGGGGTTGCTTCAGTGAAAATGGCTGCTGGGAGTGAATGAGTTAAAATAATCATTTTAAATATACTTCATTTCATTATTATTATTATTATTATTATTTGTGCCAAAATTGTTCATTTAACACATTAATTGTAAATGATAACATTATAAATGTTTTTATATGACATATTAACATTAAGAATTTGTTGGCCTTTCTTCTTTTTTTTTTTACTTCATCAACAAATGAAGCGGCTCATCTGTCTGTTTTCAAAATCAAATGTGGGCTTTTAAGTACAAAAGTTTGCGCACGCCGGCTTTATGTCGCTTATAATGTCGATAAGGCAAGGCAGCTTCATACACAAGGGAACTCGTAATTAGAAATAACTATGAAAAGCATATAAACAAGACTTGAAGACAAATAAATAATCATTAGCTTACTAAAATTACCTAAAGTACTTATGCTGCAAGAATTCTTTTGTGAAAAATTTATTTTAGAAGTGCTTTAAAGTACCTCAATCAAAGGTATGTAAAAAAAGAAAAGAAAAAGAAAACATTGTTTTTAACCCGAATTTAAAGCATTCCCACTTGGTGCTGACTTGACCTTTGTTGGCAGAAGAAGTATGGCGTTGCCAACCAATAATCGTGTGTGTGTGCGTGTGCGTGTGCGTGTGTGCGTGTGCGTGTGTGCGCAGAGTAATAAAAGTGTGGCCTTCATCATGGTCAGCCTGCACTTGGACAAGCTGCTGGAAAGGTGCCTGCTGGGATCTCCCATCAGGTATGTGGGCCCAACAATGGAAAAACTCTCACTTACTAACCTGTTTTTACACTGCTGGCAAACTGGGGGGGAGCTGGGCCGGTGGGGTGCTTGGTGGGCCTGCCGTGCCCCGTTCTGCTGCGTTGGGCTTGGGGCGCGGGCCGTGTTAGGGTGGGGGGCGCTCCTGGCTTCTGGGTTTGCTCTCCAGTCTGTGGCCCCTGCGGGGCCCGGCGGTTGTGCCTTGGCGTTGCCGCGGCCTGGGGGGCCCTGGGGGGTTGTGCTTGCTCTGTTCTGGCCGGGGTCGACGGCTTCCCTCTTTGGTGGAGGTTTTCATGCATGCCAGATCCACCACACCAGCATTTACCGAAATTCAAACACAATCTGCTTCTTCCTCTGGTTGTTGAATCGGTGGAGGCTGATGTCTGTGAATCTTACTCTGTTTCATCTATCCTTCCTTCCATTCCTCAGTCTCTCCTTTGGTCTCTTGAGGTCTCCCTAATTGGTTGGAATTTAAATGTTTCTGGGGTTGGTGAAAGATTCCGGTTGGTAACCCGCTGGATTTCACTTTTCTTTCTTTTCTTTGATCCTTCCTCGGGTCTCCTGACAACTTCACGACTCTAGTGGGATTCTGAAGTATTCGGTTTAGGTGAACGGTATGGGATTTTTAATTGGTTTTAGGTGAATTAATGAGCACACACTCACACGCACGCATATGCACACACACGCACGCACATACTCACGCGCATACAAAAAAAAAGAGGGGGAAAAAAAGAGAGCAATGATGATGACATGTCGAATCGGTAAGATTACCGAATGTACAATACTGATCTCTCTCAGTAAGAAAAAAAAGAAGAAGAAATTGCGTGGGAATGCTGAAAAGCTGAATGCTAAGATTTGAATGCATGTGCTTGTGAAGTAAATTGAAAGATAAAGTACTAAAGTACTTAAATGTGGTTTAAGCGGGGTTTAAACCCAGGTATGCTGTGGTGGAAGTCAATTGCTCTAACCACTGAGCTAACTTGACTTGTTCGAAATCATGGCTAATGGTGTATTTATTTTGAAAAGTGTCATCAGATGCTAAAAGCTAACACGCATTTAATAATTTCAATGAAAATATAATGCATTTCCTGATCTGATAGTCAGTTGGTATGCATGTACTGTATATCAATTAGCATTGTGGCCATGGGTATATTTGCAATGTACAGTCAAAGGTGGGATTTGGACCCGCAACCTGCTGGATACTGGACAATGCACTTTACCAACTGCGCCACCGAGCAGTATCAGACAGGTGGTAATGATGATAAGTTGTATGTGTGGGACTTAGAAAAAATTCAATGTCTGTCCCATTAAAAATTAATGGGGAAAAGTTGATATTTAACGTTAAATTGTGCGAATACTGTAAGCATGGTCAAATCAGACTATATATACCCCGGGAGGCTGGAATTTTTGAAGCAAGTTGAAATTTGTGTAAATCGGAAGTATTATGTGGGAGTTGTTTCTCGGCAAAAAAGCGAGGAGAATAAAAATCACAATAACGTGTGGAAAAAAAACCTCTTGACCTTCCGAGATGTTGTTCTTACTGATCAAGTGTAATACTGTGAAGTCACAGTGCTCACCCGATCTCTTGTGGTAACGATGCGGTGTCCCCGACAGTCTGTATTGGGAGCCCGAGGAGCGCTCGCGGGCGCGCACGTACACGCTGCATTTGGGCCTGCATGACGCATTCACCGACATCATGTCGGCGTGCTTCCATCCTGTCAGTTGCATGCCAGGTGCTTGATTTTGCTTTTGCACGCGGCTTCCTTCCGCTGTTCGCTGATGGCTTGTGGTGCCTCGCAGGTCGGGGCGACCTGCTGGAACTTCGGCCCATCAGCAGAGGCGATTTGTCACATTACCGCAAGGTGCCTGGCGGCATTCGTCTCGTATGGAAGAGCAACGCGCTGGAAGGTTGCTTGGAGGTAAGGAGCTTCATGTGTTCCAGAATTAGGAAGATTGCAACGGAAACTTGACCACATCGCACTGGTCCCAAAATCTCGAGTTAGAAGATGATATTTTAAAATCTTAATCTTGTTCTTTAAAGATCTCAATGGTCTTGGGCTTAAATGTCTTCAAGACCTTTTAGTTCTGTCAAACTTCCTGACTGACAAACAAAGTCCAGTTTTATGCTCCTCAACCAGGGGCTTTGTTCGCCAACGGGAATTTTGGGAGAATCTCAAACGGCCAGTCCATTGAAGGCAGAAATGTTCACACATTCTTTATCCTCTGCGAAAAACAACAAATATGACAGCATCTTACCAAGTCACTTGTAGTTTGTCTGCATGACTGCTAATTTTCATTAACTAAAATAACCTTGGCCGACAATGGTGCCTTAAGATACGAGTTGAAGGCACTCCCTGACCACACTCATATCCCAAAACGTTCACATTTCAAAAAAAAAAAATCCCCCTTGAAATGAACTCAAATGTTATTTATTCGCTCCAGCCGAGGAAAAATAGCACTCGAGTATTGTACTTTTTAAAAACAATCATAAAAAAAATGAAGTAACACGTAAAGAATTCAAGAATTTGTGAATCATGACTTCATGCTATAATTCACATCAATGTGTTGCTCCTTCTGATGTGCCAAAAAAAACTAAAACTCAAAAAACAAATTAGTTAACAAAATACAATAAAAACCAAAATGTAAAAAAAAAAAGGAGAAAAAAGAAAACTAACAAACTAAATTTTATGACTGTAATTATAGCAAAAATGTCCTTCGTTTTAGTCTTTGGTATTTAAATTAATGCATGAGCCTTCGGAGATGATTTTAAATGTGATCTTAAGTATATTTATTTCGGTATTAACTGGAATAAGGATGTTTCAAAGTGTTTCACACAGAAGTGACGTCATCTAGCAGCAGCCAATAGAAAAGCACCTTCAGATGACATCACTCCTCGGCGACAATTTTGCGTGCTTGACTTTTGGCTCTAATGGCTCGGCTCACCTGCTTTTTCATTTAACTCAGCCGAAATGCAACGCTAGGTAAGAAATGTGTTACTTTTTTCATTTTACCATGCACAAGTAACACAAACTAAAACTAAGCATTTTTTTTAAATAACTAAAAATAATAAAAGCTGAAAACTAATTACATTTAAAAAAACAAAACTCAAAACTAAATAAACTAAAATGAAATCTCCAAAACGATGATAACCCTGCTGTGGGCATGTTTAGCTGAACACGTTGCTGACGCCACTGTATGTCGCTGGCATGGATAGATGAACCGCGAAGCGTTGTTTGTACGAGCCCTGACTCAGCGTTGTGCACGGTTGCAGAATTGCTGCATGATGACACTGACGGTGGTGGAGGAGGCCTACAAGCCGCTGTGGTGTGTCAGCACACCCGTCTGCATCAGGCCCATCAGCGAGCCCCAAGGAGGCCGCTCCGACAACTACTCGGGCGGCGAGCACTTCCAGCTGGTCCACAGGGATGCGCGCGGCCTGCTGAAGATGAAGCTGGTGTGGGTGAAGGAGGAGCGGCAGGTGTTCGTCATCGTCAGCCTGGCAGTCAGTGTGTTCGCCGGCCTACAAAATTCTCTTCTTTAATGACGTTTTGGTTTGACAAGAAGCCGGCTTTTGTTGTGTTCGTCTTAGGGTTCTTTCTGTTGTCTATTTAAAGTCCCGCAGGTTTGATAAGCGGCGCCGCTTCTGCTATGATCCGTTTGAACGGGGCTCACCAATAAAAAAAACGCATGGCATGCAACAACAAACTTATTGGATTCAAATTGAAACATCTTCCACAATCAGCAAATGTCTGGTTGCCTGGATGACTGACAAGCTATTCTACACAAATGAATCACATGAAACACTTTTTATTTTCTTCTCGCTCTCTCTCTCTCTCTCTCTCACACACACACACACACACACACACACACACACACATTTGAATCATCCTTCAAAGTGACACAATCACAAGAATGGCACCAATGACATCACAAGTGGAGCGCGCTGAGCTTTTGTGCTAGCAAAGTGCGTTTGAGCGGCGCAGCTCAGGGTGGGCAAACCTGCCGGCTCGAGGGCCACCTTTGACTTTTGAGTCTGGGCAAGCTTATTCAGAGAAGTAAAAAATGTATGCACGATATGTCAACTGGTTTGTTTTGATCGGCAAATCATAATGATTCTCATTTTTCAGTTGTATTTAATTACCAAAGAAGAATTATTTACTTAATATTTTACAAAGTAAATGTTAAATGTCTGTAAAACTATGTATATATACATTCACTATTTTATGTAAAAAAATTAAAAAATCATAATTATTGTAATTATAAATTGTTTGATGAAAACCAGTCAAAACAAAAAATGAACACAAATATGCATTTAACCGCCATTTTATTACTTAATTAAATTAAGGTTAAATGTATGCAAAATATTAATAGTTGTACAATCTTTTGAGGAAAAAATTATTCTGTTAATGCATATGTATAGTTCTTACTTATTTTTACAATGCATTGTTAAAATAATTAAAATCAAGTAGCCAATGTACTACAAAAAACAAAATGTGTGTAAAATTTTAATTTTTTTTATTTATTTTTTATGACAAATTAATTTCACAAAATAAATAAACAAGCTAAATGTTTTTTTTTAAGTGTCCAAATGAATGTAATAAATATTCCAGGACTTTTGCCCATAGGCCAGATTAAAGAATGTTGTGCAGTGTGCAACCTGTACAGCCTGGCCGTTTTTTTTTTGCCCACCCTTGGTTCACAAACAACACGTTAAAAAAAGTGTCTTTTACAGTAATGCAAGTAAAAACAGCAGTTACACAATATTTACACAAATCATGGCAGCAGAACCTAAAGTGACCCGGATCAAGTGCACGATAACTTTAAATGTTCTCGTAAAGCGTCCTCTACGTCTTTACACATTAAAATTAGCGCAAAGGAACAATGTCATGAATGCACATTGACAGATGTTTGCTCATCAATAGTGTTCAAAAAAGGTCAAGTTTGATGTTTTCTATCAGAACTTCCTATTCTAATGTGCTTGTACATCTTGAAGTGTGAGGTGGGCCAAAAAGAAAAGAAAAAGTCTTCTTAGTGTTCTGCAAGTCAAATGCTGAGTAAAAATATGGAAACGTTGCAAAAAAAATTTGATTTGATCTTTTCAAAGATATTTGAGTGAGGAAAAGAAATTGAGCCTTAAAAGTGGAGAAGGCTCATCCTTCAAAAAAATGCCTACCGAAATGTGAAAAAGTCATCTTGTGTTTGAGTGCTCGAAAAGGCGAAAAAGATTTCTCCTTCAACATGGCCTTCAGTTCCCTTTGACCGTTAAGCAGCGACAAGTCGGACATCTTGTTTGTTTTTCACAGTTTGCTTGCTACTTTGAGTCGGCGGGGCTTCCTCTTTTGTCTGGTTTCCTGGTGAAAGTTCTCCTGAGTGGAACAAAACAAAACAAAATGTCCTCCAGTGGCATCCTTCAATCAGCATGCTTGTGACGGCTCCTTAAGGCAGAACTCCATTCCCCTTGAAGCTCTCTTTGTGTTTGAAGATGATGATGAAGCATGGGAGGCACGTTCACAGCCTGCAAGACAAGCAGCGGGGGGCTCTGTCATTGCGGCTTCATGCGCAATAATAATCAAAATGTGTTGAATTTTTTTAAAGCAGTGGTTCTCAAACTGGGCCGGGATGTGGCATCACGCGGCACAGACTCACTCGCTCAGTCAGGCGCGGGAGCGCTCGGCCATTATGTCTTGCCGGCGTTCTCGTAGATGACGTCAGAGGCGAGCGACTGTTGCTGTTGCTTCTTCTTCTGCCACATGAGCAGCACGCACTGGTGGATGAACACGTACTGCTCCTCCGTCTGGACCATGGACAGGCGGTGGGAGCGCATCTCCGACACCATCCCTAGGATGTCGACGAACTCGTGCTCTCGGATGTGCTGCATCAGGCGGTCCAAAGCCATGAAGGTGCCCGTTCTGCCCACGCCGGCGCTACACGCATAAATGCACACTGTCACCATGGCAACATGCATGCAATAAAAAAGAAAAGAAAAGGTATTGTACCTGCAGTGGACCACGATGGGGTCCTTGGTCCTGTTGGCCTGCTGCCGCACGATGTGGACAAACTGCAGGATGCTCTCGATGGCGTTGACCGTGGGAACGCCGTGGTCCGGCCACGAGGTGTAGTTTAGGTGCAGGATGTCCCGAGTCTCGTCCACCTGCGGGCGCCCGTTTGCAACGTGGTCCATTTAGAACTCGAGTCCAAAGAAATTTAGCATTTAGCCTATGTTTTACCAATATGTTCAAATGGCTTTACCAATACGTTCGAACGACTTTGCAGTACGTTCGAACCTGTAATAAAAGAGTAAATGAAGACACACGCCAAAGAAGTTAACTCGTTCACTCCCAGCAGCCATTTTCACTGAAGCAACCCCCTTCGCTCACGGATGTTTGACTAATTTTGCAAGGCCCACAGAATATTGTGCTCTATTGCTATTGCTAAAACATGATTAGAGTCTCTTCTTTCATCAGGAAAAAAAGTATATTTGTATCTGTTTCCGTTTTGCAGCAATTAGCATTCAAATTTACAGTAGCTAAATTTCATCAATATTCTCATTCCTGGTGAAAACACTGACAAAAAGAGCTTCTTGCAACATGGCCCTGGGAGATCTCGTATACTATGCTGCCACCTGCTGGCCGTTTTTTTAAATAACTACCATTGCTTTAAGCCACCTCTTCATGTCAGAAGTTGCATCAAAGCCTTCTGTATGCTCTTGTATTTAAAAAAAAACAAAAAAACTGAAGTTTGGAGTGAAGGACTAAGTGTTAAAAAAAAGTTTTTACACGTTTCGGGGTTTGAATGAGTTAATTAGTGACTCACGTATCCGAGTCTGAACTGCCTGATGGTCCACTCGGGCGACTCGTTTTCCGAGAGCATCTCCACGCTGATCTCACCGTACATGACGGGTTCGTCGCTGAACGGCCAGTAGTGGTCGCACTTGACCTGAATGGCACAAACATACAAACATGCTTGTTTAGGCGGCACGCCACGCTAAAAGGGAGCCGCCCCTCGCGGGAAATGACACTCACCCGTCGCCGCTCGTTGCACTGCGTCAGCATGACCACCAGGGGCGACTTCTGCTGAAGGACCATCTTCCAAAAGTCGTTGCGCGTCTCCGGCAGCGGACCCTGCGTGGCGATGTACTCTTTGGCGTGTTTGTAGCCCTGCGTGCACCAAAACAATTGACTCATCATGAAATGAATTACGAATATTAATCTATAATATTAATAAGTGAAGAAATGCAGTATTTATTGATAAAAGTATCTGAATTATTTTTTTACATATTTAGGCTGGCCTGTCTTCAGAGTGAAACGTCAGCCAGCCATGTTTGTAGTTTGTGTGAGTTGTACTAACAGGAATGTAGTTGGCGTTGATGTAGTCGGCGCCTTCGTCGTCGTGCATGGAGATCAGCTGGACGCGACTGAAGTCGTCTGCCGAGGAACAAACATCCACGTCAATCACTTTTGCTTCAGGTAATTGCAACTGGTCCTTGTCATATCGTTTAATTTATAAGAAACTCATTTGCCTTGAAACCTTTCAGCTGCCCAATGGGAGGTGCTGTTGTGTATTCGCGGAGTGCCACAAGGATCCACTTTAGGGCCCATGCTGATACTAAAGCTACCTGGTAAGTTTATTTCTCTTTGTTGAGTTGTCAGGAATTGGCTTCAAATAAAAGTGAGAGATGATAAAGTTGTCCGCTAATGTGAAAACAGGTTAGCGGATTTAGATTCAGGTTTGCAACTCAAGCTCGAGCAGTCGACGTTTATTTCAATTGAGATCCTGAGACGGGTGCAAATTGATGAATGAACGCGTTTAATTCTTATTCCATGAAAATGCAATACTCATCAGAATACTATGTTCTTAGACTAGTGGGAGCACATACTTTGTACTCTTCCAAAAAAAATAATGTAGGTTTAGTTTAACTTAAAAGTGGTCCAAATTCTTGAAATTTTAGCCTCTCTGTAGTAAATATTGTCCATTATATCTTATAAGACATTTGCAAACGTCTGCTGTAGTGATAGATATGTTTTTATTCAGGGCCAATAACGATGCCGATTATTAGTAGTCAAGGTGTCCGATAACCGATATTTGAAGCTGATATTCATTTACAGTAAAAAAGGGGGGAGGGGATGTTGGCGTTAACATTTTAAAAAATACAAATGCCAATCTTGACTCTGTTGGAATGTCTTAAAACAAATGTATTAAACAATTTTTCAAACTTATCAAAATGTTATATATATGTATATAATCTTTGTGCAATTTGTCACTTTTTTACTCGCGACTGCCACCTCTGGCCCAAAGTGTAACTGCAGTATCTGTGTCAGGCTCGTTCATGGTGCGAGTACGTGCACAATCATAAAGCGACAGCCACAGTTGACAAACAAAGAGCTGACTTCAAATGAAGTAAGGAAAACTCCCCAAGACACCAAACCAGGAACTGAATCCTGTTTGGGACTGTTTTTGGCACTCTTCACTTGAAGTAATGTCTAAAGAATGAAAACTAATATATATATATTTTGGGATGGATTTCATCAATGAATGGCAAAGGTAATGCAGGGATGACTGAAAGTAATGGTTAGTTGCAAGCCTACTGACAGGGCAGGATGTTGGTGTATCGGTTCTTGGGCCTGTTGATGGGCAGGTCGGCGGCATCGTGAGAAAGGTCGAGGCCCACGCTCTTCAGCTCCTGCAAGCGTTGACGGATATGTGCCATTGATGGACCTTTGGACTGCAAAATGTGTGTAACGCGGGACAACGTTGGTCTCACCTCAAACTGCAGCGAGAACTTGTAGGCCGAGTCTTTGCTCATCTCCTTGAAGTAGGCCTCAAAGTCGTCCAGTTGCACGGGACTAGAAAAGACACACCAGCGATTCGAAGGTCATTCAAACAGCGGCCGCTGTGTGTTCTGGCTTCTTATCAGTACACAGGCACCATCGTGCGTTTGGTTTGTGTTACCTTGTCAGCTTGCGCTTCTTTAAGGCGGTCTTGCCCCTACGATACAAACACAAGTCAACTCGCCACTCAACACTAGGCTCCGCCCAATCATCCGCCTAAAGCAAACCCACATCCCTTTTTCCACACTGGTCGCCAGCCAATGCTGCTCACATACTGTCTAGAGTCCAGAGGTGGGCAAACTCGGTCCTCGAGGGCCGGAGTCCTGCAGGTTTTGGAGGTTTCCCTTTTCCAACACAGGCTGATTCCAATCAACAGGATCGTTAGCAGGGTTATGCAGAGCTTGCTGATGAGCTGATCATATATCAGCTGTGTTGGAGAAGGGAAACATCCAAAACCTGCAGGACTCCGGCCCCCGAGGACCGAGTGTGCCCACCTCTGGTCTAGACAAATAATGGCGTGGTCGCCAACCAATGTAAAGGCACGTATGGAACAACAAAGGATAGGTCGCCATCCAATGTTAGGGCACATATAGACAAACAGAGGTGTCCTCACCAGCTAATATCAAGGCACATGTAGACAAAAGGACTGGCCACCAGCCACTAGAAAGGCACAAATGGACAAACCAAGGACTGTTGGTGGTGAGTCAGTCACACCTGATGAAGCGAACATGCTCATTTGGTTTTGGGACATGCAGATCGGGACGTCGTGTCAAGTAGATAGGCGGCCGCTTGTGTGAACCGTGCTTTTTGCACATCACTTGCATATTCATATTCAGCCTATCATTGGTCCAACCCAACAAAAACCAAAAGTTGAAAGGAAGCCTTCTCATTTTAAACATGCACTCTTTTTACCGACTTGAAGGTCAAACGCGGTTGATTTGTGCGCGTCGTCATGCAAGTGGAATGTTTGCCATACACCAGCACAAACCCCGGCGTTACGTTAGCTAGCAGCATGCCACATCCACAGCTCACAAGAAGTTGCAAAAAACGAAAGATTTTTGTTCCATTAATTGTCGTTACGTTAAAATATTTACATTCAAAGTGATGTTATGCTAAAAAATTTCGTTAGGTTAGTTAGCAGCATGCCACATCCAAAGCTCACAAAAAGTTTCAAAAATGCTTTGCGGAAAAGTCTGGTGATACTTTTGTTGACAAAAATGGTCCTGAAATTTGATTGGCAGGCTTTGTTTAAATGTCACATTTTCTTTATTAATTGGATAATTAGTTATGCATTTTTACGAAATGAGCATGAATTATCATAATACAATGAGCAATTTCAGATAAAATACAAAAATATTAGTCAAATAACAAATTTTACTGTACTTTATTTAATACTTGATTGTTCATTATAATTTATCATAAGTAGAACAAAAATGATCACAGATTATTTTATTAAAATAATAATCAAAATGGGAAAAAAATATATTTTTCTAATGAGTAATTAAATAAAAATGATCATAAATGATACTTCATAACTAAAATCGACTTGACATTTTTATCATTCAAAGAAGTAATTGACAAAACTTTGAGTGAAATTATCAATCATAAAATAGAAAAATATTAATGGTAAATGGACTGAGCTTGTATAGCACTGTCTACACCATATATTGTGTAAAGCGCTTGAGTAAAATAACCACTTAAATGTATTAAATATTTGCCTCTGTGTCATGAACTTAATTATACAGAATGAAAATGAAAAATGAGTTGCCTGCCTGCTCACCAGACTTTTCCTGCTGGACAACGGAGGCGCTCGCTCGCTCGCTTACTTACCATGGATTAATATAAAAAGCCAAAAGATAGTCAGTCCAAAGGCAGGATGGCAGAAGGGTAAGGAGGGCAAAGAGGCTTCTTCGCCTGAGGGGGTTCAAATAGAACACAAAAAGAATAAAAAAACACCAACAGAGACACCAACACGCTGCTGCTGCTGCTGCTGCTGCTGCTGCTGCTGCTGCATTAGTACACGTCAAAGTGGAACATTTAGTGCTCAACACACACTTGATGACTCATGCACGACGGCCGAAACGAGCGCGGTCTCTTTACGGCGCTGCACCTCCACCTCGACTGTGACGTCACCAAATGGTAGCCGACGATCGACTCGCTCGTCTACTTTGTCGTCTTCGTTTGTTCCCCCTCGTGTCAATTGATGAACACAAAAAGCCACAAACAGTGACGGACTGCAAGCATTCAGTGACGAGTGATATTAATCATAAATCGCACTTTTTTACTAAGCGTTAACTACGGAGACAAAATAAAGAGATCATAATATCGTCCCTAAAAAATACAAAGCATGACCACAAAATCTTCATTTGTGGCCAAAAATATTCAATTGTAGCCACGAATGATGTGTATAACGTATGCACAAGAAATCGTGACCACATTTTATGTATACAGTAGACCAGCTTGTTTTCTTCGATTTCTTGTTCATTTGAATGCACCGCTAACAGACCGAAAGCAAAACATGGAACGACTAAAAGCACAGTTTTTGCCAGTACAATGCCATAACAATCTTATCCATGCCAAGAATAAGTGTCATCTTGAAATACAAAAAAACAAACATGCATCAAACGTCTGACATTATCCACAAACAAGAAGAAGAAGAGCATTATCGTACCAGTTATAAGGCAGCTTCCCGTCTCTTTCGAACGAAGCAAAATTGACAAATGTCTCGGCGCCACACTCCCTGAAACATGAGATCAGAATTGGAATTGAGCTCGTGGAATTGGAAGTGGAAGTCGGCCGTGGTTTTGTTGCTACCTGCTCATCTGCAAGTGCTTCTTGCGGAGAAGCAGCAAGAAGAGGACCAACAGGCTGATCAGCAGGACGCTCAGGACGGCCAAGGCCGAGATGGCCGCCACACTGGGGTTCATCTCTTTGGCTGCGCACACACACATCCATGCTAATGACGCTAGCTCGTGATGCTAACAGGAGGCTGAGCAAAGCATGGCCCATTCCTTTCTTTCATCCAATCCACCAAGCAATTACAATGGCAAGAGTCCTGTCATGGTTGTTTTAAGAATGTTAGTCTTCTGTGCAACAGTGCCACCTACCAGTTGTGGTGATGGTGATGTGGGCGGGCTTGCTTGGTGTGCTGTAGCTGACGCTGACCACACTGCAGTTGTAGCTGGACGACGGCATCAGGCCGAAAATGGTCAGCACATGTGAGCTGGACAGCTGCGGCTCTCGAGCCTGAAGAAGGCCGAGAAGAAGCTGAGGAAAAAGTTCAAGTAGCTTTAGACATCTCTTGGGGGCTCACCTTAACCTCTTTGCCGCCTGGGCTGGGTTTGCAGAGCACCTGGTAGTGGTCCACCACGCCGTCCTCGCTCCATAGCAGCGTGACCGACGAGTATGTCGCGTTGATTGCGTACACAGACCTGGGAGGCGCCGGTTCTGAAGTGAGCACACGGCGAACGCGGCTTGTCAGAATCTTGTCAATCTGATAGATCGTCACGTGTGACTGCACGGACCCAGTTTGATGATGCTGGGAATGGATGTGTTGCGGCTGCGCTCCGTGCATGCCGTCACCGTCAGGTTGTAGATGTCGCCGGGCGGAAGAGGCAAGCTGGCACGCATCACGTTTCGAGTCACCTGGCAACAGAGATGGAGAATGTGTGGAGCAGACAGGAGTGGAAAGTGCTTTGTGAGTTGTACAAGAGGTCGGACACACGCAGACAAAAGGAGTTCAGTAGAGATTGGTGAGGTACAGGGAATACGTCAGGAAGGTACAAGAAAGAAAGAGCTATGAGGAAGATGAAAAATGGTAAGGCTGCTGGTCCTGATGGCACACCAGTGGAGGTAAGGAAATGCCTAGTCAAGGACATAAGGATTCAACTAGTAAAATACATAAATGATCAGAAGTCAATAGAAAACAAAACTAGTGAAAATCTAGTTGGCAAGAAAGATAGTGGGGGTAAAAGCTAGCAGATGAAACTAGAGGAGGGCAAACCTAGTGCATGACAAAACTAGTAGAGTCTTACTTAGAACATTTACTTCGACTTATTTGAAAGTACAATTTGTTTTTCGTTTAGTTTTTTGGTCATTTCTGGTGCGTGAAGACTACAGATGGAAATTGGCTCCCAGAGCTAGACTCATTTTTGTAGAACTGCGTTTTCTTCCTGATTGTCACTTGCACAAAGTCCCTACCAAATAAACAAGAAAAGAAAAACACTGCATCAAGCACATGTTCAGAATCAACTTGGACATGCCTATCAAGTTTCCACAGCGCCTCACTGGAACCATTTGGGTCAACTTGGATTTTCCCACTAAGAACTTCCAAGCACCAAACAGAGAGCGCTTAGTAATCAAAGTCACGACCAAAAGCAAGTTGGCAACCGCACGGCGATGCCATAGCAACAACTGAACACTTACGTCCACCGAGTAGCTCCTCTCGGGACCTTTCTTGCCGACCGCCACCACCTGCCAATGCGTGATCCTGGAGTGCGACAGGTCCACAAAGAGTTCGCCGTATGTCCAGCGAACATACAGAACACCGTGGGAGTAATCCACCGAGGAGATGTGAGGCGCCTCCGGAGCTGCACGACAAAAGCAATTGCTTGTTGGGAGCACAAACTCGCACTCCAGCAACTACACAGAGGAAGGCTGGAGCCCCGATTACGGCCCATGGTGCAAAAAATAAAAATGGGGGGCTACAGGGTTAGGGTTTTCTTCTTTTGGTTTGGGTACCTGTGACGAAGCTGATGGTGGAGCTGTCGCAGCAACTGAGCGGCGGATCGCCCCACGTCACCATGGTGACACGGAAGTTATAGTACCAAGCTGGCAATAGATCAGTCACCCTCTGGAGCACAACGGAGTGAGATAATGAACATCAAAACCTCACGTCAAGATAATTTGTGGTTGACTTTTTTTCTTTTTTCTTTTTTACCACTGATGCTATGACTGAGGCGGTGGCGGCGATCTCGTAGTAGGTGGTCCACTCGGAGATTAGGGTGACGGGGTTGAAAAAGAAGGTCTGGAGGACGTACTTGCGGAAGGCCACTTGATACGGACGCTGCCAGCTCAAGATGACCGCCGTGGGGCCCAGCGGGTACACGGCCAGCTCTTGAACGCCTGTGGGCTCTGGCGCAACAACGATATTCATCATATTAGATTATGACCGCCGTATGTCTGCAAAAGTTGAATGGAGGGAAATAGACTCTTTGATTGTTAAATCCTAAAGGCTTCTCCTGTTCTGGTATATGATTCCCCTATTTGTCTTTGGGAAAAGGTCAACTGAGGATTGCTGTTTCATATGTCGCTTGCAATTACTAACACCACACTAATATGAGAGCTAATCACCAATATCCATGATGACCGGTTCTGAGGGAGGACTGATCAAGGGTCCGTTGGTGTGGTAGACCACCACGCGGTACTGAGCCCCCGGCATCAGGTTGTTGATGATGTCACTGGTTGAATTTTCCTGTTCACAACGCGGTGACGTTAATGTTCCCGAGATGTCAAACAGGAAGCGAGTCAGTGGCGTGAGTGTTACCTCGCCGCAATAGTTGCTCTCCATCCTTTGGCTCAGGCTGGGCTTCAGGCAGGTGGTGGACACCACCGACACCACGCTGCCGTTGTGGGTCTCCGAGGACTGTGCCCAGGACACGACAGCCGTGCTGGAGTCTAGCAAGCGCACTGTGACTGCGCGTGGACGTTGGCGCAGTTCATGCAGAAGCTCACCGTTGGGACCTGGGAGGTACAATTCAAGTCAGGTGAGGATGGTAGCAGGGATGTCAACTTTTTTTTTTTTAAGGGTCACACTGGAGTTTGCCACTGGTTAGACTTGCGAAAACAAAACGCCACAGTGACGTACCAAGGTAGAAGGTGAATCCAGCGTCTGCGGAGCTCTCTCTGGCTTCACAGTCTCCTGCCGTGCTGAGCGTGGTGACTCTTAGACCGTACGTTCCCGCCTCGGTCAGCTCGGTGAAGAACTCATGAGTGCTTTCATCCACGCTGGCAGTTTGTGTGGTGTTACCTGGACAGGGGTGGGAGGAAATCAGATTTAAAAAGCAAGTCCTGAAATCAGCGACTCAAGTCTGATTCAAAGACCTGGGCCGCATACACATTTCAAGGCCACGGAGTGTTGCTGTCCCGCTTACTGTCTTTGCAAACATAGATGTTGAAGCCATCGTAGCTGGTGGGCGCTCTGGGGGATAGCCAGCGCACTTCCAGCAGAACGGGAGGCATCTTAGTGGGCAGGACCAATGACTCTACAGGGAGACCCATCGCCGAACCCGCGTCGTTGGAGTCCTCATACTCATGCACCTCGCCGTTGACAAACTCGTTCTCCCTGTCGGCTGGGGGCTCTATGGTGGAGTCAAACCAGAGGTTCTGGGCGTCCGTGATCTCGGTGGTGGTGCTCAGGTTGTGTGCCGGTTCCTTGGTGGAGGCCACCAGTGGCTCCTCAGAGGGCTTCACCTCCTCCTCTTCAATTAGTGGGACATCACGAGAATGTCGGCTAGCCCTTTGGCTTTGCTGCGTCGGGCTTTGGCTCAAGTCTACTATCTTCCATGAGATGTCGAGGGGGGGATGCGGCACTGCGGAGAAGAACAACAACGACTTTGAGGTCTTAGTGGCACTATATAAAAGTCCCAATATCTGGATAAGGTTGTAGTTGTACTTGTTCTGTGATGCACGGGCATGTGGGTGATGTCACTTTGCGTCCTCATAGCTGTCTGGTAGGCAGTGGCCTCAGAGATGAGCTGGAAGGTGATATTGCGGTAACACACCCCTGGTAGCCAGTGCTTGAACACTGTCTTGCCCTTGTAGAAGTCTGAAAAACAACACATCCGTTGCCGACCATCTGCGACTACTTTTCATTTGTTGCAGACCATCTGCGACAAGTCTTTATTAGTTGCCAGCTGTCTGTAACTAGTTTTCATAGATATGTGACTGTCAGCAACTAGTCTTAATTAGTTGCCGACCGATATTGATGGATCTATGGATTTTGGTCGTAATGTGATCACCTTTGTAGAGCATAGAGCGCCTCTCGCTGCCTTCGCTGTAGCTGATGTTGACTCTGCTGAAAATGTTTCCGGTTGGGGTGTCAATGTCAAACACCACGCCGGTCTCTGGAGACTCCTTGTAGTCTGAAATCTGCACGCTGTTCACAGGAAGCGGCCCTGAGAGCGACAACAGGACTCAAAATGAAAGGTTTAAAGGCCATTACAGGACTACTTGAGGTCTGCTCACTGGTGAGGAGTGACACGGTCTTGACGGGCCTGGACCACAGCGTTCCTCGTTGTAGCAGCAGGCCCACGCTGTAGCACAGGCCGTGAAAAGACGTGTTGAACAGCAGAGTCTCGCCGGCCCCCCCGAACAGGATCACGGCAGGTCGAGGTTCGCCAGAGATCTGCGCCGCGTACGCGGAGATGTTCTCCCGAAGGTCGGAAGTCTCCAGGGTAGCCAAAATCTGACCGGCATCATTTAGACTCACCTGGAAAGCAGGAATCACCTGAAAAAAAGGAAGACAGTATGTCACATTACTGGGTGCGCTTCTGTCACAGGCTGGCTGGGAAATACTTATTATTCATGAGGAAAGTGGACCAGCTCTAACAAATGACTACTCCATTTGTCCATTCAGTCATCTTCCCATACTTCCTATTCACAGCCATTTGTGTCTCTCTGGTGTGTCTTCCTAGGTCTACCCTGTAGCCTTCTCCAAGTGAGAAACGCCCGGAAACGCCTCATGGGAAAGACGTCTGAACCAGATTCCAAAGCCACCTCGTCTGTCTCGGCTTAGCTCCTTTCCCCCCCCAATTTCCTACTTTATTTCCTCAAGTATTTTTAAACTACTCTCCTGTGTTTGCACCAAAAACTGCCCAGGTTTCCCCGAGCGTTGGATTTAGTTCCTCCTCACCAGTATGCTCTTTCTTGAATGGCTGTGGAACTTATGAAGGGATGGCTGTGCTGATGAACGTTGGTTGGTTTATCACAGTTAGTGTAAATGACCCTGGACTTTGAGGAGTCGTGCAGTGAGGTCCCGTCAGGTCCAGTCATGTTTAGTGTGGCCCAATCACTTCACTAAGGAGGCATCCAGAAATAACACTCAGTAGATACATCAGCACCTCTCTACTGCAAGCTTTTCCCCTTATTTTTAACGGAGAGCCTGGACACCCTGCGGAAAAAACGCATTTGGGACACTTGTACCCATGATCTTTCGTTATAGATTAAAACATTTCAATTCTTCTATTCCACTACATTTCCTGCACTTTGTGTGTAATTTTACAGCGTTTCAGTTAAGCTCTTCAGCATTCACGGGCAATTTCCGTCCTTTCTCTGGTTCTGTATGAAAGTTTTTTGCTGTGACGCTATTGATTAAACGTGTCAGCGTGTCTGGACTTTCAGCCTCGAGCAAGAGGCAGGAACCGATGGCTCGGATCCGAAGACGCGGCAGGAGAAAGTCACGAGTTGAGTGCAGATGTTGTCAGGGCTGCTGTGACGGAGAGCCGTGAACGCATAAGCGCGCTCATTCACGCGCCGTCCATCAAGTTCTTCTTTGTTTTGTGTCTCCAGCTCAGCTGTCACATGACCACAACCACAGCGGTCCCCCCCACCCCCATCACTGCCACCCCCTTCCCCCACGTCTTCCTGCCGTCATCGTCAAACGAGGTTGGTGCTTCTCAATTGTTGACACGCGTTTTTTAATTGTCTCACTTTAATGTATTTTAAAACTTGCAGTTCACAAATTCATTCAATATTTACACTATATCATATTTTGACACCTCATGTCAGTAAAATCTGTTTTTTTAATGCGTGTATTTTTTCAAATTATGTAGCAACATTCGTGATTGTTTTTTATCTGATCACTTTCAGTTTAGTCAGTTCAGTCATTTTCTAATCTTTTTCTACTTTTTCCTGATTAACATTTTTTTCCTCTATTACTTATAACTTTGAAACATCCAGTCTGGACCACCATAAACTGAAGACCCCCGTAATTATGTAGAATTTTCTTCAAATATTTTAGATTTTTTTGGGGCATAGTTTATTTGTATTTTTACCCCTTTTTTCATTTTGTTGTATCATGTCTGTTTTTTCTGACATTTTTTGTGGGGGGGGGGGGGTGTGGTGTAATTTTTATGGGGTTACGGAATATTGTAGTATCTTATGGATTTTGTCTGCCTAATTTTTTCTTACAGTTTTTTCTGTTTACAACCTTGAAACACATCAGGTGTATTTATGTATGTATGTATATTCAATGTGTGTGTAGGTGTATATTATATACTTTGTATTTATCATCTATTTTTTCTACCTTCTTCAATATTTATCATCAAATTTGTCTATTCTTTTACTACTCTACATTCTTTCAAGTACTTGTGTGTTTTCCTATTTGTTAAATTTTTTTTGGTTGTAATATTCGTTATGTTTCATCTGAAATTTTTCAGATTTTACTTGTATTCTTTTTTTTCCAGGAGTACCTACTGTAGCTTTCCACGACCCACGCGTGGTAGGTCTGCTGCCCACTTTTGGGTGGCGACCCCCCCCCCCCCCCCTCCAAGTTGGGAAAGAGCGTATTTGCACATAAGAAACGTTGGAAAGCTCTCCGGCCTCCAAGCAGGCAATAAAAGAATGGGAAAAAAAAAGCTCTGGCGATGGATTGCAGGCAAGCTGGCTGCTGTGCTGAGCTGTCTCCATGGCAACGGAGATGAAAGGAGATGCTCATTAAGTGTGTCAGATTCCAGCATCGCCATAGACACCGAGGCCGGCCCCCCCGTCAGCCCCCTTCGGCGGCTTGAATGCTAATGTCGCTAATGCTAATCTTACCCTACACTCGATTTGCATTTCACCCTGGTTGATCCCCTCATCTGTCGAGTGTTTATTAAGGATGAGACCTCGATTTTCACAAATGTAATTTCAAATGATATCACTGACCGTTTATATTCTCAACTGTCAAAAGTGCCAGACGTCTATTAGGTGTAAGGTGTTGAATAAGGGCAAGGCCTTTAATTTCACAAACACTTTCACAAATGTAATTTCCTTGGGTGTTTGTTTAGTCAACGGTAGAAAGTAACAAGCATTTATTAGGTGTGAGGTCTTCATTAATGGTGAGGCCTTAAGCAATTTCCGATGTTTTCTCTTGTTTGATTTACACTTTTGTGTCTATGAGAGGACAACATTGTCATGTCAAGCTTGCAAGCCTGCAAATCGCACCCCAAACAAAGGCCCCATGAGCTGGCGCGCACCCGTTAGCGTGGCGCTCGCTCAATCTGAAGCTGTGCCTCGGATTCCTATTTGAGGCTTCCTGCTTCAACTGCGACCTATCGTTGGGCACTTAATGAGGAAACGGTTCACTTACGTGACTAACGAGTGACGAGACGCAGCGGGTGGGGACAGGGGGGTTAGGGATTAGGGGGGGGGGGGGGTCGCTCTCGTAAGCAACACTGAGCCCATTGTGACCAATCAAAGTGGGGAGATGAGCAAAAAGAAGAACTTCCTGTTAGCTTTCAGCTTCCACAAGCAGCACTGAAGGAATTCACATCGTGTGAAGGACAGACAATGGACTGGTCGCCAGCACATTGTAAAACAAAGAATTGGTCGCCATCTAAGATCAGTACTTCTATAGACAAACAAGGTGCTGGTCACTAGTCAATATCAAGGCACATACAAGCTGGTCGCCAGCCAATCACAGGGCACACGTAGACAAACTAACTGGTGGCTTGTCAATTTCAGTGCACATGTTGACATAAGCAAACTGGTCGCCAGCCAATGTTTGGCAAAGTAATTGTAATTGTGCTGCAATGGACAACGTTTGAGGCATTCAAACCCAGAACCCGAGAAGTACGAGGCATCCCACTAGGGAGGCTATACCGTGTCACATCGCCACATGTGACCTCACGGTCACCCCCATTGTGTTAGCTTGCTGCTACAGCCACAGCTAACAAACTAGTACCCATGCTAAGTGACCACATTCACTAACTGCGCGTGCACGCGCAAGTTCCAGCTGCTGATCGCAGCGGGTGCGCAGACGGGGCCCTGTGCGCGTGCACGCCAGACTGCAGGCGACTGACCCACTTCTCTCTCTCTCTCACACACACACACACACACACACACACATACACACAAAGACGTCGGAGGTTCAAAGCCCGTCTTACCTGGACCGAACCGAGCAGCTGGGCCGCGAGCACGAGCCACGACGCGAGCATCGTCGTGCGTGCGCGCGCGCGTGTGTGACGAGACAATGGCGCCTCCGCGTATGTGCGTGCGTGTCTTTGTCTGCGCTTAGCCTTGCCGCATCTTCATCTTCATCACGTTCACTCACGCGCAGGCAGCTGAGGTCGGACCGGACCGGACCGGAAGCGGGCCGCCCGTTCGTTGTGAGCGAGGAGCCGAACCCGACGCGCGAGAAGATGCTGCGACGGACGGACGGACGCCAAGCCCCGCCCAGGAGCGACCGAGCGACGCGCGCGCACCCTCCCCCTCCATCTTCATCTTCAGCCTCCATCTTCCTCTTCATCATCGCTATCATCCTTGTGAGGGCTGATGCTCAAGAAAAAAAAAACAAGTTTAAAATGGTAAATTTTACCTAATAAAACATTTTAGGTAATAAAAAAAAAAATCCCTATACATTAAACTTTTTTAGATTTATGTAAAACTTTGTTTGACTAAGGCAACAATAATTGAAATGCATTTGAAATTGTTCACATATTTTCAAATTAAATGACTATTATTTTAGTAATGAAATTAAATATCCTTTTTTTCCGAAACCGCTTACACATATTTCACAATTTAAAAAAAATTAATAACAGAAATGGCAAAAGTACTAAAGGTATATCTATAAAATGGTGGTAAATTGGCAATGATATGATCAATGTTTCATGCTCATTTTGATCAGTTCAGCCAATTATTTAATACATCACTCAAATATACGCTTTGTATTTCAATACAGTTCATTCTCATTTTTCGTGTGTTTACAATTTATTAAATTAACAATTATGCAATAAAATATTTTAATGTATGTTCAATTGTTGCAACTAATTTTTATTAATAATTATAATTGACCCGTTGTTTAATAACATAAAAATTCTAAGCATGTAATGTGTATTTTTATCAAATTTATTCCAGCCTTATTGTACTTTGTTATTAAATTATTTAATGATGATGACGATTGATTTAAGTAATGAAATCATTTTTAACGTTTACAATAATTTCAAAAACACATGTAATCGTTACAAATTTTAGTAATAAAAGAACTTCATTGAAGAAAAACTATACCGTACTTATTCAAGCTTATTTTTGTATGCAGGTGGCGCCATCTTCTGGCAGAAATTGCTGTCGATCACCTAACCGGAACCTCCCTTTTTTTTTTTTACTGTGACGTAATTATAAGGAGGCGTGGCCTGTGTGTACAGGTAGAGCAAGATGAGCATAGGAGTGAAGAAGTTTCACCTGGACGGGCAACGAGAATCGGGACGCCATGGCTGTCAGCAAATGCATCAAGTATCTTCTGTTCTTCTTCAACCTTCTCTTTTGGGTGAGTCTCGCACCAACAACACCAACAACACCAACCTGATGATGACATGCTACTACTGAATTACTTCACCTTTGTCTGGGTTACTTGTGCGTTTCCCCTTCACAGTGTGTACTAGTGTACTTCCAAAGCTATCGTGTTGCACTTTTTTTTTTTATTCATATATTTTCCATTTAGAGTGTTTTTTTTAAATGTTTTTTATTTTGACTGTCCACGAGTCTGACCAATCTGGGTGTAGTCTGTCTTTTGCTCATGTCAAATGGGATTGGCTTCAGTTACCCGTGGCCACGGAACACGATAAACCACATTTTTTTAAATGTATTTTTGACTGTTTACTAGCTTACTTTTACTCTGCTTTTTGTATTATTATGTCAAGTCTACTTGCTGTCCCTATATAGCATTTTCTTTCAAATTGCTTGAGATAAATGCCAATTTTCTATTCTTCTAGTTTCTAATTTCCTGATCATAAAATGGCCGCAAGATGGTGTCAGCCGAGTCCTTGAAATAATGCCGGTTATCAGTTTGTTACCGATAACGGTCATGTTTTTAATTGGAAGGTTTTCTGGTCTACTTTTTTTTAAAATTCACATTGTTTTGTAGTCTACTTTTTAAAGTAGTTAAGACTGTTGGCCTACTTAAAAAAAAAGTGTTTACTAGTGTACTTTTTATTTAATTTGTTTTACTCTAAAAGCTTTGTAGTAGTCTACATCATTTCAACTGATGACTAGTCTTTTTAATTTAGACTATTTAGTAGGCTTTTTTTATTATACTACCTTACTTTTGTAATTGGTGTTTAGTAGTCTACTTTTTTCGACTGTTAGTCTATTTTCATATTTTGACCGTTTACTAGTCAAATATTTTTTAAATATTAAAAAAATATATTATTTATTTTCTAGTCAACATTTTACATTTCGACTGTTTGCTAGCCTGCTTTTGAGTGTCTTGTACTCGACATTTTGTTTTTGTACTTAACGTCTAACAAGTTTATTTCTTGTTTTGAGTATTTACTAGTCTATTTTATGTATGAAAGTGTTTGCGCGTGTGTTTTAAATGTTGTCACCTGAAGGGCTTTTGTGTTCAGTACAGGTTTGTCGGCTGCCTCTCCCTGACAAGCACACCTACACGCACACACCCACACACCCACACACACCTGGTTTCAGGGCGTGGGCCTGCTATGCACCCCTCGTCCCATTTCAGTGGTCAGCGAGCGTGTTGTTGTATTTTGTTACACGACACAAACGTGTCGACGCAAGTGTATCATGTTGAGGACAAAACTTAACGACAATGTGTTGATGTATACACACACTCAAGCATTTTCTTCCCCTAGCGTGGCAGCGTATGGAATGTGCTGCATTAGCAACATTAGCCGCGTTAGCCACATTTGCTGTCATTTTTGTTGCTCTGTGGCGCCACCAGCAGGCCACATGAGTCGCAACAAAATATGAACTCCACCTCTTATTACGTTCATTTTATCATTTTAATAGTTAAGTAATAATTCGTGTCCATTTGTAAATGGTATAATAAAAAGTGATCAAACGCAAAAGCTGTCAATTGGCATTCAGACAACAACTAATCGTCTTCGATTGTGCTGGAGAGTGGTCGTAAATTACGATAATCCGTGAAACAACTGATTGTGGGACGTTTTGCCCGCCCGCGTTGTATGACATCATTCTATGACATCATTGTTAGTTAGTGAGTAGTCTGTTTCTATGGAAACAATGAAATATTGATGAGGGTCGGTTAGTGGCGGCTAATTGTCTGATGAATAATTGATCAGCTGATCGCACAGCATGGTGAACGCAACACCGCCGATTGGTCGCAGTGGGAGCGACCTGTCGAGCAGTTGCTTCAGATTGCTGACAAGACTTTTGATTAGTGTGTGTGTGTGTGTGTGTGTGTGTGTGTGTGTGTGTGTGTGTGTGTGTGTGTGTGTGTGTGTGTGTGTGTGTGTGTGTGTGTGTGTGTGTGTGTGTGTGTGTGTGTGTGTGTGTGTGTGTGTGTGTGTGTGTGTGTGTAGCTGAGCGGCTGCATCATCCTGGGTGTGGCCATCTACCTGAAAGTCACTAAGGACAGCAACAGCGTAAGAAACAATTTGGGTTTGTGTCGGCTACATTCGTCTTCCGGCTGAATAGTTGACGATGGTTTTTTATTTTTAAATATCAGATCACCAACCAGTCGTTCCCGGGCATCGACCTGCTCATCGCCGTTGGCGTCATCATCATGCTCTTGGGATTCCTGGGATGCTGCGGCGCCATCAAGGAGAACAGATGCATGCTCATACTGGTTGGGAGCGCGCGCGCGCACACACACACACACACACACACATACTTGTCTTTGTATCATCGTGGGGACATCTCATTGACATGATGCATTTCCTAGCCCCTTCCCCGAACCCTAACCATCAAAAAAAGATTGCCTACCCCCATTCCTTACCCTAACCTCAACCATAACCCAATTCAAACCTAAACTCTAAAACCAAGTCTTGACATTCAAAAAGAAGTCTGAACTTGTGGGAACCACCAAAATGTCCCTACAATTTCAAGTCTGGCCCCACAATGGTAGTTAAACCTGGAAAAACACGTGTGTATGTGCCCCAGAATGTAGAAAAAACAAAGGCACAGGCACACACATACACGCACTCTAGCTCAGAATTCCTAGTGGGGACATCTCATTGACATAATGCATTTCCTAGTCCCTCACCCTAACCTTAACCGGCCCCACAAAGCACCTGTGGTCCCCACGATGATGGTAAAAACTAGGGGTGTGCCCAAAAATCGATTCTCATAAAAATCGCGATTCTCAATTAGTACGATTCAGAATCGATTTTAAATGTCCCAAAATCGATTTTATTTAAATTATTTTATACTGTCTTTCCTTTGTCTGTGTGTGCCTTTTTATTTGGAGCGCTGTTCATGTTGTACCCAGTTTGGCCACTGAGGAGCAGTGTGGTTCCACGCGTTCTAATACACTGTTAAGTTGTAGCCACGTTAGAGAGTAGGAGGAAAAAGTCACGATCAAGTTATTCCAATAAAAATTTTATTTTTTTTTCAACGTGGAGCCGTTCTTTTGAGTGATAAAAGTGCAGCGAGTAGCGCGCTAATTAGCATTAGCGAGCCAGACTGGAGTATATCATTACGATTCCTTGCACATCTATAGATTGAAGCAAAAATCACAGACCCAAAAATCTGAATTGAATCGTGGGACATTCAAAGATTCCCACCCGTAGTAAAAACCTGGAATTTGGTCCACACAAAATAACACATACAAGAAAGTTTTGCTATGTTGACAACATTGCCATCATGTTGTTGTTGCTGCAGTTCTTCGCCAGCCTCCTCCTCATCTTCATCCTCTTGCTGGCGGCAGGAATCCTGGGCGCCGTGGGCGAGAATAAGGTACAGTCTCTCGTCAACTGTTTTGCCGATGCAGGGGTGGAGGACGTAACGCGCGTGTGCGTGCGTGCAGGTGAATGAGTGGGTGAAGGAGCGTCTGCAGAAGCTGACGCCGCTCTCCAGTCAGCCCGAGAACGTCAAGAATGACCTGGAGAAGCTGCAGACGGAGGTGAGGTGACGTGTCGCGCACCGACGCGCGCGCGATAGCGACGTGCTAACGGCCGCGTTTTTGCCGGCGTGCAGCTCAAGTGTTGCGGCCTGGTGAACGGAGCATCCGACTGGGACACCGTGCCCGACTCGTGCCAATGCACCGCCTCCGAGCCGCAATGCGGCTCCGACAACTTGTACAGCACGGTAAGGACACGCAACCGGGGGGGGGGGTGTTTTTGTTGTTGTTGTTGTTGTTGGTGAGTGTTAAATCGGTGGGATTGCCGTGCAGCCGTGCTCCACTCAGATCATACGTCTGCTGGAGAAAAACATGGAAGTGGTCATCGGCATCGCGTTCGCCATCGCCATACTGCTGGTCAGAACACACACACACACACACGCACGCACGCGCGATTACACAAACGCACGCACACACGCGCCATTAACAATGTTGTGTGTCCGTAGATCGCCGGCATGGTTTTCTCCATGATCCTGTACTGTCAGATCACAAAGCGAGACGGCCCCACCACCGCCTAAACTCTGAAAGTACATCAACGCAACTGACGTCCAAGCACACTTTTATACTGAAGGAACACTTTGGACTGCACGTCGTTACAGATGATTTCTTTTTTTTTTTTTTTTATTGAGGACTTCGCGTGACACGATGTGGACAAAGTTGACTCCATAATCTCATTGGAGGAATATAAAACTTTTTTTTTATTGTTATAGTAAAAAAATAAAAAAAAGAAGTTCTGTTCATATGTTAATCACTCTGCTGTAATGTTTATTATTCTAGAATATAACATTCAAATTTGATAAATGATCATCATTTTGTCACAAATACCATTTGATTTCTTTTTTTGAATGTTCCATTTGAGTGATTTTGTTGTTTGTGCAAATTGTTTCCTATTCCACATGTGCTGATTGTTTTCTCCGTGTAAACAATCTTTTTCCGCTTGAATAGAACCTAAATGAAACAAAATAAGGATTCATTTACACGCACACGCACGCCTTTTCAACTTATTCCAGTTTTTCCATAGTCTTGCCACCGTTTGTTCCATTTCCAACTTTGCTCCGAGGCACTTCTACCCTTGTTCCACTTGTTTCAAGTTGCTGCAGTGTTTGTTCCACTTCTTCTAACGTGCTTGTAAATTTTGTTCCAGCTGTTCCAAGGCGCTTCTGACTTTAGTCCACTTTTTGCGAGTTGCTCTGATTTTGTTCTTGCTATTGGATGGTCCTTCTAACTTTGTTCCACTTGTTCCCAGCTGCTTGTAGCTTTGTTCCAGCTTTTCTAAGGTGACTTTAACTTTATTTCACTTGTTGCAAGGAGCTTCAAGGGTATGGAGGACCAAAACTGCCAAAATTCAAAATAAATAAATAAATGACAAAACGTGAAAATAAAAATGGATATAAAAAAATATAATTCGAAAATTAAATTAAAAAAATAAATATAAATGGACATAAAAACAACAAATATATATACATAAAGAAAAATATTTTTTTTTTTTACTTATTTGTTATATCCGTTTTTATTTACACTTTTAGTCATTTATTTATTTATGTTAAATTATTTACTTAGTAATTTATTTATTTTTAATTTTGACAATTTATTCAATGGTTTGGACTCCCAACTAATTATATAAAAATATAATAAAAAATTATATATATATCCGTTTTTATTTTCACTTTTAGTCATTTATTCATTTTGAGATTTGACAGTTTGGGTCCCCCAACGGAGGTCAGTCCTTATTCCAGCTGCCTTGTGCTCTGTTCCTCTTTTCTCCTGCAACAATTGTGTGAGTGACGAAGAGCAGGACTCGCCGTCATTCCTCCGACTCGTCTGCTTGATTTTCAACTGTTTGAAACGTTTTTAAACAGGAAGGACTGCTGGAGAGACGCAGAGTAGAAAATTACGCTCCAATGTGTTTCTACTTTTTATTACATTTGTTTCAAGTTCTTCGAGAGCTGTTTCAAGCTTCTTCCACATTTGATCTACAAATGTGCTTCCACTTTTATTCCTTATTCCAAGGTCTTTTATATTTATTCCACTTGTTTCAAGGTGCTTTTAAGTTTGTTTCAGTCGTTCTGGGGTGCTCCCAACTTTGGTCTACTAGTTCTAAGCTACTGCTCTTTATTCCACGAGTTCCAAGTTGTTTCTAGATTTATTCCAGTTGTTGCTAACTACTTTGAACTTTCATCCACTTGTCCCGGAGTGGTACTTCACACACACACACACACACACACACACACACACACACACACACACACACACACACACACACACACACACACGTCGGTGTTATTTTTAGCCTAGAGTCAACAGTGTTGACGTTAATGACCTCACTGAATTCTTTCCCTCCATTTTATCTTTTCATCAACAAGTTGAAAATATTAAGCACTTGCTCTTTTGCTAAGCTAAGTGGTAGCCAATACATGTTTCATCATGTTTATGGTTTGACCAAAGCAATTATTGATTACATTTTTGGGGTCTTCCGCATCTGATTCCTCCTTTTGTCCTCGCCTCCTTCCCTTGTCTCCTCTGCAGCTGATTTTCCAAACTTGGTCATGTTCTTCCAGAAATGCGCATCCATCACGCACGCACGCACGCACGCACGCACGCTCGCTCGCTGGTGGTGGCTGGCGGTTATTTTGGGTTAGGGTCTCACAGGCGTCGGTCATGGCTCGCTGTAGGAGTCACTTGCGAGGACTCGACATCTGCGTCACGTTGATGCTCACGGTAAGCCAAATGCTAACCTCACCTGTGATGACGTCACCGAGACAGGAGCATGAAGAGAGTTGTTTTCTGAACCAAAACTGCTTGAAGTTTGGGGTCACTTTTAGGGTCTTTTGTCAATATGAGGTGTTATTATTTTTATTATATTGGTACATTTTACAAATATGCGGACATGCGTTATACCAGGGGTCAGCAACCATTACTGTCAAAAGAGCCATTTTAGGCCAGTAAATAGCAAAACATTTGCCCGGAGACATCTACACGTTGTGATAAACAAATATGTGTGTTAGTGTTCGTCTAATGTACTGAGGGCCCAAGAGCTAATTAGAGCTGTACTATAATTTATAACAGAAAAATATGCAGCATCCATTGCTTTTCCCTATATACTTCGCATTTCATGCATTTTAATTTTTTGACTTTTCTGCCTTTTTGTCTATTTTCGGACTTTTTTTTTTTTTACAATTTTGTAGACGTTTTATGGCAATTTTTAACATTTCTTTTGTTATTTGACATTTTATGGTTACTTTTTGAAGATTTTCCTCTGCCTTTTGTTAAATCAATTTTATTTTCCTTTTTTTGGGTGGCGGGGGCAATTTTTAGCACATTCTATGGTCATTTTTGGGATTTCTTCTTTTGATTTGGGGCATTTTATAGTTACTTTTTGCATTTTCTTTTCTGCTTTTTTATTTTTTATTTTCAATTGTCTGACTTTTTCCAAAGTCAAGATTATAATTTATTTTAATATAAATCATTAATTCATTTGAATAATATTTCATCAAAAATAAATAAATATTGATTTATACTCATTCCACAGGGAAACACAGGAGAGGTAAGCTACTAGCTACATGTGGCTCCAGAGCCGCAAGTTGCCAGGCCCTTTGCTTTATACGGAAATATTTGAGAATACGTGTAAAAAAATAAAAAAAGCAAACCGTGTTGTCTGCATTCATCAGGATGTTTTTGTATCTGTATGCATTTACCACATTGAAAACACCGGTTCATCTATTAGGAATATCAATTACGTATTTTACACATACACGTTTACAATAGTACGTTTACTTCCTGTTGTCATGTGGTGCAGGTGTGCGGTGTGGTGATGATAGCTGTTGCTTTTTCCTCCGTTGATGTCAGCGTCCCTGTTGCTGAGGTGAACACACACTCACACACACACACACACACACACACACACACACACACACACACACACACACACACACACACACACACACACACACACACACACACACACACACACACACACACACACACACACACATTCATATACAAATGATGACCACGTGTGACGGTGTGCGTGTGCGTCGTTCAGTTGTTTGAGGAAGTTTCCAGTCGCGACGGTCTGCTGGTCCTGGAGGTGTTTGGACCGCTCACGGTTCTTTTGTCGCTCGTCGGCGTCTGTGCTGCTGCTTTGGACCTCAGGACGCTGCTGCTGCTGGTGAGACACACACGCGCACACAGTTATTTGTGCAAGGCCTCCAGAGGGCGTCACGTGACCATTGTATTCATAGAAACATACATTCCCACGATGGTAGACCTGCATTTAACTGACACGCACACACATATGTAGCAGACGCGTGTTTGTGTCGTTTCAGTTCAGCGGCATGATGTTCGTGGAGTTTGTGTCCATGCTGGTGGCGTCGTCTCCGCTGGTGCAGCTGCAAGTGGATGTAAGTGCAGACCAGCGCCATTGGCGCCCCCTCTGGCTGCCAGCCGCTACAGCACCTACCACCCTTCCCTCTTGTTGTCAGATGGACGCCGCCGTCGACGAGGCCTTCGTCAACGCGACGCCGCTGCACCTGGCCGACCCGTACGTCCGGGACCAGATGGACAAGCTGCAGGCTCATGTGGGTCCCCGCTGCTGCTCGCTGATGCCCTTCGACGCCCCCTGACGGCTGCCGTCTTGTCTGCAGGACGCTTGCTGCGGCCTGAGAGGCCCCAACGACTGGGGGGCACCACTTCCTGCTTCCTGTTTCTGCGTTCCAGACAGGTGGGCGAGTGTTTTGTGCAAGGTCTGAGTTTGTGTGTGCTTAGAAAAAACGCTTCTCTTGTTTGTCAGTCTGCCGTCACATGATCCATGCACACTGGCGACTGCTCCCGATGTTCGTGAGACTTTTGTTCATTCCAAGGTATCCAGTGACACACTTGTAACACAATCAGCACCCGTGTTAATTCTCATGTGTGCGTGTTGACCTTCATTCATTTGTGCGCATGCGCGTCTTTGTCAGCCGTGCGGTCCCATCCTGAAGAGTCACGTGAGCTTCCCCATCAAACTCAGGATCGGCATCATTTCAACCTTTGCCACCTTGGCGGTAAACACACTAATACTACGCACACGAGCGCGCGCACAAAAACACGTGACCGTGTGTGCACGTTGCAGGTGACGGCCACAGCGGTGTCGGTGACGTTGGCTCTGAGCCAACGCGCTCCAGCGGACGCGTCCAACACCCCCATCAAATAGCAACAAGACGACGACGAGCCCCCGTGTGGCCACGCCTCCTTCACGTTTCACGAACCAATCAATGATCTCGGTCGCACTTTAGCAAAAAATTAAACGTTTCACTTTCATCAAATTGCTTCTTTTGTCCACATGGGGGAGACGGTGAGGCATGATCGGCTCTCGACGGACTTTTCAGTCACACAAACGTTTGTGTGCGTGTAATGTGTGTGTATGGAGGTAAATTTGGTGCAAAACTAACTTGTGCAAAAAATTTGTACCTGTAGAAAAAAGTCTAAATTTGTATCTGTAAAAGTCGTGATTTGTATCTGTAAAAAAAATGTGTGCCTGTAAAAAAAAAAATTGTGTCTGTAAAAGAAATTTGTACCTGTAAAAAAAAAATGTGTATGTGTAAAACAAATTTGTATCTGTAAAAACAAATTTGTACCTGTAAAAGTCATGATTTGTATCTGTACAAAAAAAAATTCGTACCTGTATTAAAAGTATAAATTTGTATCTGTAAAAGTTGCGATTTGTACCTGTAGAAATGACAACTTGTAGTCAAAGAAGTCGCCACTAGGAGTCACAAGTGGTTTTTCTGCTGCTGTTCAGTGACGTGAGTTTTGCCCCATTTCTCGCGCTACAAAAGGTGCAAAACTGATTCGTACTTGTAGAGCGCCGTGATTTGTACTTGTAAAGAAGGGGGCGGGCTCTGGTGAATGAAGGGTTGTTTTGACCAATCAAGTGAGAAGGATTTGAGCGGATTGGAGCGCAACCTCATTGGTTTAGCGAACGACGGTGGCGGGACTCGCGGAAGGATACAAGCAGGACACATCGTCGCCAACCAACATACATATTAAGAATACTTCTTAATATGTATGTTGAGGAAGAATACTTCAGTATTCTTAATATGTATGTTGAGGAAGAATACTTCAGTCGACTGAAGTATTCTTAATATGTATGTTGGTTGGCGACGATGTGTCCTGCTTGTATCCTTCCGCGAGTCCCGCCACCGTCGTTCGCTAAACCAATGAGGTTGCGCTCCAATCCGCTCAAATCCTTCTCACTTGATTGGTCAAAACAACCCTTCATTCACCAGAGCCCGCCCCCTTCTTTACAAGTACAAATCACGGCGCTCTACAAGTACGAATCAGTTTTGCACCTTTTGTAGCGCGAGAAATGGGGCAAAACTCACGTCACTGAACAGCAGCAGAAAAACCACTTGTGACTCCTAGTGGCGACTTCTTTGACTACAAGTTGTCATTTCTACAGGTACAAATCGCAACTTTTACAGATACAAATTTATACTTTTAATACAGGTACGAATTTTTTTTTGTACAGATACAAATCATGACTTTTACAGGTACAAATTTGTTTTTACAGATACAAATTTGTTTTACACATACACATTTTTTTTTTACAGGTACAAATTTCTTTTACAGACACAAACATTTTTTTTACAGGCACACATTTTTTTTACAGATACAAATCACGACTTTTACAGATACAAATTTAGACTTTTTTCTACAGGTACAAATTTTTTGCACAAGTTAGTTTTGCACCAAATTTACCTCCATATGTGTGACTTAGATGAAGATAAGATGACATTTTAGGAGCAGCGCATGAGTTCTTCTTGACACGCTGCCATCATAAATATCTTTTGACCCCACAGCGACATAAGATGATAAAATGTCTTCTTCATCACCTGCGGCTGTATGTCAGTCTTTTATTTATTTATTTTTTGTTAAAAAAAAGTGATATCAAGTTGATCTATTTTCATGCTGAACAAGAACCAAATAGTTTTGTAGTTGCACAAAATCGTGACTGAACAGTTTGTCATGCTATTTTATTTTTGTACCCCTTTTTGTTGCGTTAAAAGATGCAGCAGCTGAAATTGAGCCATAGAAGATGTGTTGTTTTTTTGTAAAAAGACGATTATGTTGTCTCATGATCTTTGTAAAGTATTGAAAAGTTGTGCCGGTTCGGTTAGCTTGAATGTTTGTTATGCGAGCAGAAGAATGCCGTGTCTCAATTTGGCTCTTTGGTAGATGCCAAGAAGTTGGGAAAATCTATAAAAATGTATACTGTCTTAGCCACGCCCATGCGGGAGTGCGTCCTAAACAAGTTAGTGATGCCATTACAGTATGTTTTGATCAAGTGTCATATTATGCAGTGATATTTTTGCTCATTAAAATACACATTAAAACCAATTAAGTTGCGTTTTGAGTGGCGAGCATACTCCAGGACGGAATGTAGCTCATATCTCAAGGCACCATTGTTGGGTGTACACTGTACAATGCAATTGTAGTGCAATTGAAAAAAAAAAAAAGAAGCTAGCTATCCCTCCCCGAAAAATGCACGCGTGGGGCAGTGCAATGATATTTCTTGTGTTATCTTCTGCATTAATTGCGAAGTCTTGTACTGCAAAAAGATCATCTTGCGCAAGTGCTCGCTTTTAAGGAAACCCAGACCAGTTTCAACGAGAGAAATGAATGCTCATTTCTTCTTCATCACCTGCGGCTGTACGTGAGTCTTTTATTTATTTATTTATTGTTAAAAAAAAACAACATGTTTTGGCATGTGTGCGTGCATGTATGATAACATGATCGCTCACCCACAGGAACGCCTGCCTTCTGCCTCCAGGCCAGCAAGGGGTGACATCACGGTGGACCATTCCCTATCTTTCCTTCAAGCGGTAAGTTTTGCCGCGCAAACAATTAAACATTCCCAACGTTTATCCTTTGTGTCCAACATGAAAAACACTTTCACTTTCACTTTTTTTGAAATGTTTTCTTGTTCTCAGTGGCAGCAGTAAAAGTATTGCATTGTGTGTTGCTGTCAAGGAACTACTTTGTAGTAGAATTAGAACAGTGGTGCCTTGTAGCTCTGCATACCTGTTGGCTTAATTAAGTTAATTATTAGGTTAATTATTGTGTTAATTATTAAATTAATTATACAAATTGTTATGACATTTTCAGAAAGGGTCAAATAAAAAAAGCTCGACTCGGTTGTTTGACTTCACCCTTGACGATTCCCCAATTTATTTATTTTTCAAGCAAAAACAACAATTTTCATAAATATGACCAAAAAAACTAATCAAAAGAAAAATGTGTTGTGTCGGTCATGTTTTCCTGTTGGGCCGCAGATGGACCAAGCCTGTTCCCAATTCCCACCTGGGCTCAACTATGTCCTTCCTGCCTGACACGAAAAAAACCATAACACATCTTTCCTTTCTCAAGCGCTTTCACAATAAAATGCACATTCCTCAAATGCGGTGTCACGCCGTCATTGGCTGCTCGTGTGCGTAACCATGGCAACGGCCCGTAAACTTTTTGATGAGCAATCTTGAAATGTTTCAGGTTGTTTTGAGGCCTTCTTGCATTTCCCCCATAGGGCCTAATGAAGGAGGATTTACATCAACACGTCAGTCACGTGATCCCAGGCGGCCAATCGGGATGCAGGAACAGTTTATCTGTTTGGGACATTCTCTGGGTCCTTTTCTCGCCTTCTTGGCAAAAGTACAAGATAAATACACACACATGCCAAGGGAGTGGGGGTGTGGTCTTCATTAGACACTTAAACCCGTCATAGATATCAAACAGCTGGAGACAAAAGTGACCCAAAACACACCTTTTAACTTTTATTATTTAGCCTTTACAGTATTTCAAATAAAACCCAAGAATATGGTCCAAAATTGTGCATGTGTGTGCATGTTTTGTTTGTAGGGCGGCAGGAAGGAAAAGGTCTGTGGATGTCGTAGCTCTCTACTGGCACGGATCGGCTGCAGCTCATCAAAGCAAGACACACAGCTGCACACTCGCGTACGCACGCACGCACAAGCTCCGACTGCAGTGTCAAGATGGGGAAAATTAACGGCTGCCTCAAATGTCTTTTTGTCTTCTTCAATGTCATCTTTGCTGTAAGTACGGCTGCTTGCTAACAACACCTTTTACCACATACTGTATATGTGCATGCAGTATGTGTAATGTTAGAAGTATAAATGACTCTTGTTTCTGAAGTAATGTTTTCACATGGGAAAAATACATTACATTTTTCATCATGTAATAAAATGTTTTTTTTTCTACCATTGGAAGCAAACAGAATTGTTTTAGTTTATCGATTAAAAAAAAAAAATGCGGTGAGGATCCATTTTAAATCAAGACTATTTAATGCACGTAAGAATACAATTAGTTGGTGTAGCAATGTTTTTAAATCAATTTTTGATAAAAAAAAAAAAGTCAACCAAAAGTTATTCTTGAGTGATAATAATTACATGTTGTTGTTACATAAGAATACAACTTGTTTTTGGAGGCGAGTTTATTATTTATTTATTTAAAAAAAAAGTGTTATGTGTTTTTAACTTTTGGAAGCAAAGAGAAGGTTTTTCAAAATGTAAAGGAATACAACTTGTTTTTGAAGGTGAGTATATTTTATTTTATTTATTAAAAAAAAAAGATAGAGTAATGTAATTTGTGTTTTTAACTTTTGGAAGCAAACTGAAGGTTTTTCAAAATGTATTTATTTTGAGGCGATCAAGTCTCAATCAAAAACATATGTCAGGTCATAACAATGCAACTGCTCTGTGAAGAAATGTTTTTAAAAGTGAAAAAATACACAAAAGTAATTTGTTTGGCACGGTTAAAGTTGTCAATTTGGAGGGAAACGAGTTCCCAGAAGAATGTATGTGGTTGCGTAACAACACGCAACAATAATGATGTCCAGGAACTCGGAGTAGATTTCCACTTGAAAAAAACAAAAAGCTTGCAAGTTCAGCTCAGGATGTGTTTGTTTCCCCTAAAAGGCAAAAGTGGAAAGACCACCACCACTCACACTCATTTCAAACCACTCCAACACTTTTCTTTCTTATTTCTTGTTTAAATAAGATACACGCACATTCTCCTTTTCCAGCTGCAACATGTCTGCTTTCATTTCCTTTTTTTTTTACTGCCGGGGCGGGGGATTTAGTCACTTTACAAGTTAAACAGATTCAAATTGGGGTTTAGGTTTGGGGACAAAAACCTAAGTTATGCAAGGTGACACTGAGATGAATGACGTCATCCATGTCTTTCGTTTCCTTTCCTTTTTGTCACGTTGCCCACACTTTTTGTTCTTGTTCTGTCAAAAAGTTACACTACATGACCTGATGTAGAATTAGGCCACATAATAAGCACTCTGGCTGTGTGTTATTTATTTATTTTTAGATCATCGGATGTCTGCTGATCTTTGGGGCAGTGAAGGCCAGCATCTTCAGTGCGCAGGTAAGCGACCCAAACGACGACCACATTCAAAATAAACTGCTTTTCAAGACACAACACTGGGTTAAGAAATATCAAATAAAACCTTTACTACTACAAAGTGTAAAAAAAAAAATTATAATCTACTTAATCTCCTCGCACTTTAAGCGGAATTGTTAAAACGACTCCAACTATGACAAAAGTACTGTAAAACAAACTATAATCACAATACTATAAAACCACTTCAGCAACTACAATAAAACAAACTATTGAAAACTACTCCTATTACACGACAGAAACCAATATAAAGTCAACTATGTGAACAAGTATTGCTCCCAAATGCAGAGGTGGGTAGTAATGAGTTACATTTACACTCCGTTACATTTACTTGAGTAACTTTTTTGGGGGGGGAAGATTTACTTTTAAGAGTCGTTTTACCACACAATACTTTTTACTTTTACTTGAGTAGATGTGTGAAGTAACACGCCCCATTCATACATTAGATTTACCGTACTTTCACGTAAGCGCTCAGCTTGACTGACTGTGAGGGAGCATTTCCGCGGACATGTGACGTTCACGAACAAATCGAGTTTTTTTGAACGGCTCTTCAACGTGAGAGCCGTTCAACCCCCTTTTTTTCCTGGAATGCCCGCGAAGGCCGTTGCGGGAAATGGCGTAATAGCGAAGAAAGAAAAAAAAATCCTTCCCCTGTGCCAATGTCAAACAATCCACATGTGTGTGGATGTGGATTACTTCCCCAAAATGCCCCTCACCCTCACTTGTTATGTGAGCAGCCAGAGCGGATTCATTCCAAGTGAAATCACAGATGGCAGATAAGTCAACAAGTTATATTTGGAGGAAGAAGTTGATTAGCGTAACGTGGAGGCGGAGACAATAGTTCCTCTTTTTTTACAAAACAGGAAAAACACACACCCGACAGCGACGTTTCCTCACTATGGCCAATAAAAAAAAAAAACAGCAACCACAACAATGTCATGTTTTGTTTTTATTTAATTCATGCAGACTGGACAGCATTTGTGGGCGGGGTAGGGGGGGGGGGGTTCTTGCCCCTCTGTAACTCCGCCAACAAAGCCTTCGCCTCAGTCAAAGTCACAAAAATACGCACGCACGCACACACGCACGCACGCACATACACATCCTCACCCCCATACAAAAATAAATAAAAATAAAATAATATATATATAAAAAAAAATAAAAAATTAAATAAATAAATAAAGAGCAATGATGATGACATTTCCGAATGAACAATACTGAGCTCTTTAAGAGAAAAAAAAAAGCCACAAAAATATTTCTGGCCTTCATTTAGTAATTTTTTTGTCACTGTTTCCATCTAAACTGTTTTTCAATGTATTTGTTTATTACTGAAATGGATTTTTCACAGTAGATCATTGCTTTACTCATTAGGGTATAATAATGCAATTGTATAAAAACAAAACAAAAGGATGAGTTACATTATTCAAATGTAAAACTTACATACACATTCTAAATTTACAACCAATCAAAATCTGCACTTTGTAACAATTTGCCCAATATATGGTTACAATAGGCTCCTACTTCCTGAACTCAGCACCACTCTTTCATTTCCTGTCTTTCATGATTGGACAAACAGATAAAATTCAGATGTGCCTGAACTCAGTAACCACAACGACAATGGCCAGACACACCTGGATGATTCAGTTTGTCCAATCATGAAAGACAGGAAATGAAGGAGTGGTATCGAGTTCAGGAAATAGTGGATTTGTGCAAATTATTTGACTATTTATGACTGAAACATGTTTTGAATCATTTGCTCTCCAATACGTATAAATTAATTTAAAATGTTTTAAGTGTCCCAAAGACATATTTATAAGTTTTTCATGTTGTTGTTGTTTTTAATACTAGACCATACAATAGGCTTTGACGCAGCCTCTCAACTACAAAGAGCGGTTGAAGAAATGGTAGTTATTACACAAACGGCCAGCAGGTGGCAGCAGAGCAAAAGGGATCAACCAGGGCCATGTGGAAAAAAATGCTCTTTCACTCACATTTCTAAATAGATTTGTGAATAATGATGAAACTTAGCTATATTCTAAAGCTAATTGCTGCAAAACGGAAACAGATCGAAATATTTTTTTCCTGATGAAAGAAGAGACCCCAATCTTTTTTTTGGTAGGTTCCCTGTTTTTATAGCAATAGAACACAATATGCTGTGGGCCTTGCAAAATCTGTCAAAATCCAGTAAAACAGGCGGGAGTGAAGGGGATTGCTTCTGTGAAAATGGCTGTTAGCTGTTCATAATGGGAACTCCTGCAAGCCTCTGGCCAATAGTTTTCAAACTGGTTCGAATTTCCCGCCCTCTGTCTCACCTGCGCATTGTGTAGGTAAAGAAGGGAAAATGCAGTTACATTTTTGGGCCACAGAAGGCAGTAGCGATTCAAAATTCAATGTTCTGCGTTCCGTACCTTTAAAATAAAAATGAAATAATGAACAATAATCAAAACTACAATTAATTATTTTTGTCATGAAATTGTGTTTGCCGTTTGTATCATTGTCAGTCCCCACTTGTAATTTTTGTCGCAGCTGTCGGCGGTGGGCGCGCCGGGCCTGGGCTGGGTGTGGGTGTTTGCCATCGGCGTCCTGGCCATTTCCTGTTTGGGAATCTACGCGGGAGTATCCGAGAAGGAGCTCGCCCTCAAGATCGTACGCGGCCGGCCACGCAAAAGTCACATGACAGCAGCGCGTGCGCGGCACTAACGTGTTGTTTCTGTGTGTGTTGGCAGTTTGCCGGCTTCATGGCGGTGGGGATGATCATCATGCTGATCTTCGGCATCGTGGTGGTCGTCATGAGGAACAAGGTCAAAACGTTTTTTACCCTTCAGTCACTTTTGGTGCCCATCATGACTACAAACAAATCAGTTAGCCAACTTAAAAGTGCGTCTTCGCTGATGAAAAAGTGACATGAAATATTTTTGGGTTACATTTTTGGGATGTCTGAAATATATATATGTATATATATACTGTATATATTTATATATACGTTCAACCTGGCATAGACACATAGCATATCATATACACCTAGCATAGACACATACATATACAACTAGCATATACACATACACTCCTAGCATAGACAAATAGCATATGTGCTAGCATATGCATGCATTTACACCTAGCATAGACACATACATAGACACGTAGCATATACACGTAGATACTGTTAGAGTAGACAATATTAAGTATTGTACTCTTTACGTGGTCAATTAACTGAATGGTGAGATTCTGGTGAAGAAGTCCCTTTGCAAAGGTATCAAAAGCTTTTGATGACAACAATTGAACTCTCTCAAGCAGTGTGTTCAGATTGTGTGTCCTCTACTCTGGCACATCATTATTTATTGAAAAGTGGGTGAATACGAAAAGTCTCCTCCCTTAGCCCACAGTACATTTGTTTACAACTCAGTAAATACCAGTCTACTCCCTCTCCGAGTTCCCATAGGTATAAATCAGATTAGAGAAAAACAATCATACATCAGCCTGTCTCTTCCGACAGAGACAGGTACCAGACTACATACACTCCCTTATTTTCTCAGGAGAGTGAGACAGATACAATAGACAATCCCATTCATTGAGCTCCACAGCTATAACTAAATCCAAAACGGCTAAAATATAAATTGAAACTGAAAAACAATGTTAATAACTTAACAATACATAGCATGTTGACCTAGCATAGACACGTACATATACAACTAGCATATACACATACACTCCTAGCATAGACACATACCATATGTGCTAGCATATGCATGCATATACACCTAGCATAGACACATACATAGACACGTAGCATATACACGTTGATAGAAAACGTTCTTTGTTTTCTTGCGTGTTAAAATAAAACTCAAAGTTGAGATCTGTGAAGAGGTTTACTTGCAAGAGATTTTATTCAGAACGTTTCCGAAGTCATAAAGGAACCCACTGAATCAGGCGGTTCTTCCTAAATGTGCCCTCATTCTGGACCCATCCCAACTTATACAAAAACAGTGTTTACAGAAATTAGTCTCCCCCTCCTGTCTCCTGTCCTTGTGGCAAGAGTGAAGTACAAAAAACAGATAATAAAACTTCAGCTCGTATCTTAGTCCACTCCAGATGTAGGAAAATAATTAGTCCCGGCCCTTTCTTGACTTCTTGACCTGATGATTTATGAACAGTCTTGCACTCTTCTAAACGTATACCCCTTTATAGATAAGAACAGAAACCTTATTACCTTACATTCCTTTCCCAGGGAATAGACAAAGACACTATACATCGAGTAACATTTGAATGAACTGTTTTCTTATTACTACACAGCTATAACTAAATTCAAAACGGTTAAAATATAAATTGAAACAGTAAAAAATGTTAACAATGTTAACAACGTAGACACATAGCATATTGACCTAGCATAGACACGTACATATACAACTAGCATATACCCGTACACTCCTAGCATAGACAAATAGCATATGTGCTAGCATATGCATGCATATACACCTAGCATAAACACGTAGCATATACACGTAGACACATAGCATATCGATCTAGCATAGACACGTACATATACAACTAGCATATACACGTACATAGGCACCTAGCATATACATGTACACACCTAGCATAGACACATAGCATATGTGCTAACATATGCATGCATATACACCTAGCATAAACACATACATAGACACGTAGCATATGCACTAGCATATATACTCATCATAGACATGTACATATACACGTAGCATGGACACAAGGACAGTTCAACGTTCGATAAACACAGACATATGCCACGTCCCACGCCGTTAGACATAAGACAAAGGCGCAACAACATAATTTTGGCACTTATGGAACCCCATGAATCATGAATTTACATGATTTTCTTTTGGCAAATATTGCTTTGTTTTTTGCATTTCCATGTCAAGTGGCACTGAGAGCAGTGGAAGTAACGTTAAGTGCACATTTTGTTGCGGCTGTAGATACGAGAGACCTTCCGCAGCGCCTCGCCCGAGGTGGCCAAGCCGTTCATGGCGGAGAACGAATTTCGCAACATGCTTGAGCAGCTGCAGGAGAGCGTGAGAGCAAAACTACAAGAGCACAATCAAACCCACCTTCACGTTCATAATCAGGATCCACACGCATATCTGTAAGGCACCCTTAGGAACATTTCAGTGTGTGTCTAACTTAGAGTCATTGTTGCGGCTTGGTGAGTGCCAGCGATTGGGGTGAAGAGATTCCTGCTACGTGCAAGTGCCAACCCGGCCTGGATGGCTTCGGAGGTTACGGAATGTTTGGACATATCGGGTGCAAAGCCAAACCTCAGGTAGCAACTGCGCTAACTTCGCTAACTGTGCTAATTGCTCATTCGCTAGCACATCACTGAGCGACGCCATTTTGTCTGCAGGGAACCACTGGCCCCGATCAGATCTACCAGCAAGTAAGACCACACACACAACACACATGACGAAAATTCAAGCCCCGACACCAGTTCAACCTAACGGCACGAAATTTGGCAGACGACTGCTCCAAAAAAGACTCAAAGGCACATGGTTGAAAACCAACAGGAAGTCAGTCATTTTGGTTTGAAGAAGGCACTTTTGGGCTAATTGCCACAGTGGTAGTAACTCCCTTCACTCTAAAAAGGCAAAAATAATAATAATAATAATAGTAAACAATAAACAAATTAAATTATTAAATTAAATGAATTCAGTAATTAATCCACAAAGCAACCTATTTTATTTGGGCTCGTTATTCATTTCACCCAACTTCTTGGCTGAATCGAATAACGTACTTGAATTGGTTGAAAAATGAACCGACCCAACTTTTTGAATTATTTAACCCAAAAAGTTTGGTTAAATGAAATTAATAACACACAAAGTAACCCAATTTTTGGTTTATTTTGTGGGTTATTTATTTGAATAACCCAAAAAGTTGAGTTTGTGCCTTTTTGACCCAATTTGGGTTATTTTTGAGTATTTTAAAGTTAAGGGGGGGGGGGGGGGGGGGAATCAGCCCTCAACCTTAGTTTGACCAATCGCTCCTAAATTGGGCGGACATGTCTATCATAACAGAAGGTACGAAAAAGTTTCAGACACATGACAGAAAAGTAACAGGAAGTCGGTAATTTTGGTTTGAAGCAGTCGCTTTGGGCAATTCAAAAATTTGAAATATAATCAGCTGATCAACACCAAATTGGGTGAACTTGCCAATCGTGATAAGAAGCATAAAAAAAAATTCTCAAACCCATGGCTGAAAACAAACAAGAAATCAGCCATTTTTAGTTTAGGCAGCCATTTTGTTGACTTCACTTCACCTCAGACTTTGACAAACTCCTACTGGGGGATTTCTCCAAATGAGCCCAAGACACGACAAAGACTTTTGTAAGCGTTGAGCATCTCCCCCGCAGACCTGCAGCGAGGTGATCATATCCTACATCGACATTTTCTTCAACATCGCCATCGGCTTCCTGTTCGGCTTCGCCATCACGGCGGTGAGTTGGGTTGCGGGCGAGCGTGTGCCTGGCGAGACCGCCTTTTAACCGTTGTGCCGTGTGCCGACGCCGTTTAGCTCCTGGGCCTGCTGGTCGCCCTCCTGATGATCCACCAGGTCAGACGTCACGACCAGGCTGGGACCTCGTCCATGGCCATGAAGGGTTACTGACGTGGCAACATCAGCACTATTTTTGCTTCTTTTTTTTTTTTAATGAGCTCTACTTGCTAGAAAACCTTTAGAGCCACTTGCACTATAACGACTAGATATTTACAATCTGCTTTTGCTGCATTTTTTTTATATACCTTTGCTATAGATTACAGAACAAGTATAAAGGACCTCAACTGTGTTTTTTTTAATGACTTTATTATTAGAATTTTTTTACAAAGTAGAGTAGTTATTCACTGTACACTTGTTTAGTCTGTGATGTCTGATTTAGGACAATATTTAGCAGATAAAAAAGCAAGTACGATTATTTTTGAGTCACGTATTTCGAGACCTGCTGGCGTGTGGTTTGTGGTCGCGCCAGCAGGTGGCAGCACAGCACAGGCGATGGTCCGCTCACTTGGCTCACTTCCTGTCCTCGAGTTCATAAACTCGCCCAGCAACAGCAACAACGCAAATTGATTATTTTTATCAGGACAATAAATTTTGTGATCACAAAACATTTGATCTTAGGTTGACTGAGAGTCTACGCTGATGTGGTTTTGCATTAGATTTTTATTTCGGCACACGTTTGACCAGTTAGGTGCTGTGGACTGTTTACAAACATGCACTCAAACAACAAAAGCAGGTGAAGAAGGTGCTTCCCTGCACTCTTTTTAAGGCCTTCACGTGCGCAAGTCAAATTTGCAACGTGGCTGACAATCTCCTTTGACCTTTGACGTTTTCATACGCGCATGTGTCACTTTTGTGACTGCTTATCTGTTTTGTTGTTTTGTATTTTGTTTTTCCGTGCGGCCCATGCCTGTGAGTAAGTGTTCTGTGTTTGTTTTTGTATGCTTCTGAATATTTTTGTGATGATCTACAGTGTTTTTGCGGGTCATTGAAAAGTATTAAAAGTAAATGGATTTGAGCAATAATACATGTGCCCAAAAATATATATTTTTTACAATGAACAAAATGGCATTGAGTCCACAATTTGCTTCATGTTCCAAATACCAATTGCTCTGAATTTCCCCCCAAAATTTTGTGTTCATGTCGCCGACGTCCAACATGAAACACTAATGCCACCTAGTAGCAGAAAAAGACCTCAACACAAATCTATGACTCAATGTTTCACACTCCTGTCAACTGTAACTTTATGAATTACTTCCTATAAAATTACTCGATCAATGAACTAAAAGATACAAACACATTTGTTTTTAGTTACAATATGTGTCCATTTTTATGCTAATTAACAGGAGTATGATAAACTTGAAAATGTATATATAACGTGTGATTAGTATATGCGTGTGTGTGTGTATCATTATTTCCAATATGTATGTTTCTTTACTGTCATGTGTCACTCCAGAACCATCTGCCCCCAACATGTATGTGATCTTCAGACCACGGAGCTAGACCACGGGTCCTTCAGGATCGTCATTAAGTCAGTGCACGCACTCACACAGACACACACTAAACGCTCCACCTCTGTGTGTAATGATGTTCTGGTCCAAAGACGAAGAAAATGATCAGGAGGTGGAAAAAGGAGCAAGGCGGAGTTGCAGTGTGCGTGTGTGAGTGTGTGTGTTTAATGGGGCCTGACGACGATACCTGCACGCACGCACACACACAAAGAGGGCAATGTTGTTGTCCTAAAATAGCAGCTATCAATCAAATTGTTTGTTTACTGACAATGTTTCATCCTCTATCTCAAATGAGGCAGGAACAAACACACAAATATAAAGACAAATGTACACACACGCGCACGTAAGTATACACACACCCTCAAAAAAATTAGTCAAACTGAAAAAAACGTTTCATTCATGAAATAAAAACTGAAAAAGAGCTCAATTTAGAAAACAAATCTCAAAATGAAATAAAAACTAACTATAATGAATAGGGCCCGACCGATATGCATTTTTTTAAGCCGATGCGGATACCGATTATCGATTAATCTGCTGATTATCTTGAAAAAAAAAAAATTGAGTACAGAAGAAATTTCCGATTGAATTCTATTAAAATAACGACTTTTTCACACATTGGGAAGAACAGTCAATGCTGACTTCCGTTAGCATTTAAATGGGATGCTCCCTTCGCTTTTAGCATTAGCGCTAGGCTAGGGATGTTTAAAACCAAAACAAAACATGTTTTGTATTTAAATATACAGTGAATGTCATTCTTATTGTTGTGTGTTTAGTTTTACAGTTAACTCTAACGAGGGTGTCATTAAACAGCTTAAAGGACGATTTGGGACGACAGAATAACCGGAATAACGCATGCTACACACTTGCTAGTTGCTAATGCTACGCAAGCAAAACGGTGCATTCAAGGTACTTTCACAGCGTCGTAAACTAATCGGCCATTGTTTTGACAGATGTTTGAAGGGCAGTAATCGTTCGATTATAATCGGCTTCCCAAACTATTCAAACCCCGACTCTCACACATCCACAAACACACACTCACACACAGGTCCACAGGTTGTGCCCGCCCCCCCATGTACGGAGCGCATCGTGAGCGCCTGGCACGTTCGCCATCCCGACGGAGTCGCGCTGGCACATAGAGCGAACGCCCCCCGGCCGCCGGCCTCAGATGGCGGCTTCGTTTGGGACTTCTGCCGCCGGCGCGCAGCTGCCAAACGTTTTCACATTTCGTCTCGTCTCGATGTTACTTTTCGGAAGACCAACAAGCGACTCAAAGATACGCACACACGCTTTTGTCCTTTTGTTAGCGTTAGCTGCTATCTTATCATCCAGTTAGCTCCGTTTGCTCGGCCTTGTTTGTGTCCTCTGTGGTGTGCGAGTATCTGCCATATAATCCCGTTAATCCCATTTGCCGCTGACCTTTAAATCAAATATCAATCAGATACAAGCGCGACAGCTACACACTTTTTGCCTGCCCTATTTTTTTTTCGCCATCATTTTGGATTCTTTGCAGAAGCCGAGCCGAGGTCAAGACATCAAGACGTCAACGCTCGCATATACACGACACACACAAATACACACGCACAGCGCTGCTGAATCCTCTGAGCTGTCTTCCAATAACAACAAGTTGCAGTGGCAGCATAAAAATGACACACAAACTTTCTTTCAAAGGCGCCTCTCGAGCGAGAGCGCGCAAAATGAACCGAGGGGGACTTGTGAATGTTGAACGCGTCTGAGAGTGAAAAGTGAGATTCTAACACACACATACGCGCTCGCACACTAGGTGTGCGTCTCCAAGGGCCCGTGCGGGGCGTCCTTGCGCAAGGTCGTGCACGACACACTTTATTGGGCCCTGTAGTGAAGGGAGGGGCACACACACACACACACGATTACAAGTGTGTCTCTCTTGTTTCGCACGTGCGCGCGCACACACACGCACACACACACAGCTTGTGTTTAAACAGTGTGTTTGCAGACTCCTCATTTGAGCAAATGTCACTACAAGGTCTACAACTCATCATGGGCCTCAACACGCACACACTTCCCAGTTCTGTGTGTGTGTGTGTGTGTGTGTGTGTGTGTGTGTGTGTGTGTGTGTGTGTGTGTGTTTCTGCCTGTTGCATCAGTTGTCCATCATAGAAACTTGTAAAAGGACTTGACATTATGTGTGTGCGTGCGCGTCCTGGCCATTTGACATACACACATGCACACTTTTCCCTCATCTATTACTGTCAGGCAGCGTGTTTTTTGGGTGTCTGTTTGTGCAGTTGTGTGTGCGTGTGTATGGTTCCGTGAATTTATTTGTGTATTCGTGCAGTTATGTATGACTTTGTGTGCTTGTGTGTCCACTAGGGGTGTGCCAAAAAATCAACTCTCATAAGAATCGCGATTCTCATTTAGTACGACTTAGAATCGATTTTGTCTGTGTGTGCCTTTATTTGGAGCGCTGCTCATGTTGTACCCGGTTTGGCCACTGAGGGGCAGTGTGGTTCCACGCGGTCTAATACACTGTTAAGTTGTAGCCACATTAGAAAGTAGAAGGAAAAAGTCACGATCAAGTTATTCCAATTAAAGTAGTTTTTTTTTCGCGTGGAGCCGTTCTTTTTTGAGTGATAAAAGTGCAGCGAGTAGCGCGCTAATTATCATTAGCGAGTCAGACTGGAGTAGATCATTACAATTCCTTGCACATCTATAGATTGAAGCAAAAATCATTGTCAATCAAATCATTTTGAATCAAAAATCGTTCTTAATCGAAAATCGAGTCTCAATTGAAATCGCAGACCCAAAAATCTGAATCAAAACGAATCGCGAAACATTCAAAGATTCCCGCCCCTAGGGTCCACATGTTATTAGCAACTGCACGAGTGTGTTTGTGTGTTCGTGTGTCTGTTTATGTTTGTACAGTAGTGTGTATGTTAATGTGTAGGAGTGTGTCTGCATGCATGTTTTTGTGTGTGCACGCCAAAGTTATTTTAGTTAACTAAAACTAAAGAAAAAAATAAAACTAAAATTAAAAAAACTATTTAGTAACAAAATAAAATAAAAACGAAAAGGCTTTTTTTTTTTAAACGAAAACTAACTGAAACTACATTTTATGTTTACAAGACTAACTATAATTATAGCAAAAATGTCCTTCGTTTTAGTCTTTGGTAATCAATTTAATGCATGAGCCTTTAGGGAGGATTTATTTTTTTATCTTAACCGGAATAAGGACATTTGAACGTGTGTCACACAAAAATGACATCATCTAGCAGCAGCCAATAGAAAAGCACCTTCAGATGACGTTGCTTCCATGGTGTTTTTTAAATATTGCGCACAAGTAACACACAAAAAAAACTAATACTGAAACTAACTCAAACTAAACTAAAACTGGGTATTTATGAAATAACTAAAACTAATAAAAACTAAAAGAACCACTTTGAAAACTAATTAAAACTAAATACATTTAAAAACAAAACTCAAAACTAAATAAAAACTAACTAAAATGAAAAATTCCGAAACTATATTAACCTTGGTACGCACGTGTTAGTGTGTTTTTTGTTGTGCGTTGTGTGTGTTTTTTCTTTGTTTTTGTTGGGGTTTTTTTTTGTGCATTTTTGTTGTGCGTTGTTCATTTTTAGTGCGTCTGCATGCATGTTTTTGAGTGTGTGCACATGTGTTTGCGTGTGTTTGTGTATGTGTGTGTTTTTTGTTGTGGGGTGTGCGTTTTTGTTTGTTTGTTTGTTGTTGTGTGTCTGCATGCATATTTTTGAATGTGTATGTTTATTTTGTGTGTGTGTGTGTGTGTGTGAGTTTACTTCATGTGATTGGGTGTCGCAATGTATGTGTGTGGGTTTGAAGTGTGTGTGCATGTGCATGTGTGTGGTTTTCTGCATGTAAGTGTATTTGTGAAGGTGTGCGTTTATGTTATGTGTTTGTATCTCTTTGTGTGTTCATGTGTGTATAAGTGCAAAAAATGTGGATACGGTATACATTCAAAAGGTGTGGTGTGTGTGTGTGCGCGTGTGAGTTTCCAAAAAGTGTGTGTGTGTGCACGCGCATCCTGAGGCAAGTTCCTCTCATCCTCACTTGCTAATGAGATTTACTGCTGGGTGGTCCCTCCAAACACACGCACACGCGCACACACACTCTGTGTGTGTCCTCAGTGGAACATCCCATAATAATCATCAAGACTCTGTCTAAGCTGGCGAGCCGTGTGTTACCATGGCAATGAGGAAGTTTGCAAAAGACATCCTGGGATTTAATTTTTTTTAAATGGACTCCTGGTGGGAGCGACGCGTCCGTCATGTATGCTCATCATTGTCAACATACGTGACGAGAATGCGAATGTCGGCCATTCATGAATGATGAAGTGACATGACGACATGTCAGTTGCACGCCAACAAATTCATGACCGTCAACAGTCACCATGTCAGAAGGGAGTTTGTAGAAGTCAACTTGCAGAAAAAGTGTGTGTGAGTAACCTTAATCCCTGTATATACACACACACACATACGACAACAATGTATAATCAACATACATGTAATTTTCAACATGAAAAGAAAGTTTTCTGTTACAGGGATGTGTGAGGATCTCGTATACAGTTGTCATGTTGGTTGCCATGGAAATGACTCATACACAACCCAATAAACACATACGTGGCATATATTATATTATACACACAATGACTACTACACACATGACAAACAACAAACACAAACATGCCAAACGCACAACATGACAAATCCTTGTGACAAACACAACTCAACAAACGCACAAAGTCTCTAAAGTGCGTGTGCGTTTACAACCGCGTGTGTTTGCGCGTGTGTACGTGTATATTTGTGTCAGTTATGACAGTTGCTGACAAGTCATTAGAGAGAAAACCACACGCACACTTAAATACATTCAAAAACACAACACACACACTTGTCTTTGTATCATCGTGGGAACATCTCATTGACTTGATGCATTTCCTAGCCCCTCCCCCTAACCTAATCATCAAAAATGATTGCCTACCCCAATTCCTAACCCTAAACTCAACCATAACCCAATTCAAACCTAAACTCTAAAACCAAGTGTTGACCCTCAAAAAGAGGTCTAAACTTGTGGGGAACACCAAAATGTCCCCACAATTTCAAGTGGGTCCCCACAATGGTAGTTAAACCTGGAAAAACACACGTGTATGGGCCCCACAATGTAGGAAAGACAAAACCAAACACACACACGCACACGCTCAAGCATCAGAAGGGCTCCAGATAGCCACACTGTTAATAAGTCTCTGTCACTTTGATCAACGACTACGCGTGCACACACGGAAAGTGTCATAATGAGGCGGCCGGCCATCTTGTTAAGTGGTGAGAGCAACAACAAAAAAACAACGGAAAGACACTTTTGTGTCTGCACAACTTTGTGTTGGTATTGCACAATAACTGATGACATCACACACAGGAAGTGAGCAAACAACTCCAGGATTGATGAGCTGAGTTGAGCTCGAGACGCGCGATTAGCATTTAGCTGACTGCGCTAAAGGCTGCCGCTGCTCCATTACCACTACAAACACACACACTCACACTGCCTCACAGTTTTCACTGATTAGCCAGCTTGCTATTGTCGGCAAGAGGAAGCTAACGCTAACGGCGCAAGAAGGCCAAGTGCGCGTAAGAAGGCCAACATCCCCCGGGGGGCGCCGTACGTCGTCATCGCTACGACCTTACCAAGCTTGTGACGGCGTGCGCCTCGGTTGTTTTATGGCCGATTTCCATGCCGGCGTGCCGCTGAGCGGCGCGGCGCTCGGCATCTGCGCTACGCTAACGCCTTTATGGCTTTTATTGCTTTGATTGCTTTTATTGCCGCTGTTGGGCTTTTTGGTGGATGAGCGGCATACGCACACTCGCGGCATGAAACCTCCACCAGGGAAACCAAATCAAATGTTTTTATTCCAGCAGTCAGATGACAATAACTTTAATTGCGTTACGTACACACCTATGCGTGAGTGTGTGTGTGTGTATGTGTGCGGTGCGGCTTGACTGTATGTGAGGGTGAAGAAGTTGATGTTATTTGCCGCATCCATCACTTTTGCTGACGTGTGACATGAAGAAACGAGCGCGTGTGTACAAGCGTGTAATTGTGTGCGAGTGCGAGCGTGCTGCGTTCGCTGGCGCTCGGTAAATGACAGCATCATCTCACGCATGACCACACAATACAAATACACTTCAAGTACTTTGATAGGTGATGTTGTTGTTGTCGTCATGGTGACACAAACATCCATCCAATCATGTGCTTGTGTTTGGCCATCATGTTGGTTGCCATGGTAACGGCAGCATTTGGGGGGGGGTGTATGGGATGGATTGGGATGAGGGGTGCAGTCACAATGAAGCAAGTGTTTTTGGCTCTAAGGGACGGGCAACTCTCAAGCAGCTCCAGATGCATTGTGGCTACCGTGGGGGCAATTTAGTTGACGTGGCACACACGCTCACACTCGCACTCGGCGTGCTGTGCTGAGTTACAACGCAATTTGCAGTTCGAGAGCTTCGCTGATGACCTGGCGCCCGCCGCCGGCCTCTTTATTTATGATCCGGGCCAGCCCAATCACTCCGACTTCATTTCGTATTTATTTCTTATCTTTATTTATTTATTTATTTATTTATTTGTTATCGGGCAAGTCGAGTCGCGTCGATTGATCTGATGGTGGCGTGTAAAAACCCGCCTTCACGTGACGTGTTGTGTCGTTATCTGGCAGCCGCAGTCGAGCTCGGTGACGCCAAGCGGCCGTTTTGTCTCGCTGCTTTTAGCGTAGCTTGTGAGCTAATAAGCTTAGCCTAGCCTAGCGCACTCGATGCAATTGCACACACACACCCAAAAGCTTGCTCACTCACTCACTCGCATTCACTCACTCAACGTGCACACGCACACTGACTTTTATTTGTTGTTCACTCCTCATGTCTCTGAACTTCAGAATTTTGTGTCAACAGGTTTCATTTAGCCTATGAGCTAATTAGCATAAAGCCTAGCCTAGTGCTGTCATGCTGTGGGTGTCACTCGGCTCATGTTCGGAGAAAACGCACAGATGGAGACAAAGAACGGCTTAGTGAGGCGCTCGTTGCTAATTGATCCGCATAATCTGATTATTGATCATATTTGTGTGCGCGTGACCGCGTTTTTTAGAAGGCAACACAAAGAAATATAAAGACGTTTCTCGGGCACACAGAGGGGATAAATATTTGTTGGCCAACATGTTTGACTGCAAATTAGCTGCAAAATTTGCCCCCTACTGCTATTTGTCATCATTGCAGCGCTCAACTTCCACTTGCTTTAAACCTCAAGTGTGTGTGTGCGTGCGTGTGCGTGCGTGCGCGCGTGTGTGTGTGTGTGTGTGTGTGTGTGTAAACGCTAACAGTTCAACCAAGTGGAGAGGCAATCAAAAAATTCTCACGTTTCATCAGCGTCTTGCTCTCGCACGCACACACACACACACACACACACACACACACACACACACACACACACACACACACACACACACACACACACACACACACACACACACACACACACTCCCGGCACACAGACACGCACAGCTGTCACATGATGAAAAATGGTGTATGACTGCAGAAGGCTTAATGTAAATATATATATATATACGTGTGTGTGTGTGTGATATATATATATATATATATATGTATATATAGATATATGTATGTATGTATATATATATATATATATCACGCACACACACACAATTTTTGATTGTGATAGCATTTCAGTAATGCCACAGGAGATTCGACCGGCGGTCATATTGAAGTGTGACGTCACACAGGAAGCGAAGGAACTGGAAGTGTGTGCGTGGGCCACGTGGCATGTGTCCGTCAGGCACGCCGCCAGATTTCTTGACGCTTCGCACGGAGGCGTTGGCGTAGGCCGCTGCGCGTGGACGCCAATCAAACGGCCAGTGAAAACGTGTGCGTGCGTGTGCTCATTTTCTTTAATCTTTCAAAATCTGCCTCCCCTGCTTGATCAGTGTCAAGGGCCATGAACGTGCACACGCAATTCGCATACACACTCACACATACAGGTTACATGCATACACACACCCCAACGCGCACACTCACATGCACACACGTACACACAAAGATCCATATACACGCTCACACGTGTACACACAAGCACAAGCGCACACACCCGCACATTCGCCCAAACCAGTGATCCACATTCATGACATGTTTGTCCTATTGTGTGTGTGTACGTGTGTGTGTGGGTGCCTTTGACATCCATCTTCCCAAGGCAGACAAAAGTTCCCGCCCACTCTGCCCGCCGTCCTCCACCTTGATCCACTTGGCTGAAACTGCTCTCTAATTGGCCGTGCACTCACACAAACACTGTGCGAGTGTGTTTGTGTGAGAGTGCACGACTGTGTGTGAGCGTGCGTGTGTGTCAGACAAAGCCTATTGGTTGATAAAAGCCCATCTTTGCACCTCGCAGGCTCTGGAGAGGCTGCATTCATCATTGACACTAGTTGGTTGGTTAGTTAATGAGTTGGTTGGTTTGTTTGTACGTTGGTTGGTTTGTTTGTACGTTGGTTGGTTTGTTGCTCAGTCAATGCGTTGATTCAAGTTCATTGGTTGCTTAGCGAGTTAGATGGTTAGGAAATGAGTTAGTTGGTAAACTGGTTAGTTATGGGGTTAGTCCAAGAGTCGCTTAGTCGATTGGTAAATGAGTTAATAGGTTAATTAGCTAGTTCATGAGCTACTGTCATTGGATAGTTTAAGCATTGGTTGGTTGGCTAATAAGTTGAATGAAAGTTAATGTTAATTGGTTAGTTATGTGGTCCATGACTTTGTAAATTAGTTACTAGTTAGTGCATGTCTGATTATAATGAGTTATTTGGTTAGTTTATTAGTTAGTTGTTCAGTTAATGACAGTCTGTTAATTGTTCGTGAGTTACTTGCATAATTGGTTAGCAAATTAATATGCAAGTTAATTGATCGACAATTATGTTCATGTGGCGCACACACTCACATTCAAGTGGTCATATAATGATTAGAAGGGTGAGTTAATGAGATAGTTGCTTATTGGATGTTTTTTGTTTAGGGAATGAGTTATTTTAACCGGGTGATAAGTTAGTGTGTGAGTTAATGAATTTAATTGGTTTGCTATTTTTCATTAACAGGTTAGTTGGTTAATTGTTGCTCAATTGCTAGCTTGTGCGTGTCAGCATGCAAATAGTCACTAGGTGTTCTCCCAAGGTGGCAGGCAGAAGTCACATGATCTGCTCCTTCGGTGATTGGACACCTTGTCACGAGTGGCATACAGGTGAGTTGCATCCTTTTTTATTATATGTTTTTTTTTCTGGTGAGTTGCATCCGGATGTCCGCTTTGCAGCTGGCGTGTGACGTGACTTGACGTCCCTCCTGCGTTTCTATTGGCTGATGCTGAAAGTTCTCAACTTTTTATCACGTTATTCAAATCATGCTTGAAGTTCATGGTTCGTATCTTCGTGTGTGTGTGCGCGCGCGCGTAGCCGAGCAGGCGGTCTCCGCGCGCACGAGCCCAGCCTCCTCCTCCTCCTCCTCGTTCTCCCTCCTCTTCATCATCCTTATCCTCCCGCAAGAGGATGTGAGCGCAGCAGCAGAAGCGGCGGCGCAGCGGGATGACAAGTTGACGACAAAAGGTTCGACTGTTTGGGACGCTTCCGGACGTCGTCGTCACGTCACGCTGCACGCGCGGGATGGTTCCACTTTGTTCAGCGTGGACACGAAGCTGCCGCTCGCCTCGGCGGAGGAGCGGATCCCTCTCACCCATCCGTCGGCTGTGGATCCGTCCACTGCCGCTACCGCCGCTGTGCTCGGGATGCTTCGTGGCTTCCAGCTGAGGCTTCCTTCGTGACGGATTCCCGCGCGGCTTCGGCTTGTTTTTACCTGCGGAGGACTCGAGCGGAAGGAAGGAAGCCATTTCGGGGAGAAAAATAAAGAAAAAGAATCCCGTCAGCTTCTTCTTGCGGACTCAGCAAAGTCCGCGACTGGACGGAAGCAATCAGCCAATCAGCTTCCGATCATCAATTAGCGGGGGCACGTGTGCACGTGATGGCTCGACAAACACATTTAAAAAAATCTTTTAATGTTCATTTCTTTTTACAGTAGAGCTGTTGTGTAAAGTATGATTCGACTTTTATTAATCGGATTAATTCAGTCATTAATAGTTGAGCTGTAATGGGGAGCACAGGACAAGTAATTTGTTCGTGTGCTGCGGGTTATTTGCATATCAGAGGCTCATTTGCATATTGATGTATTTTTATATTTAAATACTTATTTACATTCTACTCTCGCTCGCAAGTCGCCTCAGAGCAATATTTCCTCTTTCACCACTTCCTGGTTTGAGGAGGCCTCCAGTTATTGGCGCCAATGTGATTAAACATCGGGCCAATCACAGGAAAGTTCCGAGTTGCAGTTGGGCGCATGGGCCTGCGTGACCTGACGTCGGGCGTCATGCGCAACGGACGCGGTATGTCTGAGCAGTGGGCGGCACCCGTGACCGGCGGGCGTCCACGCGTGGGCGGCGGCGAACGTCCGGCAGGCGTCCACAAGCGACTCGTCCTGGCCTTCGCGCTGTCCATCCTGACGCTTATCGTCGTCACCGCCGTGGCCGTGGCGCTGGGTGTTCGCTTCGAGGACTGCGGGGCACCCGAGGAGGGGACGACGGGCGCGGCAGGGTCGCCGGGGCACCGGGGCGCCAACAGGTCGAACGGCGGCAGGGGCGAGCGGGTGTCGGCGGTGGAGGATGAGGCGGCGCAGCCGTGGAGGCGGAGCCGGCTGCCGGGCGCCCTCAGGCCGCGCCACTATGACCTCAACGTCGCCGTTTACATGGACAACTTCACCTTCTCGGGTGATGTTAGCATCGACATCGAGTGCGTCAACGCCACCAGGTTCATTCTGCTGCACGCCGACAGACTCGAGGTACGAGCACACTCTACTTGACGCTCGTTTGCTCTACCAATTGCAAGTAACATAAATTTCACACCCTACTTGATGGCATTTTTGATGCCTTACCCTACCTTCTTGATTCCATATTTGACGTTTGACACCCTACCTGGTTGATGTCATGTATGACGCCACTAATTGCACACAAGGTCAGTGAGATCACTTCCTGTTTGAACACGTGGTTGACTGGAGGAGCAGCAGTCTGTCAGCACAGCCACGCCCCCTTCCTCCATCATCCAATCAGAAAACAGCCTGTGCGCACGTGTGCATGTGTATTTGTGTATTTTCCTGCTGGTGAGGTTTATTTTGGTTGTTTCCTTGTTGCAGCTAATTACGTGTTTGTTAGGGTTCATTAGGTTGATGTTGAGGTTTATGTGTGAGGTTAGCGCGCCTGCGGCGAGGCTAACTTGTCTCTAACGTGACAGCAGATTCTTGTTGGGCCCCGCAGACGCCAAGCTGTTGATGTTGGTGGTCAGGAGGGTCCTCAGAGAATGGGATGCTAGGTCTAGTCCTGATAGTAGATTCTAGTTTTGAGACTAAAGTTTACTCCAGGCAGAAGGTTCTAGTGTTATCCCATGTAAGGTTTTCCCCTTTTGAGTCCTCAGAGGGGGGTTCTAGTCCCAAGATATTAGTATTAATAACAGATTTTAGTCTTTAGGGAAGGCTTTAATCCCGCTAGGTTATTGTCCGGAGGAACAGATGTAGTTCCCAGAGATGGTTCTTGCCCCAATAGAAGGTTCTGGTCCTCAGCAAGGGTTCTAGTCCAGAGAAGGTACTAGTCTGGCGAGTGTGATTCACTTTCAAGTGGAGGATCTATATTCCAGAATATGGTTTTTAGCTCTGGGAAAAGGTTTTAATCCTCCAAAATTGTTGTAATCTTAAGAGAAGGTTCTAGTCTCATGCGAAGGTACCCAAAAGAATGCTTTAGTTTCAAGTCATGCCTCTATAATCCCGGGATAACATTTTAGCTCTGAGAGAAGGTTTTTGTACCGAATGTCGATATAAGTCCCCAGAGAAGGTTCTTGTCTTGAGAGAATATAATTGCACCAAGGAAAGGTTCCAGAACCAAAAGAAGATTTGAGTCCAGAGAGAAGGTACAAGTCCAAAGAGAATACTTTAGTTCCAAGTCAAGTTTAATAAAAAAAAAAAAGACTTTGAGAGATGGTTTTCGTCCCAAGAGAAGGGTCTAGTCCTAAGAGAAGTTTTTAGTCCTGAATGACAATTCTGAGAGAAGGTTCTTGTCCCGGGCTAATGTTATCATACCAAGGGAAGGGTCTGCTGAGAGAAGATTCTAGTCTTGAGTGAATGTACGAGTCCCAGAAGATTATGAGTTTGTGGGAAAGTTCTAATCCTCATAGAAGGGTTTAGTCCTGAGAAAAGGTTCTTGTCCCAAGAAGTTTCTCATTCCAAGGTGCGGTTCTAGTGCTCAGAGAAGATTCTAGTCTTGAGAGAAAGTTTGACTCCCTGGAGAAGGTTTTGGTCTCATGAGAAGGTTCTTGTCTCAAGGAAGTTTCTTGTCCCAGGATATGGTTCTTGTCCCAAGTTAAGGTACTAGTCCCGAGTCAAGTTTCTAGTCCCAGTATAAGGTTTTCATCCTAAGGAAAGAGTCTAGTATGAAGAAAGGATTTTAGTCTTGAGAGGAAGTCCCAAGATAATGGTCTTGTCCCATTGAATAAGGTTCTCGTCCCAAATGAAGTTACTAGTCGAGTCGCTTTCATGCTGCGGCTGCAGGTGTCGAGTGTGTCGGTGACGGCCAACAGGCCGGGAGGCGGAGCCATCCGCGTCCACCGCCACTTCCCCTTCCCGGCCAATCAGATGCTTGTGCTGGTCCTGCATCGAGAACTCAAAGCTTCCAGGACGTACCGCCTCAACGTCACCTTCGACGCCGCCATTGAGGACGAGCTGCTCGGGTTCTTCAGGAGCTCCTACACCCTTGACGGGGAAAAGCGGTACAGAATTCAGAATCACCTCTTACACACTGATGAACATCATTTTACTCATACACACACACACACATGGTGAGGTACTCTGTGGTGCTGCAGCAGGTGGTTTCCACTCCAAAAGGTCAGATTTCACAACCACAACATTGATTAACTCTCTAAGTCTTACACACACACACGCATGCGCATTCTCACACTCACGCCTTATCTTATGAATTTCCCATAAATCCGCTGCAGCGCTCCTCGCTGTCGTGCGGATGGGAAACGGACTGATGCATTTTTCACTACACTTTCAACGTGTGTGTGTGTGTGTGTTTGGGGCCAATGAAACACTGTTTACTGCGATGTCATCGCTTCATTTAGCGTGTTAGCATTGTCGCTGCTGAGTCTGCTGGAAAAGTGGCCCATAAAAATAGACTGAATACACTATTTCAACACCTTCCTTCCTTTCTTACGTCCTATTCCACTATTCCTTCCCTCCTTTACTTCCATCCCATCGTCACGCCCTTCCTTCTTATCTTTATTTTTCCTTCCACCCTTCCTTACATACATCCCTACTTGCTTACTCCCCTTATGTGTGAATTTTTTAGCTGCCGAGCTGCGATGTTTCACATTTGTTTTTGCCTGCTTCTCACCGCTGGCTGCTTTCCCTCATCAATACTCAATCAATACACACGCACACACACACTTAGTCATCCATTCAAAAGATATTCCTACCACAAATGTTGACAAAACATCAGCATGCAGGGACTTCGAATGTGCGCGTGGGTCTGTGTGTGTGTGTGTATTGGTTTTAAGGATGAGCAGGATGCAGCGAAGCGGCTAAAATCACAAGCTAACATGATCGTGAAGCTCAGGACAGTTTAAACGCGTCAGTGCTGGAGGTGCTAAAATTAATTACAACACATGCACACACACACGCACAGGTGCAGTCAGTTGGAAATGTCACATGACCTGACAGCCACTTGAAAGCAGGCGATGATGAAAAATATCAGTAGTTTATTCACTAATTTGTCACGGTGAAAACCGGCTTCATCTTTCAGGTATAAAAGTACAATCATGTCATTGTAAAACAGCGAACATGTTAACTTGCTAACATACAACATGAACTTTTTTCTAAATGTCATGTTTGGGGAAACGGGGTCAGTCCAGTGCACGCTGGCGACCAGTCCGTTGTTTGTGTTTTGTATCCGGTGTGCGAAAGCCGACACCGTTGGATGCACATTTTGCTGCAAAAATGATGACTCAGCGCCTTCGTCCACTTCCTTTGTAAAACGATACGTGCGATAGAATTCAAAGAAGTGAGCGAAATTGTTGAGTCATGATCTTCTGAGAGAGAGAGAGAGAGAGAGAGAGAGAGAGAGAGAGAGAGAGAGAGAGAGAGAGAGAGAGAGAGAGAGAGAGAGAGAGAGAGAGAGAGAGAGTGTGTGTGTGTGTGCGTGCGCGTATACTTCCTGTGCCCCAGGCAAGATTTTTGCAAATTAGAGTGAATAGATCATCATATAATCCTGGAAACAATTGAACTCGGCACATAATCCTGTCTCATCAGATAATTCCACAATCAATGTGACTCAGCACGTAGTCCTCCAAACAACGACAGGATTGATCAAATAATCCCATGGAGAAAATGTATAACTCATGAGATCATTCCATCTAAAAAACATGAAAATCATCTGATAATCAGGTATAAAATAGGACTCATCCATTTATCCTGCAGGCGACATATAATTTGGCAAATAATCACTACAAATAATCCTGCATGAAAAACTCGATCATTAATACAGTATCAAAAACATGAATGGTTAAACAATCCTGATAAAACCATGTGCCTTAACAGATAAAGCCATAAAAACATGATTCATCAGATAATCCAGTATAAAATAGCATGTCATTTTTCAACTAATCCTGCAAACATGTGACTCATCAAATAATCCCATTTAAAAACATCTCTGTGATTTGTTATAATACTATATAAAAACATGGCTCGTAATTAAACATGACTCATCAAATAATCCCACATAACAAAGCATGACCATCAAATAATACACTCAAATAAACCACTATAAAGCAGGATGTCGTTTTTCAACTAATCCTGCAAACATGACTCTTTAAATAATCCCATGACTCCCCAAATAACCCTATGTAAAGCACATGACTCATCAAATAATCCCATATAAAAACATGTCTGTGATTTGTTTTAATTCCATATAAAAACATGTGCCTCACAATTAAAACATGATGCATCCACTAATCCCAGATAACAAAGAATGACTCATCAAATAATCCAGTATAAAACAGGATGTCGTTTTTCAAATAATCTCCGATAACAAAATATTATTGATCAGATATCCAGTATAAAGCAGGATGTCATTTTCCAAATAAAATTCATCAAACATTCATCAAATAATCCCATGACTCACCAAATAATCCCATAAAAACATGTCTGTGATTTGTCTTAATCCCATATAAAAACGTGTGCCTCACAACTAAAACATGATGCATCCAATAATCCCAGATAACAAAGAATGACTCATCAAATAATCCAGTATAAAACAGGATGTTGTTTTTCAACTAATCCTGCAAACATTCATCAAATAATTCCATGATTCATCAAATAACCCTAGCACATGACTCATCAAATAATCCCATATAAAAGCAAGACTAGTCAAAAAATCCAGTATAAAACTGGATGTCATTTCTCGTAATTTCTAGCATGTCGTTTCTCAATTTATCCTGCAAACACGACTCATCAATTGATTGCATAAAAAATCAAATTAGTGGCCTAATTGTGAAAGTGGCGATGTTTGACGTGCGACTGGCGTTGCGTTTCTGCTCAGCTACCTGGCGGTGACGCAGTTCAGCCCGACGCACGCCCGCAAAGCCTTCCCGTGCTTCGACGAGCCGGCCTTCAAGGCCACCTTCTCGCTGAGCCTGCGTCACCACCCTCAGTACACGTCGCTGGCCAACATGCCGGCGGTGGAGAGCGGCGAGGACGACAGCGAGGACGGCTGGACCACACGCCATTTCGCGCGCACGCCACGCATGTCCACGTACTACCTGGCTTGGGCCGTATGCAACTTCACATCCAAGGAGACGCGCACCGACGGCGGAGTGGCGGTGAGACTCGCCACCCATCATGTCCCCTCTATCCTCATCAAGTTCCTCTCATGTCCCATTATGTCCAATTTGGTCCCATGCTGACCGCACAATGTCCCATGACGCCCTAATTGTCCAGCGTGTCCCATTAGGTTCCCATTCTATCCCATAAAGTCCCTAATAATGATGATTCTTCATTGTGTCCCATCATGTCTCATATCTCGCAATGTCCACATCATGTCCCCCATTGTGTCCCATAGCCAACATGAGTATGAAAGTCAAATTAGGTGTAGTTTGAGTATCTGGAGAGATGATGTCATCACATTCCTCCTCCAGGAAGTTGACACGGGTCACTTCCTGCCATTGCTGCACGCAGCTGCGCCACGTTAGCGCACGACACGCGGCGCCAGCTGTGGCCCGTTGGTGGCGCTCTAATGGGAGGCTTTTTTGCCGCTTTGGCTTCTTTTTCCAACGTGCGGGCACACACGCACGCACATGATATGATAATATTGGACGACAAGGACAAAGACGAGCGCGACCTTGTTCCTTCTGTGATCATCTCTCCATCAGCGTAATTGCACATCATCCGTCTTGACGGACACGCGCACTCAAGGACACGCACACACACGCTGGAAGAAAATGTCACAAATCACACTCACACATTCTCATCGTTGGCGGAGGTCTGCGTGTTGTCATTCAAGAAACAAATGCTCATGTATCATTTTACCTGTGCGTGTGTGTCTGCGTGTGTGTGTGTGTACAGGAAGTGTTCTCAGTGGCAAAATTAATCTCATATTAACATTCTTATTAGTATCTTGAGGCAGCAGACATTGTGTGTGTGTGCGCGCGTGCGTGGATCTTCCTGTTCCCCCTCTAATGAAAGCTCCTTTGAGCTACGTATCATGCAAATTAACTTTGTGAATGGAAGTGATTAGGAATGAATTATATTTGCAAAATGTCATTGTCCTCTTTTGTTCTTGCGTATCATGTGCACACGCACACGCACACACTCACAGTACATATGTCGCACTAGATATCGCCACACACCGGTTAGCATTTAGTAAAGCTAATACATTAGCATGTTGCGCCTTTTACAAATTCTTGAGAGAAAATTTGTCTTCAAAATGAACCCCGACTGTCGTGACAAATTTGATCTATATTGTTTATTTGGTTGTTACTAACCTAACTATGAGATTCATTTTTCAAAAAATCATTTCCAGTTTAATACATTTTGTAGAAACTATTTGGACGTACGCCGCCATTGTTTTTTTTTTTACGTCGCAACGCATTCAGTGCGTAGTGACGTAGAATGGCGGCTGCTCTCTGCCGAGCAATGTGAAACATGCGGTCGGGAGAGTCACCCTCCCCCACGCCGTGCTCTCGACATTCACTAAACGCATTCAAGAGTTTTGATCGTCCCTTTAGGAACGCTACGGAAACTAACCCTGCTTTCTTTATAGGCGTTTCACATTGCTCGGCAGACAGCCAGCCGCCATTCTAGTCACTAAGCACTGAATGCGTTGCAACATAAATAACAATGGCGGCATACGTCCAAATAGTTTCTCCATAATGTATTAAACGAGAAAGGATTTTTGAAAAATGAATCTCATAGTTAGGTTAGTAACAACCAAATAAATAATATAGAGCAAACGTGTCATTGCAGTCTGATTTCCTTTTAACACTGACACACACTTACGGTGAGTGTGCCAGTGAAGCTAAACTAAGCCTGTTGCTAACTTGTTAGCGCGTGTGTGATTCATCTCCGTCCCTCATTGACATTTTTCTATATTCTTATTTCTTTATATACTCATTCAGTTGACTGGATCAAGCTACTTGCGCATCATTCACATCTGAATATAAATTAATAGCGTTTTTCCCTCCCCCAGATCCGCTTGTTCGCCCGACCGGACGCCATCGCCAGCGGCGCGGGCGACTATGCGCTACACATCACCAAGCGTCTTCTGGGCTTCTACCAGGACTTCTTCCAAGTCCAGTACTCACTGCCCAAACTGGGTAAGAGCACTTGGCTTCCTCTCACCGCCTTTTTGTCAATTGACGTCTTTGTTTGTCCGCTCATATGAGGAAGCGTTCAAAATCTCCAGGTTAGCTTAGCGTTAGCTAGCAGCAAGTCCACAAGCGGATGGCTTTGCAATTGGTTTAAAAAGATAAATGGTTCAGAAAATGGATGGATGGATGGTTGGAGGAATAACCTGGGTTCTGCTGTTCGACAGTGTGCGGCAAGGGATCAAATACGTTTTCTTAAACTAAAGGTTGATGCTACATTGCCGTTAGCGTATCGGCATACTTTGAATTGGAGGCTTGATCAAGTGCTTTGGACAACATATGGTGTAGATAAAGCACTAAAAGCGCCCTCCATTTACTTATATTTATTTTTGTGGACTATGAGGTGTTTTTCGGCAAAATTAATCACTCATTTGAATTAATTCAGGATTTGGTGGTTAAAACTGTAAATGAACAGCGATTATGGATTTGGATTTGTGATTTGAAATATCTTCAACTGCCTTTAAGACAGTCGCTGCACATGGAACATTCCGGTCTTGTGCAAAACTTGATATCAAATCCAATAGTGGTGTTATTTTCAATTAATGAAAATAAAACTAATAATTTGAATAATCTATCCGATGTTGGGCTGGCCATGCTAACATCTCTTGCGGTGTTGTCGTCTTGCGGCATCTGGCAGATGTCGGCAGCTGTTGCTCGTGCGAGCGGCGGCCACGTTGATGAGCGCGTCCAGTCGTGCTGACGCGTCTGAATTTGCTCTCCTCCTTTGGCCGTTTTTCGCCGGCAGCTCGCTGGACGCGTGCGAGCGTGGCAGACATCCCCGAGCCGCCGGGCGCCATCTGTTGTCGTTCGGGCCTCCGAGGACCGCCAAGGGATGGCGCTGCAAAGGTCCTAAAAATAAACATGCCGCTTTTTTTTCTTGGTTATACTAAAGGATTCAGCATTTTTTCCCCCACAATTTGAAAGAGTTTTCGGTTGTGGCTAAAATAATCCAAGCGTCAACAATTCTTGTGACAGCATATTTCTTGCCAATGTGAAATTGGCAGAATTCATGCTATTCGCAGCACAGCACAGGTTCCGCCCCTCGTACTGTTCGACCAATAGCGAGCCTGGATTACGGCAATCACCAACAAGGTTGTTTCAGTTGACGAAAACGAATCACAAAAACAAAAATAATTAAAAAAATGTAAAGTGAAAATTATATTATTATTATTAATTGTTATTATTATTATTTATTGGCATTTAATAATATAATTTAAAAAAGGGACAATTCTTTAAAAACATTTTATTATTATTATTATTATTTATTTATTTATTAGCATTTATTTTTCGGGGATATTCCAATCCTGGGTTTGGAAGTTTGTTTTTGTTGGCGTGTGTGACGGGGAGCAGTGGGAAGATGAAGATGAAGAAGCGGGATAGTTTGCGCCTCAGCGGCAATGTTGAGGCTCAGGTGATCCGCCCTCGCGCACAATTGGACGCGACGTGTGTGGACTGATGTGTTCCGTGGAGTTCTGCGTCCATCTGGGATCCGCACACACGCACACACATGGCACCGCCGCAGGGTTCACACACGCACACCTACACCATGTGTGCTTTTCTGTCTTTGTCTGTCGGCCTAGTGCGTCGCCTCGGGCCGACATGCAACAACAGATGGACTTAAGCAAAACACACACACTGCTATGTGACACACACGCACGCACGCACGCACGCACACATGGAGAAAGCTTGAGGCCAGTCAGCTGTCTGCATGCTGCTCTCAAGTCGCAACGAGTCTACTTGACTTTGTAAGAAGAACAAGAAGTTACACAAGATCCCTGCTGCTCTTTTGTTCCTAATATTGTGACCCGAATGAAACTTGCAGACCCTCTGAGGGGCTCTTAGGATGATGATGATGATGATGATGATGATGATGATGCATATCTGTTACTATGACAACACCAGTTAGTGGGTGTTAGTGGCAAACATAGTGACTTAGCTATGCAGCAACAATAGCAGCACCTGTAAGTGTGTGAAGTAGTTGCCATAGTGATGCCTGTTCATGGGCGGAGCAGTTACCATGGCAACCACAACAATTCAAAGTGGATGTAATGGCTACCAAATGGACACTTGTATATAATTATCGGGTTACCATGAGAGTGACACCTGTTTTTGGAATGTTGCAGTTACCATGGCAACCATATTGATGTGGCGACTACCATGATGACCATACCGACACCTAGGAGTCGTTGTAGAAATTGCCATGGCAACCATATGGACACTTGTAGTGTGTTTGTGGATGTAGCAACAATACTCAGTGGTTGTATTGGTTACTGTGATGACCTTAGTGACACCTGAGAGTTGTTGTAATTGCCATGGCAACCATATCATCACTTGTTAGTGACTGTCAGGGTTTCTAGGGAGACCACATTAACACATATATGGGGATGTAGCAGTTACCTTGGCAACCATGGTGACACCTGTAAGTGGCTGAATTAGTTACCATAGTGACACCCTTGAATGGGTCTGTCAGTTACCATGGAGACCATTAACACCTGTAAATGGATTGTAGTGGTTACCATGTCTATTATAGTGACTCATGTGAGTGTATGTAGCAGTTACCGTTGCAACCTACCTGGCTGTAGCTGTTACCGTAGCAACACGTGAAGTCCTGTAAACTGCTGTTGTTTGTTGCTCGTCAACCGCCAAGCTTGTTGACTTGAGTGAGCTACAACATCAGGACCATGGTTCATCTGTAATCCTTGACCACTCAGCGAATCATTGACCCGGCATCTGTTACCACGGCAACGTCTCTCTCACTCTCACCATCTGCGACAACCGAGCGAAGTTACGCAACTTCACGCAACTTTTCTCCTCAGAGGTTTCGGACGTGACGAGGACGCATCTCGCTCTGGCGGATCCGCTCGGCCGCTCATTAACGAGCAAATGAGGGCGTGAGTGCGTGCGTGTGTGTGTGCCGATGAAATTAGGGCGCGTCAAAAGCACTTCCTGTGTGACTTCCTGCTCACGCTTATTTCAGATCAGCTTTGCCGCAAGCTCTCAAAGAACTCCGATGAATGCAATTTGTTTTAGCTCTAATGTTTTGCAAAGCAATGAGTGACATGAGTCTGTGTTTGTGCCTGTGTGCGCGCGTGTGTGTACGTATTGCGCGTGGACGGTCCTCACGGGTACGACTGATGTCTGTGAGTTGGAAAAACAAACAAGAAGAGGATGAAGGGGAAAGCAGGATGTTAGTCTTGCGTGCGTGTCACATCACAGGCGATAAAGACAAAGAGAAAGTCAACAATCTTTTTTGTTGTCACACTCAGCCTCTTTTCATCAACTGAGCCTTTCTGCTGACATTGCAACGTTTTAAACGTCCGCTAACCACTTATAATCCACATGCTACATGCTGCATGCCACATGCTACATGCTACATGCCACATGCTACATGCTACATGCTACATGCTACATGCTACATGCTACATGCTAATGGCGGAAGCCTCGTCAGCTTCAAGTGGAAGTCAAGCTTAAACATTTCTTGACAATAATATGTTATATGTAACCTAAAGTCTAAACATGACATTCTGATTCATATTACATTTGTGGAATATGAATTATGAAGCAAAATCCATCTCAGGGGGCGGCCTTTTTGCATTTGCAATGAAATTGGGGGGAAGCTTTATTTTTGGAGTAATTTTTTCTTTATTTTCAGTTTTTCTGAGTAATTTTTCCATGTTTTATAAAAAAAATGTTTTCTCTTTTTCTGAATACCTTACTCTAAAACATTAATAATACTGTGTGTGTGTGTGTGTGTGTGTGTGTGTTACTAACTACGGTACATACCTTACCTTAACTGAGCCAGAAAGTACGTTGGAGGTATGCGGGAACGTGTCCGCCTCCGCTATTAGCCAGTCTGCAACAAGTCACTTGGAGTTCAGAGGTAAAAAAAATTATAAATACATTTAGTAAATTATTATTATTAAAAAAAAATTATTTTTTATTTTATAAAAAAAAAAAAAAAAAAAAAAAAATTATAAATACATTTAGTAAATTATTATTATTAAATTGCCGCGACCCTTGTGAGGACAAGCGGTACAGAAAATGGATGGATGGATGGATTATTATTAAATTACTTTTTTTCTGTTTTTTTTCTAAATCCCCCACCTGTTTTTCTTAATAATTTCCCCCCATTTTTCTTAGTAATATTTCCTCCTGTTTTTTTGAAATAATTATTTCCCCTGTTTTTCTGATTTTTTTTTATGACACAAAAAATATTCAGTAAAACAGAAAAAAATATTCCGAAAAACAGAAAAAATATTCAGAAAAACAGAAAATAAAAATACTCAAAAAACAAAGCTTCCTAGAAAAAAAACGTTTTTTTTAGGAAGCTTTGTGAATGCAATATGCTTCCGTACCTAATAATATTCCACTAACGCACTATTAACCAGAATACCATATTTAGAACATATTGTAAAAAAAAATTGGGGTTGACTTCCACTTTAAAGTTGACGAGATGAGGACTAATTGCCGTCCTCATGACAGACTTTCCTAAGTTACACTTCCAGACGCGACCTCTTCTGACCGGTTCGGAGCCTCCAGTCGCCGCCGCTGGACTGCACGTTAGCGTAATGAGCCGGCGTGCGCTGGAGGCGGCTCGAGGGCTCGACCAGCCGCAAACATTAGCGCACTAATCCACTAATTGCGCACACGTCAACTTTGATCCTCTCGGAGGCCGCACGACCACGTTGCTAGCAATGGGACAAGTGTGTGTGTGTGTGTGTGTGTGTGCTTGAAGAAGAAGAAGGTGGCAACATAAGCAGGCTGACCTCGTCGACCATTATGGCACATTGTCCTCACTGCAGACAGTCGCCGCGGCAACAAACGCTCCTCATGTGTCCAGGACAAGGAAGAAGAAGAAGACAAGAGAAGACGCGACGAAAGGAAGCGAGATGAGAGGAAGACGATGTGCCACAAAACGTGATGAAGAAACGGAAAGAAACACGAGAAAAAAAGAACAAGAAAGAATCCGCGTACTAAAATAAACATTGACGCTATTTTCAGCATCAGGACATGTCATGTGTGGGTGCGATTGTGTCGCTGTGTACGTGTGTATCAATGCATGGTGGTGTGTGTGCATGTCACTGCTGTGTGTGTGTTATGTTCAAGTGTCAGCCTACGTGTGTGTGTGTGTGTGTGTGTTGTATGCAGACAAGCAAAGGCCTCCGGCACACTTCAGGTGAATCACATGAGACGCCGCTGCCGCACTCTCAAAGTCAATCTCATTTGGGTGCGAGTAAGTGTGTGAGTGTGTGCGTGTGCGGGCAGGCGCCGCTGCGGTAAAACGAAACGATTGGTTTCACTTCAATTTCAATGTGTAATTCCTTTAATGTCTCATTTGCATATTCCACCTTAAACCTCATTTACATATCGGCCTTGGGTGAACGCGGCGCCTTCACGCCTGCCAGCCAATCAGCTGTCGGGATATGCTCAATCGTGCCAAAAAAGAAACCAATGAGATTTGGGCCTGTCAGCAAACGCTGTCTCGTGATTGGCTGCTGGTCGAGGGGGTGCATGTGGGGCATTTTGGATGTCTGTTTCCATGGCAACTCAGCACTTTTTTTTTTGTGTTTGTTTAGTTTTGCAAGTCATTTGGGGTGCTAGCTAGCAGCAGGCTAACAAAATGGACGCCTGACAGATGATTGACAGCTGTCAAAGCGGAGTGCTCTTCCTCGCCTTCATCATCATCATCCTCATGTCTAATGACGTGATGGCTTTTTGCCACTTTTGTTAAACACTTTAAAACACATTTAAAAATATACTTTTCTTCAAATGGTTTTTAAATACTTTTCTAAAACACTTTTATCTAATAATATCACTCGTATTTTCTAAACACCTTACGTTACCAATTTTTAAGAATGCTTTAAAAAAAATCAAAACTCAAGTTGTTTAACACATTTTTAAGACACCTTTTTTAATGCTTAGCTAAGCCGCCGTCCAGAAGGTCAAAAATATCAGACGGATTATGCGACCCGTTTTTTGTGCTCTGCGTGTTACAGACTTGCTGGCCGTGCCCAAACACCCGTACGCCGCCATGGAGAACTGGGGCCTCAGCGTTTTCGTGGAGCAGAAAATCCTGCTGGACGCCCAAGTGTCGTCATCGTCCTACCAGATGGAACTGACCATGGTGGTCGTCCACGAGATCTGCCACCAGGTGAGTTTGCCCAAGCGCTATATGCTAATGGCGCAATTAAGTTTGATGACGTTTTGAGCGTGAGCAGACAAAAGGGCGTCAACGCCAAAAGACAAATGCAACAAGATGGCGGCTGCTGCGCAGAAGGGGAGTGAGGGAGCCATGAAGTTCGGGGCCAGGGGGTGTGGAAACAGGAAGTAGGGCGAGAAGAAAGATTATAATGTCTGTTAAGTGTGTGTCTGTGTGTGAGTGACACAAATTTACTTCTAAGTTGCGTATTTAATCTTAAAACGCTTCTAACATTATTTGTGTGTTTCAAATGAGCCAATGTGTATTCTCGCTCCAGCGTCTGTCAGTTTGAATTAAACACACACAGGCACCCCCCCCCCCCCCCCCCCCACACACACACGCACAAAGGCATATGCTCGTAGGTGTTGTTGGCTCGTCTCCGAGGAAGTCTCACATCAGTTTCGGACCTGTTGTCGTGGAAACGAGCGCACAGAGACAACTTGTCCAATGTGGTGATATGAGAGAGTCGCGCGGAGAAGTCTCATTAGGATTCATTGGCTTCACTGCACACACACACACTCTTGCATAGACACAGACTCAGACTTAACAAATACGCAGACACATACACACACACACACACACACAGATATGTATATGTGTGTACATGCACACACACGCACATAATGTACGCGCATGCACTCCGCGTCCGATGTTGTTGATGAGAAGCAAGCAGCGATGAATCATCTCATTGTTCTCTTTCCACCTGGCTTGATTTTTTTTCTTTTTCTTTGTTGGTCTCCACTTGAGTGCTTCCTTTCTTCTTCGCATTTTTTCTTCTACGCCTTCTTTTCTTCTTTGCCGTCTTTTCTTCTTCTGCTTCCAGATGCTTGAGTTTGTCTCGCAAGGACAAAAGCGACTTGACATGTTGTGCAAGTGAAGGACGCATTTCAAAAACTGAATATTAAGTTGTTTGGGGGTTTTCATAGCATCTCCTGCTGGTCGTGTTGTGCTGCCCCCTGTAGGTGTGGAGTTCACACAGCGCCTACAAAAATCATTCAGTCAACAAGCATGCATTATAGTGAAGTAGAAAATGGTTTTGTAGCAATCAGTGTGTGTCCGTGTGTGTGTATAAAAGCCTTTCTTCTTGGCTCCCCAGCCAACTTTTGCCTACGAAAATGTCTTTTTTCTGCCAAATAAGAAAGGTTGAAAGTGCCTCACACTTCAATGTTGAAATTTCCGGGTAGTGATGATGAGGTTGTGATTTCGCTGCTGTGTGTTGAGGGCATCTGATTCGTGTCCAGTGTTGTTTGTCGAGCTCTTCTCATGAATATTAACGAGGTCAGCCGCCTGCATCTTCATCAAAGTTTCTTTTGTTGGTGGAGATGAGGAAGAAAAGAAAAAGGAGGACGAGGAGGAGGAGGAGGAGGATGAAGGTGGCACCACCTCCACCCCACCCTCCTCTTTTCATCTTTCTGCATTTGCGAGCATAATTAATTGAATGAGGCCCAATTAACGCGATGCCGCCTTCTTTGTTTTGGTTAAGGGTGAGGCCAGAGCTTTTAGCGGTTTCACAACCTTGTCCATGTTGCTTCAAGGTCACACACAACCTGTGATGCAGAACATGTAATAAGCATGCACTGATGTGTTTGAATTTTGTGACATGTAACAAGTGTCACGTGACGTGTAAGATTGTGTAAAAGTGTCATGCGACATGTAAGATGATGTGTAACAAGTGTCACGTGACATGTAAAACTATGCATAACAAGTGTCATGTGACATGTAAGATTATGTGTAATAAGTGTCATGTGACATGTTAGATGTGTAACAAGTGTCGCGTGACATGTAAGACCATGTGTAACAAGTGTCACGTGATGCGTAAGATTATGTGTAAGAAGTGTCATGTAACGTGTAAGACCATGTTTAACAAGTGTCACGTGACATGTAAAACCATGTGTGACAAGTGTCACGTGACGTGTAGGATTATGTGTAATAAATTTTATATGACATATAAGACTATGCATAATAAGTGTCACGTGGCATGTAAAACAATGTGTAAAAAGTGTCACGTGACGTGTAAGATAATGTGTAAAATGTAAGATTATGCGTAAGAAGTTTCATATGAGATTTAAGCTGATGTGTAACAAGCGTCGCGTGACGTGTAAGACCATGTGTGACAAGTGTCACATGACGTGTAACATAATGTATGACAAGTGTCATGTGACGTATCAGACTATGTTTAACAAGTGTCACGTGACCTATAAGATGTGTTTGTGCATGGCAGTGGTTCGGTGACCTGGTGACGCCGGTGTGGTGGGAGGACGTGTGGCTGAAAGAAGGCTTCGCTCACTACTTCGAGTACGTCGGCACCGACTTCCTCTTCCCCAAGTGGAACATGGTGAGATGTACATGCACACCCGACGTTATGCATATGTACATTCATCTACTCTATCTATGCCTCCATATGTACAGCGCATCAAGTCACTGGAGCTTTTCCACAACGACGCTCCCATTCGTCCCCGCTTCACAGTCTTCACAGCAACACTTGGTCACGCACCACAAGTTTACATTTAGGCGCAGCAAAGAGCGCAGTACAGGACGCACGCGCGCACGCACAGAAAGCGAGGTAGCCTTTTTAAAAGTGACTTAGCGCGTTTGTCATTTGCGCGGCTGCATCACTTGGGATTGAGACAAAGTGTTTGTCCAATTACGATTCGATGATGATGAAGAGGACCGCTTGCGTGACATTTACTTCACTCGCTTCTTCTTCTTTATCTACATTTGCATGCCGCAGCAAAACAAAAGTCTCATTTGACTAATTGAGTGATTGACTGACATGAAGTTCTGAGGAGAGGAGAGCCGTGCTTTGGGTATCTAATAATGTGACAAAAACGTACAAAAATGTATAAAAGACATCCTACACAGCAGTGATGCTGAATATGAAGTAGATGAAGTATTCATCCGTGAAGGCGTTTTTGCTAGTCAAACAGTTTTGCTCTGACCAACCAATCAAAGATGGCAACATTTCTGATGTCATCTGTTTGTGATTGGGTCAAGGAACAAGACAGTCCCATTGCAAATTTTGTTGAAGTTTGAATACCCTTAAAGGGACTGCAACATGAAAAATCTACTTTTTGGAGCTTTTAGCCATGTTTAAATGCTAATTCCTCACCAAAAACATGACCAGAAGTTGTGTTTTCCTCTATTCGCCCCTGTATGAGAACTCTTCAAGCACCAGCCCCTCCCAACCTGAGAAAACGAGCTGTTGGCACAGTTTGACGTCATTGCGTGCGGCTCCACTCCCGCACCGCCTCTGCGGACTAAACGCACGCCCACTTTCTCTGAGACCTCCCTCCATGGGATAATGACAAAAGTAGCCTTTATCAATAAACATTCTGTCCAAATGGTTTCAAAGCAATCAATTATTCGTCACATTTGCAATGCCAAAGTGCAATGAAATGACAATAATCCATTGGTTGACACTGGTGTAAACTACAAGTAAAACATTTGCGTTGATGAATTTAAATGGATGGTGTAGTGCAGTGGTGCCCAAGTCCGGTCCTCGAGAGCCCCTTTCGAGCCTGTTTTCCATGTTTCCCTCCTGCAGTGCAGCTGAATCTAATGATCAGCTAATTAGCAAGCTTTGCAGAAGCCTGATAACGATCCTGATCTTGAATCAGGTGTGTGGAGAGAAACGCGGAAAACAGGCTGGACAGGGGCTCTCGATAACTGGACTTGGGCACCCCTGCTGCTTTTTTTCCCTCCTCCTTCTTCCCTCTTAACCTCTCTGCTCCCCTCCTTTTCCACGATTTCTTGAGGCAAGCACCCGTTTTTGTTTCAAATGTTTATTCAAGAATTGATGGCTTGCGTGACCAATTTAGAGTCCATTTTATCTGTTCGGACGACGTCATGAGAGGGGCGCGGCAGCCACAGGGGGAGAGGCGGGGTTTTACTGAACCGAGCATTTGACTTTCGGGTAGGAAAAATAGCCACCGAAATAACTCATATTTCATAAGAAATGACATCGCGATTGTGTCAAAGGTAAGATTTCATCATTATATGCCCATAGTTAACTGGGGATAATATATAAATAATATAGGGATAAAGAAAGGGATAGAAATAAATAAATAAATTAATAAAGGGATAGAAACGGGGAAAAAATGAGAGCACGCACCTTAGTTGAAGTCGCATGAATTGGCACGATGAAATGGGGCAGGTTATATCAACATGGCATCATAAAGAGGCTGAAATCGTATTGGATCACAAATTGATCATCTACATATCATAATAATATAATAACGCATCAGATTTATATAGTGTTTTTCTGTAGATATGTGTTGAAAAGCTGAACAAATTGAAACTATGGAGCAAATACAGCCGTGCCATGAAAAAAGAGTTGTATTCATTCCAGGACGACACTCGTATCTCAAAGCTGGTTTCTCAAATCATCTTTCCCCGGTGAAATGAATGGAAATGCAACACAATCAAAATAATTTTTTATTCATGTTTCTCAGAAGAAATGTGTGCTCAACATTTTTGTACTGTTTGCAAACACAGTAACCTGCCAGAATGGAAAATGGGAACAGAAAACACAACTTTACCTAATATATGTTCCTTCGTTCTTCTTCTGTGGTGTTTATTGGCAGTTGGCAAGCCTTAAATATGCATTAGCGCCACCTACTGATGTTGTCTTTCACTGCAGGACAACCAACATGTATTGATGATGGCAGATGTCGCCACATTTTCTGGCACCATCTGGCGCTCTTGTATGTCAAATTTTTGCTCTTATCTGAAGACAAAAATATCTCGGCCAAGTGACGGCTCGTATCTCGAAGCACTCTAATGACTCGTGTCTCCAGGCACCACTGACTGCATTTGAATTTCGGTTGTAAATGTTGGTCAGCGTTCATGGAGGTCAAAGAGGATGACCGGCAGCTATTTTGCAGCTTCTCCAGGATATAGTCTGCTCCCTCCATCTGCGAATGCACACACACATGGACACGCGAGGACCCATCTGCCACACAGTCCTCGCCGCTCAATTAGCGTCCGGGCTAATTAGTGTTCTTTGCTATCAAGCGCTCTCATCCAACCATGGCGTCCGGCTAACGACAGCTAATTACGGCTAATTGTGTAAAATGTGCTGGCAGGCTGTGTCCAGGTGTTAGTCTTAGCCCATCAGATGGGTTTGATCAACACTAAATTTATTCACAACAGCTACTTGTTTTGGTAGATTTTATTTGGGAATTTCTGCTTTTGTAAATCACGCAGCAAGCAGCACGTGTTCACTTTACATAATCACAGTAAAAAAAAAAAGAAAGAAGAGAAAACTCAATGTAGGTTCATTAAAAGTAAATCCAGTAAATCTCCGCAATGCTTGAATTATTCTGATCCCAGCTGATGCTCTTAATGAAAAAGTTGCTCTTCATTAAGTTAATTAGCAGCGAAAACCCGGCAAAAGTTAAATGGAAAAAAATGCACTGTGGCTGATTAACTGTGACATTCATTAGAAGGAAATCTCTACTGTAAGCGCTAATTAGCTGGGGCCACACGCTCCATGATTTAGCCTGAGACAGACAGCACTCGGTAAAGATCGATGGGTTCGTTTGCGGAAAAAAAACAATAAAGTGGACTTGTTAACACTTTTTTTTTTTATGAGGTTTCAAATAGTGTTTTATCTTTGCAGGAGAAGCAACGTTTCCTGACGGACGTCCTCCACGAGGTGATGTTGCTGGACGGCCTGAGTTCCTCTCACCCCATCTCGCAGGATGTGCAGGACGCCGCCGACATCGACCGCGTTTTTGACTGGATCGCATACAAAAAAGTACAAAATGCCTTTGTCTATGCAGGATGTGTGAGTACAGATGTTATTTACAGAAAGAGAAGTGGTTCTAAAATTGAACCGTGGGGGACCCCTTCGATTCGCCCATATGTGCCCCTGATGGTGATGTTAGTCTACATGTGCCTTGCTATTGACTGGCAATCAGTCCAGGGTGTACACTCGAGTCAGCTGGGATAGACTCCATCTTCTCAAATGAAGCGTTGGACAGAAAAGGGATGGCTAGATGATTTTTTTTGTCTGTCCCGTAGGGGGCAGCACTGATCCGGATGCTGGCCAACGTGATGGGACAGCGACTCTTCCGGGAAGGACTTAACGTAAGCCTCACTCACGGCCCTTGCTGTGGGTCAGCAGGAACAAATAACGCAATGCATGAGAGGAGGTGAAGCGTGTACGACGGGGATCTCAGATCTTGAGAATGTTTGTCTTTGGATGTCAGCCGCATGAAAGCGAGCGTGATTTTGTTGTGGAAAAGTGACGTGAGCGGTCGCTGCATTATTCATCGAGCCGTAACGTGCGTCGTGTTAACGTCCCCACAATGACTAACAAGAAAATTATTTTTACACCATGTTGGGACCTACTTTGAATGTGTTGTATCCAAATACTTTCTTCAGTATATTGACTCGAATATTTCTTAAGCAAAACATTCTGCGCTTCCTCTTCACTGTGATGTAATAGTGGGTCTCATTAACATAATAAGCACCTCCCACTGTGCATTCATCTGTTCCTAAACTGTTTAGTTAAATGCAGGCCACAAATATTTTTTAAATTTTTGTTTGCGTTGGGATTATTTGATGAGTCACGTGTGGAATACAGGATTATTTGATGAGTCATTATTTGAGAACAGGATAATTTAATGAGTCATATGTAGATTGCATGATGATGTCATAAATTGCGTATTGTTTTCTCCTCAGGGTAATCTGATTAGTCACATTTGTTGGGTGTTTGTTGGATTATCTAATGAGTGACATGTTTGTTTGTGTCTGTCCAGGATTATCTGCTGAGTCACATGTACGGCAACGCGGCGCGTGACGACCTGTGGAGGAAACTGTCCGAGGTACGAGTGCCAAGCGAGCGAGCAGCCAGTCTGCTCTTAATTATTTAAGGAAGCAACTCTAACAAAGCTTCTTAGACCGGACCGACGGATTGGGTGAGATGAGAAAGCTTGTTGCCTTGGCAACGTGATGGCCGGACCACCACGGAAAAAAAACCTCCCTGATTACTTTTTAACTTGGCCAGTTAGACATCAAACCATGAGCTCGTTTGTAGGAAAAGATGTGATTGCCCAAAATTAATTCTTGGCACGTGCGTTTGTGTGTAGGCCATGCGGTCCGAGGGGCGGGACATCGACATCAGCGCCGTGATGGACAGGTGGACTCTGCAAATGGGATACCCAGTGGTCACCATCAGCAAGAACCAATCAGAGCAGCTCTCCACGCATTACATCACAGTCAGCCAGGAGCACTTCCTGTATGGGCAGGATGGGAGGGGCAACAGCAGGTGAGTTGGCGTAACGCGTTGTGACGTGGCCGTGATGTGGTGTGACGTGTCATGGCGCGTGGCGGGGTCAGCTGGGGGTCTTTCAGTGGTCTCGCTGCCTAGTGAAGCACTCACATTGCTCACGTTGCCATCATTTATATTTGATTGTCATGTTTTATTCACGCCTGCGCGCCTTTTCTTCGCCACTTTTTTCAACCTATTTTCTGCTTCATCAATACTTCATCTCACACTTTTTTTCTTTCTTTCCTTTGTCGCTCTTTTATGCGACGTTTAATCCCTTCAAACATTCTGACTTGCCGTCGACGCCCTCGTTCCCATTCTTTCAAGTCGGAACGTTGCGAGCGTCTCGGGGCCTCGCGGGGCCCCGCTCAGACGTCGCGACTGCGTTTGTTTTGCTGGGTGGTTTGCAGACAAACACCTGTGTCATGTTGTGATTTGTTGTGACACGTCGTGACCTGTTGCGCGGTGATGCATCACGACTATTTAAAGAAATGTTTCAAGCGAATGTTAGAAGCAGAAGAGGCGTCACAAGCAGGAAAACGCGTTGGGCTAAATAAGCCGAAATGCTCCTGATGCTTCGCGTCGCCTGCTGAATCAGTGATGAGCACGCAGACGTGCGGCTGACAGGAAGTGGCCAATATTCAAATGCTAATGTGAAGCAGGAAGTAGAGAGCAGCACCGACATCACACTAATAAACAAGACTGCTTGTTACTATATCTACTGTATACAGTATATGTATCTATGTTTATATACTGTATAATATGTTATGATAGATAGTATGATATACAGTATTTATGATATTTATTAACTCATTCGCTCCCAGACATTTTCACTGAAGCAATCCCCTTTGCTCCCCAGCTGTTTTACTGGATTTTGACTGATTTTGCAAGACCCACAGAATATTGTGTTCTATTGCCATAAAAACGTGGAACCTACTACCAAAAGAAAGATTAAAGTCTCTTTTTTCATCAGGAAAAAAAAGTATATTTCTGTCTGTTTCCTTTTTGCAGCAATTATCATTAGAATATAGCTAAGTTTCATCATTATTCACAAACGGTGGGTAAATGAGCTTGTTTGCAACATGGCCGTGGTTGATCTCTTCTACTAGGCTGCCACCTGCTGGCCGTTTTTGTAATAACTACCATTGCTTCAACTGTTTTGTGCATCAAAGCCTTCTGTATGCTCTAGCATAAAACAATTATTAAATAATATATAAATACGTCTTTGGGACACTTGAAACATATGAAATAGAACATATTTATACGTTTTTGGGAGCAAATTAGTTAATTTGTTTTTGTGTTATTTTGTATAACCTGTCTTTATTGCATGACTGATTATTTTTTTTGTTAGTACTTTGCAAATAAAATTTAGTTGACTTGAGAAGGAGAGGTCAGCCATGAAGGTAAATTAATAAATTTCCATTTGTTAGCATATTTGGTATTGTGTTGATGTTTGTGTATAATCAATCAAACTTCAAAAATGGGACATTTGGTCACTCAGACATTATGGCTTTTTTTCTTTTTGCTGAAAATGTGGTTATTTGAGGTTTCTACCCGACCGCCACGATAAGATATGCTACCACACAACAAACAAAGCAAAGTGCTGGTTGAGCTTGAACCTGAGCTCCACAGTGACCTTGCACACCTTCATGCGCTGCTCTGCGGGGGATGACAAAATGGTTGCCATGATGCATGCACACACACACACACACACATACACACATAGAGAGACGTGATGGAGGTCATTGTACTACAATTGTTCATTTAGAGAGAAAGACGATCTTAGCAGCACTGCAGGCTGCACTGGATCAATATGGCCGCCGGGCAACTCAATAATTCATCTCATATTTTTCTATCACCGTGATTGACAGTTGAACAATTACGCACTCACAAACGCAGCAAAATGTTATTTAGTGAGGACACAATGGTATTTTTGTTGTCATTTTGTCTCCAATTTTGACTTGAAGAATGACATGAAATGATGCCTGCGTGTGCGTGTGTATTTCATTAGTTTACAGTGGCAGGTGCCGTTGACGGTTGCCGTGGGAAACGGGTCCTGGGTGTGTTCAGAGACACTCATCTGGATCCACAATAAGACAGGTACTAGTTTTTATACACTGGATTGTCTTCTGTTAGTATTAGCTAGCAGCTAGCGTGACACATCAATCAACCAATCAGAGCATGTCTTAAATGTTCATCTTGTGATTGATTGGCTCTCCGGTGATGTCCCAGAGAGTCACAGGATGAGTGAGATGGACGACAAGACGTGGTTGCTAGGCAACATCAACCAGACGGGATACTTCCGCGTCAACTACGACTTCCAAAACTGGAAGTTGCTGATTCAGCAGCTGCACAGCAACCCTCAGGTGACGCCATGACATCATGTCACCATTGTGACCACGTGTGACCATGTGACTCAATTTGACCATGTGACGCAGGTCATCTCTGTTGGCAACCGCGCGGGACTCATTGACGACGCCTTCAACTTGGCCAGGTGATCACACACACGCACACGCACACGCACACGCACACACACACACACACACACACACACACACTAAGCGCTAAGGGTGTTTAGCTGTCCACTGAGCCTCACTAATGGCCCAACAATGAAGTGAGCGCTAACAAGCTGGTTAATGTGAAGTCACATGGCGCGCTTTTGCCGTACACAAACACGCGAGCGTGGATGCGGTTGCCGTGGCGACCGTTACGGATGATTATGATAATGCGCGTCAGGCCAGGTGCGTGCCTGGAATGGAAATGAGACGAAAGACGGGCAACGCGACGGACATATTTACGGTGGTTTTGATTGACAGCTCCCCAGTTAAGGTCACGCGCCGCCTGACGTGCGATTGGTCGCTGTGCTGAACATCCATCATCACGAGTAATAAAAGAAATAACTCGAACGGTGCACAATGTACCCCAAGTGACTGGCCTCATTAATATTCATGAGCAAGGGGGCGGGGCCGCTGGCAGGTGAATAAATGTTAATGAATGCACAGAGGACGCCACGCCGACCCACGACCGCTCCTGTGCCGTTTTTTCCGCCAATTTTCTCCTTGACGTCTTTATCACACGCACACACACTTGCACACACACACACACTCATCCACAAAGCGTATGGTTTTTTCCGTGCTGGCGGTGAGAAAACACAACTATAAAAAGAACTGGCATCACATCCACTGCTGCAACGGCGCCAATCTCACACGCGCACACACACAAATGAACAACCTACACACACAAATAAAAAACATTTGAAGAAAAAGTACCGATACCACTAGTATTTCTGATATGTCCCGCCCCAAAAAACAATGACAGATCATTTTAAAGGAAGATCTATGTATCCATATATAGCATTTTTCCTTCAGTTACATGAAATGAATGGCAATTTTCTATTCTTTAATTCGTAATTTTGAGTTCCAGATTGTAAAACGAGCACATGAGGTTGGCTGATAATGGTATCAGCGTGAGTACCGATACCTTGAAATAAGGCTTGGTATCGGTACTCGCCCATTCCTAAATAAAACACACAATTGAACAACACATGCATACAAGGTAAGCAAACATACATAATAAAGAAAACACGTGCATACAAATAACAAATGCACTCTCACACACACACACACACACACACACACACACACACACACACACACACACACACACGCACACACACACACACACACAGGGGCATGGTGGCCATCAGTAAATTTGGTAGTATCCCGAATGGCTGATCCATTTCCCCTCAACAAATAGGAATCAGTGCATGTCGTCCGCCGTCCACCCCCACTAATAAACTAATATTTAATAATAAAGAAAACACACACATACACAGCAAACTTCCTGTCCAAATAATATTGCATAAGCGATGATGTCATCAAACCAAAACCAAACCAAAGAGGAGCTAGCACATCAGGCCCCTCAAGTGCGCCCCCTGGTGTTTCTGTACTGTAAGTGGTCTGATGTGGTGGCCGCAGGGCGGGTTACCTCCCGCAGGGCGTGCCGCTGCAACTGATGGCCTACCTGCCCGAGGAGGCGTCCTTCCTGCCGTGGCACGCCGCCAGCCGGGCGCTCTACCAGCTCGACAAGCTGCTCGACCGAACCGACGACTACAACCTCTTCAGCGTAAGACGCACGCACACACGCGCGCCTGTCCGTCACCCGGCGCGTGTTTCCATCTTTCTTTCTTTCTGCGCATGTGTTTGCAGGACTACGTACTGAAGCAAGTGGCAACGCGCTACCATCAGATAGGCTGGCCTAGCAACGCGGCTAACGGCGAGGGCGGCATCCTGCAAGCATCCTACCAGACTGAGTAACACACACACACACATACACGAGCACACACTCGCTAAATACATACCTACATTCACACACACTGCTCGTCTGTCCAGGGAGCTACAGCGGGAGCTAATCATGTTAGCGTGTAGCTTTGGGAACAAGCAGTGCCACCGCCAGGCCATCGCCTACATCTCAGATTGGATCTCTAGCAACAAGAACAGGTAAAGTGCAGAACACACACACTCACAGAACTACAGTTATATGTGTGTGTGTGAGCGTGCATGCGTGTGGGTAGGCGGAACGTGTGCGTGATTTAAAGTTAATGGTTAAAGCGCATAAAACACTCACACACTCATCGGCTGTCCCAGCTGATCACTGGCCTGAATCATTAATAATGCAAGAAGTGTGTGTGCGTGCGTGTGTGTGAACGTGAAGTTGACCTAAATTGTCATTTAAGCATGGCATGACTGAACTCAGCTGCCAGATGAAGTGAAGCACAGCCCTTTTGTGTGTCCTTGCGTGTGCGTGTAGGATCCCTCCCAACATCCGCGACGTGGTCTACTGCACGGGCGTGAGTCTGATGGACGAAGACGTGTGGGAGTTCATCTGGATGAAGTTCCACTCCTCAAACGCCGTCTCGGAGAAGAAGATCCTGTTGGAGGCGCTCACGTGCTCCGATAATGCCTTCCTGCTCAACAGGTGTGCAAGCGTGCGTGCGTGTTTGCCAGCAATTGATTTTCTCCCAAGTATCCTGCAATCACAACATTCGCACAATGAGAAGGAAGTAACACACAGGCATATGTGACCAGAAAATAGCTCACACAGGAAGTAGTGAACGTGAAGTGGTACACACGGGAAGTTACACACTAAAAGTAGTACACTAGAATTAGCATAAAGGAAGTTTATTTATTTATTATTTTTTAAATATTATTTATTATTATTATATATTATTATTTATAAGTTTATTTATTTATTTATTTTATTATTTTAATTTTTATTTTATTTTGTGCTTTCTTTATTAATTCACATTTCAACATCCAATTCAAACTGAGCACATAAACGGTGCTGTCAAACAAGACACAAGAAAAAGAAAACACTAAAAAATAAAAAATAAAAAAAATAAAAAAGGTCTAACCGTAAAGCAAGCATAAAGGAAGTAGCACACAGAGAGTCGAGACCACACAATTTAATATGTCATTTAAAAAAGTACACAGGAAGTGGTATTCAGTTATACACAAGAAGGATCACGCAGGAAGTACACACAGGAAATTACGAACAGAAAGTAGGACACAGAAAGTAGCACACCAGAGATAGGCCACATTTAGTAGCACAAAACAAGTGGTGGACACAATATAACACACAGGAAGTACTGCATCAGAGGTCACACAGGAAGTTTTGAAAAGGAAGTACGGCATAAAGGAAGTATTTTTTTTTTTTAAGATATTTTTTTCATCATGTATTTTTGAAAAACAAGTGCTAATCTTTTCTTTTTTTTTTTACTTTTTTTTTTGTGCTTTCTTTATTAATTCACACTTCAACATCCAATTCAAACTGTGCACATAAACGGTGCTGTCAAACAAGACACAAGAAAAAGAAAACATTCAAAACAAAACAAAACAAAAAAAAAGGTCTAATCGGACAGTAAACTTTTTAAGTTATTAAATACTGACAAGGCTTGCTTCGTCTTCACCCTCCGCAATGTCCTTCCAAACTCTTCAATTTCCTTATAATAAATCAAAAACAAAGGTCGACATTTAATAAATCTACATTTGAGAATACATTTTTTGCCATTATCGTCAAAGTTTTACACACAGGAAGTTATGCATCAGAGGTCACACAGGAAGTTTTGAACCGGAAGTAGCACACTGGAAGTTGCATACAGGAAGTAGTGAACATGAAGTGTTTTTTTTGTTTTGTTTTTTTGATTAATGAAATAATAAAATTTAACAAACATTAAACACAAATCGAAAAGAAATATCAAAGTGCACGCAGGAAGTAGCGCACAGAACACAACACACGAGCACAAAATTGGATGCAGGAAGTAACACACCAGAGGTAGGACACGATAAGTAGCACACAAAAAGTGGTGGACACAACATAACACAGGAGGTTTGAGCCAATACTTGCCTTTTGTTCTTCAGGTTATTGAACTTGTCCCTGACGTCGGACCTGGTGGCCGAGCAGGACGCCATCGACGTGATCATCCACGTGGGCCGCAACCCTCAAGGCCGTAACTTGGCGTGGCGCTTCTTCCGCGAGAAGTGGGACGTCCTCAACGCGCGGTGAGTGACACCAGGCGTGTGCGTCGCATGACCCCGTGTCTAACACGCGTGTCCGGGCAATTCAGGTACGGCGAGGCGCTCTTCATGAACTCCAAGCTGATCAGCGGCGTCACCGAGTTCCTCAACACGGAGAAGGAGCTCAATGAGGTACCGGCCCACGTTACGATCGTCGTGGTTACCGCCCATCACTCGCTAACGGTGACTTTCCACCTCTTGACACACAGCTGAAGGAATTCATCCAATCCAGTGGCGTGGGTGCGGGGCCTGCGTTGCCGCGGGCGCTGGAGATCGTAGAGGGCAATGTGCGCTGGCACCGCCTCCACCGGCGACACTTCTACCAATGGCTGCGCAAAGCTCCGAGCCCCGCCCACGGCTGAAGTCCACCGCCTAGCAACATCTATCTTACAGGTTAACGACTTGGAAGGACTCGCGTGATTGGCTGCCTCGTTGCCTCTCACTTCCTGACCTCATCTGGAGAAAAAAGCAAGTTAGCAGCGGTCAGGTCAGTTAGCCGTTAGCAGCTAGTGGCTAACAGTCACATGACCCCAATGTCTGATTGCAATCAGTTTATCAGTCAGACTAGAAGGGATTGTCAGCCCTTCAAAATAAAAGCATGTGTTTTATGCCCCTCATTATAAAGTATTTTATTTTCTTAACTGGTGTGTTTGTACAAGAAAAGATCTGGAAGCCCGGCCCACGACAAGCCCCTCCCACCTGGTCTTTCCCAGCCACTCTGATGAACTCGTATTTACATTTGAAAGATAAGCAAAGGAGCAAGTTCTGACCAACTTGACTAAAACGTCCACCAGTACCTTGACAAGCATGTGTCACCATGGCAACAGCAAAATTGGACTAATTTTGTTTTCACCATGAAAAAGGAACTATCAGATCAACATGCTTGTTCGGAAATTGATCCGAAATTGTTTGGAACTGGATCCGAGTTCGTTCAGGACAGGAGCAGAAGGATTACAAACTGGGTCAATCTAATTTGGAACTGGATCAAAACGGAATCAAGATAGGTTTGGATCTAGAGCAGAATGCATTACAAACTGGTTTGGAACTGGAGCAGAATGGATCACAAGCTGGGTCAAACTTTTTTGAACTGGATCAGAACTGATTTTAACTTGGTTTGGAACTACTTCAAAACCAGATCCCAACTGGTTTAAAACAGGAGCCGAGCCTTTTTTTAAGCCGGATCTGAACCAGTTCAAAACCAGTGCATAACGGATTACAAACTAGATACAATTTTGGAAAGGATCTCAACTGGATTGGAACTCAAGTGTAGTAAATCCCCTTTATTCTTCCTCTCTTCTGATCCAAAAGTGTGCAAACATTTGAGCCAAACACCAAACACTCACTACTTTGCCTGCTTCCAGACACTCGCCTTGTGTGTGTGCGTGTGTGTGTGTGTGCCTGTGCGCGCAAGTATTGTTGTAATTACTTTTCTGATTCTGTCAGCGGTTTCCAGGCCAAAAAGCGCATACAACTAAGAAAGAATTTATACTTTTAATTATACTTTTATGTGTCAATTAAGAGACTAAAAAAAAAAGCAAATTATTGAAGATTTGTTGAACAAAACGTGAAATGGAGGAAAGAGGAAGTAGAAGACGATTTCCTCGGACTGCTTCCTGTGCTTTCCTGTCTTCTGTTTGGACAATAAATGAAAATGTTGACATGTTGCTTTGCTTTCATTTAATCACCTCAGCTGCAAATCTCCTCGAAAGGCTACATAGTGACAATGCTGGTGTGCTAAAAGGCTAACTGTTGGACTGCAGGACGTTTCTCAGAGGTTGACAAATGTATTCACTTGTGGAGCAAGCAGGACACACTGGATGTCAGCATGCTAGCAGGCTACTTATTAGCAGGCTAAATGCCAAGCCAGCTCGGGGCTAATCGACCACCCGGACTGGGGAACTTCTTCAAAGGTTTACAACTTTATATTTTACTTCTTTCACTTAATGTGCTTCAGCTGTGGAGCTAGCAATCAGCATGCTAGCAGGCTACATGTTAGCTGACTGGTGTTAGAGTAGACAATATTTGTATTCTACTCTTTTCGTGTTCAATTAACTGAATGGTGAGATTCTGGTGAAGAAGTCCCTTTGCAAAGGTATCATTTTAACAGAAGCTTCTGATCACACAATTGAAGTCACCCAAGCAGTGTTCTGTTCAAAAGTGTGCCCCTCCTTCTCCTGCACATCATTATTTATTGAAAAGTGGGTGAATACGAAAAGCCTCCTCCCCTTCATAAAAAGGCAGAAGTTCTCAGGAATACAAATCAGATTAGACCTAAACAATAATAAATCAGCCTGTCTCACTTCGACCGGCTGAGACCGGTACTAGACTACACTCCCTTCTAGATAACATGGAAAATAACTTGTTGCCCTTTTCTTCTCAGGCGAAAGAGACAGATAAGAATACAATAGACAATTCTATTCATTGAGCTACACAGCTATAACTAAATCCAAAACGGCTAAAATATAAATTGAAACTGAAAAACAATGTTAATAATTCAACACTGGGGACAACAACAAAAAAATCCCACTTAATTTTAATAGCAACTAACAATTATTTTAATATTCAATCTGTCGGTTATTTTGCTGATTTTGTTGTTTTTTTTAGAGAGAGAGAGCGAGCTTTTTTTCTGATATTTTGCTGATTAATTCCTGAATTGAGATAAGAAAGATTTAATTTCCATCCCTTTATTTATTTATTAGGACTTTATTTCAAATTGACAGTGCAGAAAATGAACAAAATTTAATTGTGTTATTAAATTACTGCTTTGGTCCATAACATGTCAGAAAATAGGCAAAAAATGTTGATCCTTGTTTTGCAAAGTAAAAGCAAAGGTTTTGTTTGATTCAGATGATGACAGAAATGCTACCTTTGGCCACATGCTAGGAGGCTAAATGCTGCACCGCCTTCTCTAAGTGTTCCTGCATACATTTGGAAAGTTTCTCGGATTGTTTAGTGTGTGAGCCTAATCCTCTTCCTCGTTCCGCCTTTTTTCCCTGACAGCTTCATCCTGACGTGTTCTTTCACCCAAATGCAAGATTTTTGCTGGAGAGGAAACGAGGAAGAAGAAGGAGGAGATAATTGTGAGGAAAGTGAATGTATAAATATATTAAAGAATATGAAGGGAAAGTAGAAAGTGACAAAAATGCCGTCTACCATTCCAGATAAGGCAGCAGCTTAAGAAAAAAAGAGTGAAAAAGTGTAATTTTCTGATAAGTGTGGTGGCTCGTTGCCAAGGCAACAGCTTCTCTATGCAAAACTGTGTGCTGTAAATAAAGCTGTGTAAATAGGGAGAATATTTGAGTGTCAAATTCAGAATAACAGCATGTCTAATACTACAACACAGTGGTTGAAAAACTTTTTGGGGTCCAGGAAGAAATTTTCCAAGAAAATCCCTGAAGATGGCGATGTTGCATAACTTTTGATTTGAGGTCAGGACCCATGTAAAAAAACAAAAACAAAAAAACACCAGACTTAAATTAGGCAGATAAAATATCAAGATCCAGACACAAGTAGCAAATCCAGCAGGAAAAAGCCGAGTGCTAGTAAACCCGCGTCTATGAGGCAACGATTAATTGGACATTTAGCAGCCAATCAAAGTTTGCTCTGCTGTCCAATTATTGAAACGTTGTGTGAACTTAACACTTGGGTATAAAATAAATGTTAGTAAGCCAAGCCATTCAAATCATTAACATGCCAAGCTCATTTTGGTTGAATCAAGTACATTTACATTAGCAACATTTAATATTTATTAAAACTTTGAGAAAATATTTGTCAGTTATTTGATGCATATCTTTTCTGTTCATTTTGAAGGTTAGCAAGCTATTCCAACCTAGACGGTTGCAAGTTATTTTATTCGAACTTGAAGAAAATAATAAATCAAAGAAGAAGAATTGAGTTTCACTTTAAGTCCTTCAACAATTCACCTCGCGTATTTGCAAGTTGGGGCGGAGTTGTGCACCAGGAAAACTCACACAAGTTGACAGTAGATGATTGTTTCTGCTCGTACTTTCAAATGGAGACCCTGAATGTAGCGCAGCCTTCATCTTGTGACTCATTCTCGTAGTGTGCGTGTGCGTGTGGATGATCTTTCTTGTCTAACTTCAATGCGTGTGGAAGCACATTGTTGACAAGGGACTGAAATGGAGCTGAGCAGTGCGTGTGTGCGTGCGTGCGCGCGCGTTAATGTGATTTGAAACAGGCAATTCGACACCTCCATTACAATCTTTGTTAGAGTGTACGTTTACTAGTAAAATGTATGAACATGTATCCACTAACCTCGCATATCCGTGAATACTTTGTGGGCTGACAGTCCTTTCTGTTGATTGCTGCTATCAATCTTCGTCTTTTATCTTCATTAGTAGGTATGCAATAAAAAGCAACATTTGGTTTACTCCTTTGTCTGTCTGTACAACTGACCGCACAACAAGATACGACCATTTTATAAGATTATCGATTATATAAAGAACTGTACGAGATTCAATGGTTTTAATACAGGCAAAGTGGCGTCCAGTGTCCCCGAAGGGGCGTTCCCACGAGGGCTGTGACGTCAGGTGTAATAGGTCAATACAAAAGAGTGGTGTGTGTGTGTGTGTGTGTGTGTGTGTGTATAAGGAGTCTGGCAGGCTGCGATTAGACAGGAAGCACGAGGATTAATAAAGCGCAAACAACACAGCTGATATTCTTTGTTTTGGAGTGTGCATGTGCGAGCATATTTAATTTGACAATAATAAAATTTACCCTTTCCTAAGTATAATTCCACGTCTCCTCTTTGACAGTTGCCATGGTGACAGTCACATGAGTAGCTTTTCTAAAGTCAACATCTCGACTCCTGTCTGCGATGTCACTTCCTGTCCAGGCCCCGCCCACACCCGCACGCTGATAATGTATTGAATCATAATTATGACACTATTATTTGAGCATTATACGCCTGTGACCAGCAGTAATGGCCGCCATCGCTGCCTTGTCCTTGAGGCGGAAAAGATAAATGAGCATCGTTCAGACGACAGAAAAAGAAGATAGTGAGGAAAGAAGTTTAGGAAACAATTTGAGGTGGAAAGTCATGGAGGTAACCGTAAGCCAAAGAAAAAGTGTTGGCACCCTCTTCAAAGATGGACAATTCCTCTCTCACATGTGTGTGGTTTGTTTGTTTCTCTGCGTGTGTTTGTTTTAGTGTATGTGTCTGTGTGTGTTTGTGTATGTGAGAGACAAATGAGCTCTGCAATTGGCTGCGATGGGAGGAGTCGGTGTGAGGAGCTGATTGGCTGATTGATGGCGCTGAGGCGGCAGTGTTGCATCGTTGGCTTTCGCTCGTCAGTCTTCTTAATTGGACCTCCTGCCAGGGGCCAATGGTGCGGCCCAGATAACACGGTGGGCGGCGCTAACAGGTGTTTAATGTGCTGACAAACCGCTAATGGCACAGAAAATGTCACCGCTAATGCTAACATGTGCTTTGTTCAACATGAAGGATGACTGATGTGTTCTTACCCACAAATTAAAACAACATTTAATATTAAAACTAGCACATAATAAACACTTCTTAATAAACTACATACAGTAAAAAGTAAACATTAGATGAGCTTTAAAAATGATGAAGCTACTATCTTAGCTTTGACCCATGTAAATAATTAATTTAGTGCAACCTAAAAATGTTGTTCAGTTGTAGAAAACTAATTAATTCTCAAGTGGCCATAATTAAAGAATTGCCTTTGTTTCTTAACACAAATAAACCTTTTTTACTTCATGTAATTTGATGTAGTTTTTGAATGTTGACACAAATTCACAATCAAAATTTTTAAGCTGTCTCAAATATTTAACGCTGTCAAAATGTCAACATTAATAGGAAAGTTTAAATGAGAGATCTAATATTTTTCACTACTTTGAAATAAAAAAAACATCAAATGAATTACCGCTTTGTAATATTTTTTTCCGGTTAAATTAATATACAAAAAAAAAACTCAAGTAAAATTAAACCATAAATGCATGAAAACTCTAACAAAAAGTGGATCAAAGCTTAAATATAAATTGAAACAGAAAAACAATGTTAATAATCCAACAATATCTGCTCAGCTAGCGCTAGCAACATTGGCTTAAAAAAAAAATCTAAAGATATAAACAAAGATGTTGGCACAGTACATAAGCATGTAATACAGTTGCCTTACTTGTATGATGACAATGAGTTGAACAAATGAGTTGCTCACTGTTCCGTTCACCGATGAGTTCTAATAGCACAGTGCTGTGCGCCACTGTGCGGTGAGTGAGGCAAGGGCCCCCTCTGCTGCCCCAGGTGTTGATTACAGTACCCAAATCCATCCCACACTGATGACTTTACTTCACACAGTATTGTGAAACATGTCAGTGTGGGTTGTGTTGCATAATGGGCTCAGAATAGAGGCTGACATTTATATGGGATTCTCCTGTTGTCAAAATGTCAACATTAATAGGAAAGTTTAAATGAGAGATCTAATATTTTTCACTACTTTGAAATAAAAAAAAACATCAAATGAATTACCGCTTTGTAATATTTTTTTCCGGTTAAATTAATATACAAAAAAACTCAAGCAAAATTAAACCATAAATGCATGAAAACTCTTTAACAAAAAGTGGATCAAAGCTTCCCTATCTGACCAGCTCAGTGGTTTAGTGGTAGAGTGTCCGACCTGAGACTGGGAGGACTTGGGTCTAATCTTCAGCCGGGTCATACCAAAGACTATAAAAATGACACTCATTTGCCTCCCTGCTTGGAATTAAGGGTTGAGATCACCAAATGATCTCCGAGGATGGGTCAAATGCAAGTTAATAATAGTAATAATAATAATAACAATAATAATAATAATAATGGATTTAATTCATAATGCAATTTACATACATCAGCATCTCAAAGTGCTACAAAGTAAAATAAAAATAGTAGAGTAAAGGTCACAACAGTATAAAAAAATAAAAGTGCAAAGATTAAAAAGGCATTAAGTTCACCCCGCCTAGATGGGCGTTACAGTCAGTGGTACTTTAACTTTTATATCTAGCATTGAATCGAAACATAAATGTTTCATATATTACATAATCTAATATTAAACCAACCAAAAAAAACACACAGAAAGCATTAGTATGATATCTGCTCAGCTAGCGCTAGCAACATTGGCTTAAAAAAAAATCTAAAGATATAAACAAAGATGTTGGCTCACTACATAAGCATGTCATACAGTTGCCTTACTTGTATGATGACAATGAGTTGAACAAATGAGTTGCTCACTGTTCCGTTCACCGATGAGTTCTAATAGCACAGTGCTGTGCGCCACTGTGCGGTGAGTGAGGCAAGGGCCCCCTCTGCTGCCCCAGGTGTTGATTACAGTACCCAAATCCATCCCACACTGAGGACGTCACTTCACACAGTATTGTGAAACATGTCAGTGTGGGTTGTGTTGCAGAATGGGCTCAGAATAGAGGCTGACATTTATATGGGATTCTCCTGTTAGTCAACTTTTTTTTAATGTCGCTGACATCCAAAATGGGAGCGGTACAGGAGTGGAAGTCATTCTGAACGGGAAAAGGAGAGGAGTGGGAGTTGTACAGGACAGAATTGTTTGCTTTTTTACCATGGTCCTGGTCTGGGACAGGATTTTTCTGTGGGGGTGCTTCTATCTTAGAGGGGGGTGGGTATATGTGGGCTCGCTTTCCACACTGATCGACACAGAATGCCCCAAGCCGTCAAATCCATCATCAAAGCCGAAACCGAAAGCCGGATAAAGTGGCTGCGTAAAGGTGCTGTAGTAGGTGTGTAGATGTATCATCCCCTCCGAAGTCACTCTGTAGAAGGACAACTTGCCCCGGGGATGATCCAGGAATACACCTACCCTTCTAGATGCCGTAAAGGAGTAGGCTATGGAATAGCTCGTTCTGCTCAGGTTGTGCATCGAGTAAATGCTATTTTGATTGCACAGCAGCACAGAAGAGGCTTCCGTGGCTCCGAGACGCGCGGTGGAACCATCCCCGATCCGCCGGATGCTGTCGTACGTCACGCCAATATAGACCTCCCCCTCCAAGTCCACCTCCCAGTAGCAGCGTCCACTCAGTCCGTTGTTGCAAAGAACCTGACGCCAGTAAGTGAACCTCTGCGGGTTTGAGGAGTAATGCTGCTTCTCCCGCACCACCGTCACCGTCTTGTGGTGGTCTGATAATTGGAGGAAGTTGTGAGCCGTGTTGGGGTCCAATGTGGGGCTACAGAAATCTGAAAGAGACAAGAAGGCATCTTTACATCTTTAAAGTCTTTAGTCATTAACAATTAAAACAACTCACATTTCTTTTTGCCAGGAATCAAACGTTCTTTGCCGCTGCAGTCAAGACTGAAGAAAGACGCCAAGTGTCATAATTCAACATGAACAAGCACTTTAAAAGATCAACACTGTTTAGATCCTACTTGAGAGTCTTCAGGCTGGTGCTAGGATCCATTTGGACCACCGTTAAGACCCTCTTTCCCTCCTCTCCCGGGTTATTGTAGCTCAGGTCCAGCACTTGAAGGTGGGAGGGGTTCAACTCGAGAGCCTTGGCCAATGAAACGCATCCTTGAGTTGTGATCATGCAGCCCGACAGCCTGCAACAAAGGAAAATACCGCCTGAAGTCAGGACAGGAACATGATAAAAACTGGAGGCTCCATGGAAGTCTTTTGTGATTCTTCTGCTTGGCTATTAACCGCAGTGATTCCATTGAATGTTCAACAGGAACCACTCAAGATCTATAAGAAGACATCTTTACCTGAGGACTTGTAAGATGCAGTGTGGCTTTGCCAGTCCGGCCGAGAGGATCTCGACTCCATCGTCGTACAGGTCGTTGTCACTGAGATCCAGATCCCTCAGGTTGGATGGTGAGCTGAGAACGGAGGCCAGCATCTCACAGCTTTTCTTGTTCAGTTTGCAGTTATTTAGCCTGGAGAATACAAGCAAGAAGCTTGAATCACCGCAAGCTAAACATGATGCCTGCTGACTTTAGGGCACGTACAATGATTTTTGAGAAGCCTTGATCACTAGTAGCAGCATCGCGAACCCTTCCCCCGAGGCAGAGTACGGCTGAAGGTCAAAGCAATTCATTGCTTCGTCAGATGTCAGTAAGAAGAAGACCAGGGCCGACCACATGGCCAGAGGGGGACTTTCCATGAGAAACGGTCCTAAATTTAAGTATCTTTGGATCTGCTGCAGCAGGGAGTCATCTTTCATTTTGTTTAGACAGTAGAACAAGTTGATGTTCTTCTCTGGAGAGTTCTGCTTCATCCTTTCCTCGATCAATAGGACTGTTTCTGAGTTGCTACGTCCTGAGTCCTTAGGGGCCTTCAGCAGTTCACCAAGGAGGTCCTGGTTGGACTGCAAAGAAAGGCCCAAGAGGAAGCGGAGAAACAAGTCCAGGTTTCCGTCGCTCTTGGAGGCTTTGTCGATAGCATTCTCATGGACCTGAACGATGAGCTTCTTCTTCGTCATGAGAAGATTTTTCAGTGACCACTCTGAATCGGCTAGGACGTTCTTTTTGTCATGGAAGAGGCTCATCATCACGTACAGAGCAGCCAGATACTCCTGGATGGTCAAGTGGATGAACTGAAACATCTTGAACTGTCGGTTTTTCTTTAGTGGTTGTACCTCCTTAAACACCTCAGTAAACATTCCAGTTTATTTTAATCGGTCATTTTCATTTTTTGGTTTTATTATTTCATGATAATAAATGTACTAATTGTTGAATATAATTATTGAAAATTTAAAGTGTTTTCAAAAGTGTTTCTTTTTTAAATGAAATAAGTTCCTGTCACATTTATATCAAGTTACCGTTATTATAATGAATTCACCTGTTTTTTTATCAAATCAATAAAAACAATTTTTATTGATTTTTATTTGATTCCGTTTTCTGCGGGTACTATGAAGTGGAAAGTTTAGGAAAAAACACTGGACTCTTATGCCGCTTGCTTGCTTTTGTTGGGACGTGCCTGCAGGCGGCGCCAAATCACCACTGAGTGGTCATCGTGCGTGTGAGGGGTCACTCTGCTGTGGTGGGCGGGGCGCGTGAGTTGAGATCATTAACCGGCTTGAATGTGACAGGGTGTCGGGGGCGTGGTGTTTTAAGGTCCCCGTCCCCTCGCTCCTCCCTTGCGGGCCGTGCCGCCAAGCAGAAGGAGCGCTCCCTCGTGCTCGCAGGCTCGCGTGGACTTCGGCAGGCGGAGGACGCACGCAGGTAAGTGAGGCGTCGTGACGTCACCGGACAGACGTTTCAGGAATATTTTTCAAGACGCTTGTGTCATGTATAGGTGTGTATATATATATATATATGAGAGCGAGAGAGACATACAGATAGTAATCTGTAGAATTGAAAATCGATACTAGTATAATTCTATATAATGTACATAGTCTCGTTTAAATATAGTTTTTTTGTCTCTGCAGGCATGTCACAACTCTTCCTCTTCCTCCTCCTCATGCTTGTCTCCGCCGCCATGATGCTAGACTTTCGTTCCCATAGCAACCGCGAGATGGAGAGTTACCTCCTCCAGGTCAACGCCTCCAACCCAGACATTGCCCACCTGTACAGCATCGGACGCTCTGTGGCAGGTACGCACACACACCTATGGCGCAGACACAGGTCAGGTCTCGGGTGACCGTCGCTGTGGCGACTGACACACTGACTATGTGCTTTGTGCGATCATGTAACCTGACTGTAAACTCGAGTTAATCTAATCCGCCACGTTCTAATCTGGCTAATCACGCACACATGCACACTGGACACGAGCCAATTGGTGTCCTGGATTAACTCAGATTTGACATTGCAAATTCCTGTTGCGCTCATCATAGATTACCACACGCATGAACACACGCTATAAACACACTATACACTATGGGGCCGATACCAGGCATTATTTCAAGATATTGGTACTCCCGACTGGTATCAGCCTCCCTCTTGTGGCCATTTTTCAATCAAACTAGAAATTAGAAGAATAGAAAATTGACTTTAATTTCATGTAATTTTAAGGAAAAAATGCTATATTGGGGTATTTAGGCCTTTCTTTAAAGTGATCAGTTTTTTGTGGGGAAATTTTATGCATCAAAAGTACTAGTGGTACTTGTGCGCTTGTGTGTGTGAGAGAGAGAGAGAGAGAGGTTATTTTCGCTCATGTTTCAGTTTGTACAGCCTGGAGTTTTTGTCTTATGTTGAATGGCTGAGAGACAAAAAGGGGGTGGATCCAACTGACAGCTCAGGTAAGACTCGTGATGGATACACAAATTCCACATGAATGGAACACACGCGCACAACCTGTGATGGCGCAAACAGCATCACGGCATGTGTGCGTGTTAGACAGTCACCATGGCAACGGGTGGCAGGAGGGCGGCTGGTCCCGTCTTGACTTGCGTTGACTCGTTTGCACCTTTCGCACCCTTCTCGTCTTCCTCCCTCCTTTCATCACGCCGCCGTTCATTCATCCAGCCTGACTCACGACGTCACTTCCTGTTACGCACCCTCCTTCGCGGCCATGACACAGACAATGCCTGTGTCCAAATTCATCGCTGCCTCGTCCTTGAGGCGGAAAAGATAAACGAGCATCGTTCAGACGACCGAAAAAGAAGATAGTGAGGAAAGAAGTTAAGGAAACTATTTGAGGTGGAAAGTCACGGAGGTAACCGTAAGCCAAAGAAGAAGTGTTGGCGCCCTCTTGAAAGATGGACATTTCCTCTCTCGCGTGCGTGTGGTTTGTTTGTTTCTCTGCGTGTGTGTTTTTTTTGGGTGTTGAAGTGAAACTTCTGTTTCAATTTAATTATAACTGTTTTGATTTTAGTTATAACTGTTTTTAATTGACTCAGCAAAGATTGATGAGTGACCAAACGTTTGAACATTTCTTCCTGCTTCTTACCTCACTAAACAACCAGCAGAGGGTGGCAGGGGGGGGGGGGGGGGGGGAGGTTGAGACAGGATGTCTGGCTTGCTCTGTTTACATATCAATCAAGTATCTGGCCATTTGTATTGAATGATGTTCTGTTTTCTATCTTGTGACTGCTTGGGGGCAGCAGAGGGAGGGACAGTAAAGGAAGAAGAGAAAGAGGAGGGGCGCGGCTGAGGATTGGTGGAAGCGAAAGGGGAGGGGCTTTTGGGATAACTGAAGGATATTAGTGTTTTGCACGTGGGAGGAGCGTTACACATGGGGAAGGAAAATGGCGGCGTTTGGCCGCCGCTCTTTGTGTGTCCATAAGCTTATGAAAATAAATCCTTCGAAGAAAAACCGGATTTCACCGATCTCATTGTCTGATTCTGATAATCAACATTATGAACACGCGGAAAACAAGGAACGTTTTCATACAATATACGTGTCTGTGTGTGTTTGTGTGTGTGAGAGACAAATGAGCTCTGCAATTGACTGCGATGGGAGGAGTCGGTGTGAGGAGCTGATTGGCTGATTGATGGCGCTGAAGCGGCAGTGTCGCATCGTTGGCTTTCGCTCGTCAGTCTTCTTAATTGGACCTCCTGCCAGGGGCCAATGGTGCGGCCCAGATAACACGGTGGGCGGCGCTAACGGGTCTTTAATGTGCTGACAAACCGCTAATGGCACACAAAATGTCACTGCTAATGCTAACATGTGCTTTGTTCAACATGAAGGATGACTGATATGTTCTTACCCACAAAGTAAAACAACATTTAATATTAAAACTAGCACATAATAAACACTTCTTAATTCCATTGATTGTTCAACAGGAACCACTCAAGATCTATAAGAAGACATCTTTACCTGAGGACTTGTAATTTGCAGTGTGGCTTTGCCAGTCCGGCCGAGAGGATCTCGACTCCATCGTCGTACAGGTCGTTGTCACTGAGATCCAGATCCCTCAGGTTGGATGGTGAGCTGAGAACGGAGGCCAGCATCTCACAGCTTTTCTTGTTCAGTTTGCAGTTATATAGCCTGGGAAATACAAGCAAGAAGCTTGAATCACCGCAAGCTAAACATGATGCCTGCTGACTTTAGGGCACGTAAAATGATTTTTGAGAAGCCTTGATCACTGGTAGCAGCATCGCAAACCCTTCCCCCGAGGCAGAGTACGGCTGAAGGTCAAAGCAATTCATTGCTTCGTCAGATGTCAGTAAGAAGAAGACCAGGGCCGACCACATGGCCGGAAGGGGATATTCCGTGAAAAACTGTCCTGAATTTAAGTATCTTTGGATCTGCTCCAGCAGGGAGTCATCTTTCATCTCCTTTAGACAGTAGAACAAGTTGATGTTCTTCTCTGGAGAGTTCTGCTCTATCCTTTTCCTGATCAATAGGACTGTTTCTGAGTTGCTACGTCCTGAGTCCTTAGGGGCCTTCAGCAGTTCACCAAGGAGGTCCTGGTTGGACTGCAAAGAAAGGCCCAAGAGGAAGCGGAGAAACAAGTCCAGGTTTCCGTCGCTCTTGGAGGCTTTGTCGATAGCAGTCTCATGGACCTGAACGATGAGCTTCTTCTTCGTCATGAAAAGACTTTTCAGTGACTGCACCGAATCGGCTAGGACGTTCTTTTTGTCATGGAAGAGGCTCATCATCACGTACAGAGCAGCCAGATACTCCTGGATGGTCAAGTGGATGAACTAAAACATCTTGGACTGTTGGTTTTTCTTTAGTGGTTGCACCTCCTTAAACACCTCAGTAAACATTCCAGAATGTTTTGCGGCCCCAAGGTAATCAAAGCCACTTTTCTGCAGGTCCTTCTCAAAGAAAATATGACTTTTTTTCATCAGGTGGTCAAACGCAAGCTTTGCGAGGTCTTTGACATACTTGATGCTCTTTTCTGTCTGTCTTTCCTTAGACTTAACCAGGTGATAACGTAGGAACTCTGTGCACAACTCAGTCAGGGTTTTGGGCAGCTCTCCCTCCTTTTCAGTGTCCAAATAATCCTGAAGAACTGTGCTGGTGAGCCAGCAGAAGATGGGCAGGTGGCACATGATGAAGATGGTGCGAGATTTCTGGATGTGCTTAATGATGTCCTCCTTATCTGGGAACCTCTTCCTGAAGTAGTCCAGCCTCTGGGAATCACTGAATCCTTGCACCTCTGTTAAGCTGTTGATCAGGCGCTGCGGGATGTCGTGAGCCGTCGCAGGCCGTGTGGTTATCCAAACCCGGGCGCAGGGAAGAATGTTCTTCTTGATGAGGTGTGACAGGAGCACCTCCACAGGGTAGGCTTTGGTCACGTCAAGGTCCACCTTCGTCTTGTTGGTCAGGTCCAGTTTGAGGCGGCACTCGTCCAGTCCGTCCAGCACAAACAAAATCTTGATGCTGCTGCGGTCGTAGTCAACCTTCCCGGATTCTTGCAGCCTGACAAAGATATTATTTAACATCTCCTCACTCATGACCTTGGTCTCACAGATGGAGTGTCGGATGAGCTTTGCCAAGGAAATTTTTTTCCCTTTCTCCAAATTCAACTCGCGGAAGGTGAAGGGAAATATGAAGTGCACGTCTTTGTTGGTTTTTCCGCTGGCCCAATCCAGCACAAACTTGCGCACCAGGAAGGTTTTTCCGATCCCCGCAAAGCCAATGGTGAGCAGCATGCGTATCGGCTGCGGCTTCCCACTTGCGCTTTTAAAGATGTCACACGGTTCGATGGACTTCTTGGCGAAGCCGCACATCTCCATCTGAAGGACTTCATGCTGCTTGTTCGGGATGGCGTCAGAGCCGTGGGTAATGTGGATATCCGTGTAGACGTCCTCCAGACACTGCTGCCTGCTGAGCTTTGTGACACCCTCTGGAGCGTTGATGTAGTTACTACGCAGGTTCTCTTGCAGCTCCCGCTTCAATTTGGTGATCTGATCGTTATCGGCAGAGGAGATGCTACCTGAAGGAAAACAATGGTCACACGGTATGGAAAAATGACTGCCTCTAATACAGAGAATACCTGAAATAAATATTTTAAAAAGAGCTTGCACAGTTTATTATCTTTGCAAAGTTGTAAGATAGCAGATATAGCTTTCTGAAATCTGAAAGGAGGTCCCACCTAAACCCGTCTTTATAGGTCCGTGTGGATACCTTGTCATCCAGGTCATGATAATCCACAAAAGCTTAAAGGGCGCAACTGGACTCGACTTGGTTCTTGAACACGCTTTACCTTTAATCTAAAGGCTTCTTCATTGTTTCTAAATGTAGGGCTAATTATTTCTGCAAGACTACAATAATATTCGGATAAGTGGCCATTAACTGGTCAGCCACACATGGCACTATCAGTAACCCTTGTAACCACCACCAGGGGGCAAACCTACACGAGGGTTGGGGAATCCCACTCCTAAACGCGTCCTCAGCAAATGAAATGTCCTGCTGCCTCCATTCAAAATTTGCAGAGTATAAATCAAGGCATCTTTTTTCAAGATTAAGAAGCAAGATGATGAGCTTTACTCACTTTCTTTATTCAAACCGCGCAGCTCCTTGGCCAAGTTGCACTCATTAATCTTGTCCAAAATCTTGGCGGTCTCCTCCACAGCGTTCTTGCTGTACTTCTTCACTAGCTCGTTGACGATGTCCTCCCTGTCGGCGCTTTCTTGTACGCTCTGGGGCAGACCCGTGTAGAATTTGAAGGACTTGAAGCTGACTTGCCCCAGCTCGATCAGCGTTTCCCTCAGCAATTGCTTGCTGTCAGCCTCCAGATCCATTTTTCTTTCAAGGAGTCAGTCTGATGATAATTAGCGCACTCGCTGTCCAACGTACTTCGACTGCAAACGGGTGGGCGTGGCGACCGTTGATAGGGGATATCTTTATGACAATTTTTATGGCCGTACGGGAACTTGAGCTCATAAAGTTATTTGCCTGACATGACGCAGATTTCCCAGAAAGCATCATAACGTCGGATAAATGTTCTTACTTCCTGTAGGTGCTCCATGCTCACTGGTCACTTCTTTAGGTACCGCTGTGGGATCAAAAGACTCGTTTTAATATAGTGAATACCTGAAAGAAGTATTTGATGACAAAATGATTTGCATTTATAAGTTTTGCAAAGAAGTCAGATAATCAGTAGGAGTAACAGGCAGTATGTTGATGTTATCCATCACGTCAAAACCAAACCATCCAATCAGGGACGTTCCTGGCTCATTATAAGGTCGCCTGATTTCCGATAAGATGCCAATAGAGGCTAAAGTCTTACTTTTACGAGCACCCAATTTGCACTTTCCTGCACTGTTGACGTCAACAACTACTTCCTGGTCCTCAAGGCTTTAACAATGACTTTACTGCTGGTGAGCACTCTGACGTAACCATAAGTTAAATCCAACTGTTTGACCAAGCATTTTCCTTCCGTTACATTTCCTAAGTAACTGACCGAGCAACTGACAAACGCACCAACCGACTGACCAATCAAAAGACTAACCAAAAACTTAAAAATAAAATAACCAACCACCCAAACAACCGACTAGTTGACCAACTAACAAACCGAAAATGAAAAACAAAATAACCAGCCAATCAAATAATAGGCCAACTAAATAACTCAGCGACGAATGAGCAAACCAACTGACCGACCAAAAAACCTAAAATAACCTACTATCCAAGAAGAAGTTGACTTACTTGAAACTAAATGACTGACTAACAAGCGAACTAAGTGAACTGTTCATTAACCAATCAACCAGCTAACTGATACCAATGAACTGCCTAACTGACCAACCCAGTAACTAATTCACTGATTGGCCATCCAATGAAATAGCTAAACAACAAATCTATGAACAACCCATCTAACCAGCTGATTGCACTGCCGACTAACTGACCGAACAACAAACTAACTTACCAACCCCGCTTTTAAGTAGCAAGGTGTGTCTGTACGTATGTATAGTATTGAAATGTAGAAGAGGAAAACTTACATCAACTTCATGTTCTTGTTCTTGTCGTCTCGTCTCACTGTGTGTCTTGTGAACATTGTCAAGGCAAAGTCCTTGTCGCCATGGCAACCTGAGGTCATAACTACACGTCCGATTGTGCGTGTCTGTGTGCACAAGTACATAAGCCACAACTGAGGATAAGGCGTTGTCCTGCTAGTAGCATGAACTTCATTATATTTTATCCAGCTATTTAATCAAATTAACAGATTTTAAATGTATGTGAAAAGTTGTTTGTTTAATTATCAAGCAGATGGAATTCTTGCTAAAAAAAATTATGTTCTACCAGTAATTAACGGGGCTCTCCTGTAAAGGTACATTTTCAACATATAAAGATTCCACGATATGTAAAATTGTTTATTTTAATCGGTCATTTTAATTTTTTGGTTTTATTATTTCATGATAATAAATGTACTAATTGTTGAATATAATTATTGAAACTTGAAAGTGTTTTCAAAAGTGTTTCTTTTTTAAATGAAATAAGTTCCTGTCACATTTATATCGAATTACTGTTATTATAATGAATTTACCTGTTTTTTTATCAAATCAATAAAACGTGTTTTTCAACTGGATTTACAAATATTCTTTATTTGATTCAGTTTTCTGCGGGTACTCAGAAGTGGAAAGTTTAGGAAAAAACACTCGACTCTTATGCCGCTTGCTTGCTAGTGTTGGGACGTGCCTGCAGGCGGCGCCAAATCACCACTGAGTGGTCATCGTGCGTGTGAGGGGTCACTCTGCTATGGTGGGCGGGGCGCGTGAGTTGAAATCATTAACCTGCTTGAATGTGACGGGGTGTCGGGGGCATGGTGTTTTAAGCTCCCCGACCAAAAAGCCTAAAATATCCTACTATCCAAGAAGAAGTTGACTTCTACACAAATCGAAAAGAAATATCAAAGTGCACGCAGGAAGTAGCGCACAGAACACAACACACAGACACAAAATAGGATGCAGGAAGTAACACACCAGAGTTAGGACACGATAAGTAGCACACATAAAGTGTTGGACACAACATAACACAGGAGGTTTGAGCCAATACTTGCCTTGTGTTCGTCAGGTTATTGAACTTGTCCCTGACGTCGGACCTGGTGGCCGAGCAGGACGCCATCGACGTGATCATCCACGTGGGCCGCAACCCTCAAGGCCGTAACTTGGCGTGGCGCTTCTTCCGCGAGAAGTTGGACGTCCTCAACGCACGGTGAGTGACACCTAGTGATGTGCCCTACTGTGCCGAGGCGCCGAAGCATGTGCCGAGTAAACCGGAAAACAAATCTGCAAAGCGCGCATCGAGGCATGTGTCGATTACGCTTGTGGCCACGCCCGAAGCCTCGGAACGCTTGTGGCCACGCCCGAAGCCTCGGAACGCTTGTGGCCACGCCCGAAGCCTCGGAACGCGCGTTGCTACAAGCCTCGCCAGACGGGCTTCCTACGTCATCGCCAACACATAGTTTCGTGGGTGATTCGAAATAAAATGGCGCACCGAGACCACAATGAGCTCACAGGTGACACTGACACACTGACACAACTCGCATCTTCAAACCTCAATTCAATCTGATTCGTTTTGCAATGGACGCACCGTCCAGTCCACAACGAAAAAGAAGAGAACATCCCCTGTCTGGGATCATTTTGAGCAGATTTCTCCTAAAAAGGTACAAATTATAATAACCAGTGTGAATATATATTGTAAATTATTGTGACAACACAGTGTATCCCTCGTTTTAATGTCTTTCTTCTACTTGCTGATATTTCAAAAGGTGAAGTGTAAACTTTGTTCTAAAGAACTTGGGTACCAAGAGAACACTCTTTAGCCCCAATAAAGCACAAGAGGCTGAGAGGAGGCTCACAGCTGAATGTGCGACAGTGATCCGGCACAGGGCATCTTCCTCCTCCTCCAACCCATCATCTTCATCAACACAACTGGACACATCAGAAGCTTCCCAGCCTGTGGAGCAAGGTAATATTCGATACATTCTTCTTTTTTTTTCCTTTTTCTTCTTCTCCAGAAAAATAAAAAATATTCGATACATTCTAATGGTGTTAATTAAGCAATAGGAAATGAGCGGCAGTGCATTATTGTGGGAGAAGGCATTCTTTTGCTCCCATCTCTACGATGGGCAGCCAGAACTGCCTGTTGGCTGTTAGTCTGTTTGTTGTGTCTTAGGTGACAAACTGTGGCGGCGATTGGACCACACAGTCATGCAGAGGAGGACCCAGAGTGAGACCGCAGATGCGACTGTGGAGGTCCACACTTACCTGGGGGAACCCAACATAAGCAGGATGTCAAACCCCCTGGACTACTGGGAGCTGCACAAACATGTTTACCCAAACCGCTACAAACTAGCAATAACCTTTCTCTGTACCCCGGCCTCATCCGTCCCTTGCGAAATACTATTTTCAAAAGCAGGAGAAATCCTATCTAAAAAAAGAAACCTTTTAAAGCCAAAAACTTTGGAAATGCTAGTTTTCCTCAATAAAAATGAATGAAAGGTGTGTCTTGTTCCTTGTTTATATGTCAATGTCTAAAATAAAGAAATCATTCTTTCAAGTACCACACGCACATTTATTCACATCACAGCTCCCTGCCCTTTGGACCACATCAAATCCATGGTATCATTTTAATCACTCTGTCTGTCATGACATTTATTTTCCACATGAAGGCGCAATAGAACAAATTAAGCCTCATGATGCTTCGGCCCAGGAGCGAACCAGTTGGATGGAAGGCCTCATTGCTTCATGATGCTTCAGTTTACCATCACGAGTGACACCAGGCGTGTGCGTCGCATGACCCCGTGTCTAACACGCGTGTGCGTCGCATGACCCCGTGTCTAACACGCGTGTCCGGGCAATTCAGGTACGGCGAGGCGCTCTTCATGAACTCCAAGCTGATCAGCGGCGTCACCGAGTTCCTCAACACGGAGAAGGAGCTCGATGAGGTACTGGCCCACGTTAAGATCGTCGTGGTTACCGCCCATCACTCGCTAACGGTGACTTTCCACCTCTTGACACACAGCTGAAGGAATTCATCCAATCCAGTGGCGTGGGTGCGGGGCCTGCGTTGCCGCGGGCGCTGGAGATCGTAGAGGGCAATGTGCGCTGGCACCGCCTCCACCGGCGACACTTCTACCAATGGCTGCGCAAAGCTTCGAGCCCCGCCCACGGCTGAAGTCCTCCGCCTAGCAACATCTATCTTACAGGTTAACGACTTGGAAGGACTCGCGTGATTGGCTGCCTCGTTGCCTCTCACTTCCTGACCTCATCTGGAGAAAAAAGCAAGTTAGCAGCGGTCAGGTCAGTTAGCCGTTAGCAGCTAGTGGCTAACAGTCACATGACCCCAATGTCTGATTGCAATCAGTTTATCAGTCAGACTAGAAGGGATTGTCAGCCCTTCAAAATAAAAGCATGTGTTTTATCCCACTCATTATAAAGTATTTTTATTTTCTTGGTATGTTTGTACAAGAAAAGATCTGGAAGCCCGGCCCACGACAAGCCCCTCTCACCTGGTCTTTCCCAGCCACTCTGATGGAGGCTTTGCGTGAACTCGTATTTACATTTAAAAGATAAGCAAACGTCCACCAGTACCTTGACGAGCATGTGTCACCATGGCAGCAGCAAAATTGGACTAGTTTTGTTTTCACCATGAAAAAGGAACTATCAGATCAACATGCTTGTTCGCAAATTGATCCGAAATTGTTTGGAACTGGACACGAGTTGGTTCAGGACTGGAGCAGGAAGGATTACAAACTGGGTCAATCTAATTTGGAACTGGATCAAAACGGAATCAAGATAGGTTTGGATCTAGAGCAGAATGCATTACAAACTGGTTTGGAACTGGAGCAGAATGGATCACAAGCTGGGTCAAACTTTTTTGAACTGGATCAGAACTGATTTTAACTTGGTTTGGAACTACTTCAAAACCAGATCCCAACTGGTTTGAAACAGGAGCCGAGCCTGTTTTTAAGCCGGATCTGAACCAGTTCAAAACCAGTGCACAACGGATTACAAACTAGATACAATTTTGGAAAGGATCGCAACTGGGTTGGAACTCAAGTGTAGTAGATCCCCTTTATTCTTCCTCTATTCTGATCCAAAAGTGTGCAAACATTTGAGCCAAACACTCACTACTTTGCCTGCTTCCAGACACTCGCCTTGTGTGTGTGCGTGTGTGTGTGTGCCTGTGCGCGCAAGTATTGTTGTAATTACTTTTCTGATTCTGTCAGCGGTTTCCAGGCCAAAAAGCACATACAACTAAGAAATAATTTATACTTTTAATTATACTTTTAAGTGTCAATTAAAAGACTAAAAAAAAAAGCAAATTATTGAAGATTTGTTAAACAAAATGTGAAATGGAGGAAAGAGGAAGTAGAAGACAATTTCCTCGGACTGCTTCCTGTGCTTTCCTGTCTTCTGTTTGGACAATAAATGAAAATGTTGACATGTTGCTTTGCTTTCATTTAATCACCTCAGCTGCAAATCTCCTTGAAAGGCTACATAGTGACAATGCTGGTGTGCTAAAAGGCTAACTGTTGGACTGCAGGACGTTTTTCAGAGGTTGACAAATGTATTCACTTGTGGAGCAAGCAGGACACACTGGATGTCAGCATGCTAGCAGGCTACTTATTAGCAGGCTAAATGCCAAGCCAGTCTTAGATTATTAACATTGTTTTTCAGTTTCAATTTATATTTTAACCGTTTTGGATATTAGTTATAAAGATATAAATTTAAGACAACAGTTAATTCATATGTTAAGCCAATCTATAGTCCTTTGTTCTCTTTTCTGGGAAAGAGAAGGGTAACAGGTTTATTTTCTATATTATCTAAAGGGAGTATAGTTGGTACCAGTCTCTGTCCGGTCGAAGAGAGCCCAAGGACAGGCTTATTTACTATTGTTCAAGTCTAATCTAATTTGTACCCATGGGAACTTGCTTATGGGAGGGGAGAGGGAACTTTTTGTATAACACTGACTTTGAATAAATAACTGTGTGCAAGAGGAGGTGGGACACACAATCTGAACGGAACACGGCTTGAGTGTCTTCATTTTGTGTGATCAGAAGCTTCTGAATAATTATACCTTTGCAAAGGGACTTCTTCACCAGAATCTCACCATTCATTTATTGAACACGCAAAGATTACAATACAAATATTGTTCAATCTTATCAAATGGTGACCTCCGACGCTGAATTCTAACGGATGGTGGTATTTTGACGATTTACAAGCTGCGGCGTTCCCGGACGGGCGGAACTTCTAGGCCTAAATAAATAAAGTACGGTAAGTGGAGACTTTTATCCACGTAGGGAGGTTCTGTCTGTTTGGGATCGCTGCAACTGGGTTTTCGTCTTCTAAATTGTCTAAATTTTTACATGAGGTCTGTGTGAACAAGTTGTAGAGTTGATGTCATTCTATTGAGAGTTGGGATTTTTCCTACGACATTGAACTGTACACGTACGTGGGGTGGTGCATTTAAAGTGACGTAAGTGCAGACCTAGGAAGCCGCATTTTTGAGACAGGAAGAAGTAGCGGCTTGATTTTTGTTGTTGTTTTGTTTTGTTTTCGTCTCGCTACGAAGAATCCTTAGACTATGATATATATTGAATAAAAGGGTTGCCGGATGACGTGAGAAGTCTTTCTTCCACTAAGGCACTGCTTTTTTCTTTTTTTGCAGTTTGACCGATTGGGACTAATCGATAAGTACTCATGATACTTACTTGAAAACGTCCATTTACACGTAATAAGTTATTTTGAAATTGCGCCTGTTTGAAATTGAACAGTATTGAGGGGTCCAGGTTGATTACAGCGATAATTGGATTTGTATCGCTGTATTTTCAATCGAGAGATTACGTGGTTTTTATTTTATTTATGGCGCTTCTACTTTTGTAGTTTTGAGGTCAGGATTACCGTATGAATTACTTTTGTTCTACGGTTTAATTTGAAAGCGCGTGACAAGTTATTTTGAAAATAAGCGCCTTGCAAAAATTTTGCAATATATTCAGGACAGTTTAGCTCAGCGGGATTGGATAACCGCTGTGTATAAACGAGAGGTCACGTGATTCTTATGTGTGTATGTTCTGTGGCCAAATATGTTATTCCTGTAAAGATGTTTAAACGATGTCGAAATTGTTTAAACGTTGTCGAATAAATTTAACCTATTGAACTATTATACTAAAAGTGAGACGTCACTATTGATAAATATTAATACTACTTGCGTAGAATATAAACCGAAAGTGGTAAAAAAACTATAAATGGAGGGCGATTTAGAACGTGACACTGTATGGTTTGTCCTGAATGTGCTTCCGGTTCATAGTCGGAACTTGTGCTTGGAGTCGCAGCCATGCGGAAATAAAAAACGTCGATGAAAAATGAAAAAAACAAACTATGGATCGATTGTATGAAAAGCTGTCGCTGGACAAAATGGTACGAGAGACTTTTGTATTTTCTTTAATAGATGCTGGTAATGATACAGTGTCTGATTTTGATGCTAAAATAACTTCCCCTCCGAAATAAGCTGAGCCGTTTACGGGTGTTTTGTTTAAAGTTATTAACCCGTTTATTGAATTACCGTATACAACTGCGGTTCAAATGCTGCAAGATTTGCAGACAACGAATTGATAGAATAAAACCGTTTATTATTTTATAATGAATAAAGAGTGTGTGCGTATATATTTGAGTGTGTGACCTAGCTTCTAAAAGGTGGGGGCTATTATTGTGATTGTGAGTGAGAAATGTGCGTATGGTGATTTTGTTTGTTTTCCTTCAATATCTTTAACTAAGTTTGGTGTTGTTTTTGTGTGAGATGAGACTGGTGTGATAATGGCGTTTGTTTTTCGAATGGGAATGTGGTAAAATAGGTTTTGCGATGTATAATGCTAAGACCCCCCCCCCCCCCCCCGTTTCTAGGTTAGAAGAAAAAAGGGGTTAGAACATAATGTGTCCTCGTAATGGGACTTTTTCTCTTTTTTAGGTAAGAGAGGAATGATAAACAATAAAAAATAAGTAATAGTATTTGAAAGATATTGTTGAGTTTTTGTAGAAGAATATTAAATTAGTGTTTTATTTTTTATTTTTTATTTTAATTTTTTAGTGACTGAATTGATAGTCTTTTACACTATATTATTTTTGATGAAGATGGTTAGTTTGTTAACTTTCCCTTTTCGGGGCAAATGAATAAAGAATAATGATAAAATAATAGTATTTTGTATTGAGCTATATTGAGTTAACATAATTATACCTATATCTGTTCAGCTGTGGCTAGAAGTTTAGATAGTTGAATAAGAAGTTATAAATGTTTTTGAAGTCGATATAATAATAATGATTTTAATATTTGTTTTTTCTCTGAGTGTGTCATTTCAGAAACTGATGCTTAAGTTCCAAAGCAGATGAGGGTTTGATGGCCTTCACTGATTACAAACTGCGAACGGGATTTGCCCCAGCTGCTGATACATTGTATTTGCAAGTATTGCTAGTAGCTATTTTGAAGGGTATTTCAAAAAAAAAAAAAAATAACAAGCTGTTTTTTACGAAACATTTTTGAGAAAGCAGAAAGTGAACTATCTTGCTATGATCCCATTTCCTCAGTCTGGCATTGTAGTGCATTGGATCAGCCGGAAGCATTCGTTGGTCGAGGTGAGCGCCTGGAAGGACCGAAAATGTGTCATCGGGTCCACATTGCAGACAGCGTCTGAATGGACGTGGCAGAGATCAAAGGTCAAAGCCGCAGCACAGTCATTCTCCTCCTGTGCCTACAAAAAAACATGGTGCTCAACTTCCACAATGCCCAGTGACTGTGTACAAGCCTCATTACAGAGATGTCTCCTCTCATCGCTGATGCCTGCTGAACATTGTCTGACACAGCCGCCGCCCTGAACATTGACTTTTAAAAAAAGCTGGTGGTCTGACTTGGATGCGATCCTTCAATCAGTGAAATGCTGCACGGTATATGCAAGGCATTCTTAATGTGTTGGATGGGGAACTGTGATCTATAGCAAGGTATTTCAGGAAATTGAAAACGACATATGTGAATTTGAAATGAGGGATTGAGAAAATTTATTTCAATCTATATCCTACTAAATTTTTGCCTATTTTCTTGGGAGAATCAGTTTCTGAATTGGTACAATGGGAATTTTATTAATACGATATGATACGATATACTTTTATTTTTTTTCGTGAGGAACTTTTTTCTGGACTCCGTCCAGCTGCAGCTACAGTATAGAAAAAATAATAGAATAAAATGAGTAGCAATAAGTAAAAGACTTCCCAGAAGTTTTCACAGTAATATATATTATTAATATATATATATTATCTAAGTATATGTTTTATATATATAATATTGAACCATGCATCTTATCGTACTGAGTTGATGCTATTTAATAAATAATAGCGAGTCTGATGGTTAATTTTAGATTATTATTTTTTTTCACAGCACTGTGATTTATGAATCCCAGAGATATTTTTTTTTGTGTGCTGTGTTTTTTTTGAGCCCCACTAATATGTAGAAGAGGTGAAGTTGATTAACAGTTTGAGAATAATTTTTAGTTTGCTTAAATCTAGGAGTATTGTTTTTAATTTTTATTTTTGTTTTTGAAATGGTAGATATTTGTAAGTTTTGTGTAATTTGTATCCTGAATTAGATTAATATGGTTACCTCTATTTTTTATGGCCCCAAAGTCATTATATATTAGTGTCTTAAATTGTATCTGCTTGTGCTTATTTTTATTGTAGTGTCCTGTAGCTCTCTCGTTTACCTCATAGCCTGATTTAGAGGGTTGTGTTATTTACGACGTCTTTTGCGGAAAGCTATGGTCTGATATTCCTTATTTATGAGTTATGAGGTCTCTATTTTATCCTCCCTTTATCTCGACGTGTTTGAAAAAAATCAGTGGATCTTTGTCAAAATGAGGGAGTTTATGTTTAAGAAATTAATCAATGTAGATGAATTAGTAGATCGAAAAATGAAAAGGTTTTGAAGTGATAATCCACAGTTTGAATATGAAGAAATCTACCAGAGGGAATCGAGCGGAGCAAAGTAAGTCTGAAGCAAGCAAGGACAATAATGCATATTCGTCAGATGAAGGTAATTATATTATATTATATCTTTTACCTCAGAAAAATGTAATGTTTGGAGCCCAGTGTTTGCAAAAGAGTATATATAATATGAATATATGTGAGCTTTTTCCAGGATGTCACGATTCGGCCGGTCGTGGGATTCTTGGAAGAGAATATATGATATGCTAGTAAAATGATTCCTTTCGGGATGGTGAAAGGTTCATTTATGCAAATTTAGAACAGTAAATGTCGTGGTAAAAAATTACCTACTATTGAACAAAACCTATTTGAAAAATAAATATTTACAAGCTCTGTCTGTTATATTAATGAATGAGTGAATGTCATTCAACTCAATCAAAGGCTGGGCTCTATTTTCACTGTCACAAAAATAGATCTTTTCCTGTTCCAACAGCACAGGACCTACGGATCTTAACCAAATAACATTTACTAATCCCAACTAACAAAAACTATCAGGGTTTTTCCTCCAAATAAAATTAATGTGGGTTTATGAGAAGACTAAATGAACATATTTTATTCTCAGGTTGATGACTGAAAGGAGAGACGAAATTCCACAACTGGCCTACAGGGCTGCCGGCTATCTCATCAACTGATGATCATCAATCTTATCACCTCCGACCTGGGAGCCACGTCAGCTGACCCAGTGTTCGGTTCTGGAGCGGCCGTTTTGACATAATTCTACATCATTCAACGGATCAAGTCAAGTGCCTTTTCCTGGGCAATCATCACGAGAATCACATTTGCAGGCAATCTATTCTGGGGTTCTGCAAAAAGCTGACAACGTCATCTTCTCATTCAACAAAGAACTTCATCACGAGATGGCTTCAAAGAACACATATTTGTCTGCCGATACATTGCGACACTTTTTAATGAACAACATTTTGTGTTAAGCCTCACATATGCTATGCTTATTCCACTAAAAAATCTTTTAATGTATCAAATTGTTTTTTAATGCCATATGATTGCTAAACTACCTCATCTCCTGCTAAAGGGATGTTTTAATGATAATTATTTTCACCACACAACCATTGAAAAAAAATGTTTTAATGTGTTGAGCTCTCACGAGCTCAAATGAGGGAATGTTAGATTATTAACATTGTTTTTCAGTTTCAATTTATATTTTAACAGTTTTGGATATTAGTTATAAAAATATAAATTTAAGACAACAGTTAATTCATATGTTAAGCCAATCTATAGTCCTTTGTTCTCTTGCCTGGGAAAGAGAAGGGTAACAGGTTTCTTTTCTATTATATCTAAAGGGAGTATAGTTGGTACCAGTCTCTGTCCGGTCGAAGAGAGTCCAAGGACAGGCTGATTTACTATTGTTCAAGTCTAATCTGATTTGTACTCATGGGAACTTGCTTATGGGAGGGGAGAGGGAACTTTTTGTATAACACTGACTTTGAATAAATAACTGTGTGCAAGAGGAGGTGGGACACACAATCTGAACGGAACACGGCTTGAGTGTCTTCATTTTGTGTGATCAGAAGCTTCTGAATAATTATACCTTTGCAAAGGGACTTCTTCACCAGAATCTCACCATTCATTTATTGAACACGCAAAGAGTACAATACAAATATTGTCTACTCTATCACCAGCTAGGGGCTAATCGACCACCCGGACTGGGGAACTTCTTCAAAGGTTCACAACTTTATATTTTACTTCTTTCACTTAATGTGCTTCAGCTGTGGAGTTAGCAATCAGCATGCTAGCAGGCTACATGTTAGCTGCCTGGGGACAACAACAAAAAAATCCCACTTAATTTTAATAGCAACTAACAATTATTTTAATATTAAATCTGTCTGTTATTTTGCAGATTTTTTGGGGGGGGGGAGAGAGAGAGAGAGAGGGAGAGAGAGAGAGAGAGAGAGAGAGAGAGAGAGAGAGAGAGAGAGAGAGAGAGAGAGAGAGAGAGAGAGCTCTATTTTTTCCCCCCTGATATTTGGCTGATTAATTCCTGAATTGAGATAAGAAAGATTTAATTTCCATCCCTTTATTTATTTATTTTTTAAAGGACTTTATGTCAAATTGACAGTGCAGAAAATGAACAAACTTTAATTGTGTTATTAAAATTACTGCTTTGGTCCATAACATGTCAGAAAATAAGCAAAAAATGTTGATCATTGTTTTGCAAAGTAAAAGCAAAGGTTTTGTTTGATTCAGATGATGACAGAAAGGCTACCTTTGGCCACATGCTAGGAGGCTAAATGCTTTACCGCCTTCTCTAAGTGTTCCTGCATACATTTGGAAAGTTTCTCGGATTGTTTAGTGTGTGAGCCTAATCCTCTTCCTCGTTCCGCCTTTTTTCCCTGACAGCTTCATCCTGACGTGTTCTTTCACCCAAATGCAAGATTTTTGCTGGAGAGGAAACGAGGAAGAAGAAGGAGGAGATAATTGTGAGGAAAGTGAATGTATAAATATATTAAATAATATGAAGGGAAAGTAGAAAGGAAGGAGAAATTATCATGAGAAACTGGACACATTGTTAGCATTCAAAAATGCCGTCTACCATTCCAGATAAGGCAGCAGCTTAAGAAAAAAAGAGTGAAAAAGTGTAATTTTCTGATAAGTGTTGTGGCTCGTTGCCAAGGCAACAGCTTCTCTATGCAAAACTGTGTGCTGTAAATAAAGCTGTGTAAATAGGGAGAATATTTGAGTGTCATATTCAGAATAACAGCATGTCTAATACTACAACACAGTGGTTGAAAAACTTTTTGGGGTCCAGGAAGAAATTTTCCAAGAAAATCCCTGTAGATGGCGATGTTGCGTAACTTTTGATTTGAGGTCAGGACCCATGTAAAAAAACAAAAACAAAAAAACACCAGACTTAAATTAGGCAGATAAAATATCAAGATCCAGACACAAGTAGCAAATCCAGCAGGAAAGGGCCGAGTGCTAGTAAACCCGCGTCTATTAGGCAACGATTAATTGGACATTTAGCAGTCAATCAAAGTTTGCTCTGCTGTCCAATTATTGAAACTTTGTGTGAACTTATATAAAATAAATGTTATTAAGCCAAGTCATTCAAATCATTAACATGCCAAGCTCATTTTGGTTGAATCAAGTAAATTTACATTAGCAACATTTAATATTTATTAAAACTTTGAGAAAATATTTGTCAGTTATTTGATGCATATCTTTTCTGTTCATTTTAAAGGTTAGCAAGCTATTCCAACCTAGACGGTTGCAAGTTATTTTATTCGAACTTGAAGAAAATAATAAATCAAAGAAGAAGAATTGAGTTTCACTTTAAGTCCTTCAACAATTCACCTCGCGTATTTGCAAGTTGGGGCGGAGTTGTGCTCCAGGAAAACGCACACAAGTTGACAGTAGATGATTGTTTCTGCTCGTACTTTCAAATGGAGACCCTGAATGTAGCGCAGCCTTCATTTTGTGACTCATACTCGTAGTGTGCGTATGCGTGTGTGTGTGTGTGTGTTTGTGTGCGTGTGCGCGCGCGCGTTAGTGTGATTTGAAACACGCAATTCGACACCTCCATTACAATCTTTGTTAGAGTGCACGTTTACTAGTAAAATGTATGAACATGTATCTACTAACCTCGCAAATCCGTGAATACTTTGTGGGCTGACAGTCCTTTCTGTTGATTGCTGCTATCAATCTTCGTCTTTTATCTTCATTAGTAGGTATGCGATAAAAAGCAACATTTGGTTTACTCCTTTGTCTGTCTGTACAACTGACCGCACAACAAGATACGACCATTTTATAAGATAATCGATTAGATAAAGAACTGTACGAGATTCAATGGTTTTAATAAGGGCAAAGTGGCGTCCAGTGACCCCGAAGGGGCGTTCCCACGAGGGCTGTGACGTCAGGTGTAATAGGTCAATACAAAAGAGTGGTGTGTGTGTGTGTGTATAAGGAGTCTGGCAGGCTGCGATTAGACAGGAAACACGAAGATTAATAAGGCGCAAACAACACAGCTGATATTCTTTGTTTTGGAGTGTGCATGTGCGAGCATATTTAATTTGACAATAATAAAATTTGCCCTTTCCTAAGTATAATTCCACGTCTCCTCTTTGACAGTTGCCATGGTGACAGTCACATGAGTAGCTTTTCTAAAGTCAACATCTCGACTCCTGTCTGCGATGTCACTTCCTGTCCAGGCCCCGCCCACACCCGCGCGCTGATAATGTAATGAATCATAATTATGACACTATTATTTGAGCATTATACGCCTGCGACCAGCAGTAATGGCCGCCATCGCTGCCTCGTCCTTGAGGCGGAAACGATAAATGAGCATCGTTCAGACGACAGAAAAAGAAGATAGTGAGGAAAGAAGTTTAGGAAACAATTTGAGGTGGAAAGTCAAGGAGGTAACCGTAAGCCAAAGAAAAAGTGTTGGCACCCTCTTCAAAGATGGACATTTCCTCTCTCGCATGTGTGTGGTTTGTTTGTTTCTCTGCGTGTGTTTTTTTTTTGGTGTACGCGTCTGTGTGTGTTTGTGTGTGTGAGAGACAAATGAGCTCTGCAATTGGCTGCAATGGGAGGAGTCGGTGTGAGGAGCTGATTGGCTGATTGATGGCGGCAGTGTTGCATCGTTGGCTTTCGCTCGTCAGTCTTCTTAATTGGACCTCCTGCCAGGGGCCAATGGTGCGGCCCAGATAACACGGTGGGCGGCGCTAACGGGTGTTTAATGTGCTGGCAAACCGCTAATGGCACACAAAATGTCACCGCTAATGCTAACATGTGCTTTGTTCAACATGAAGGATGACTGATGTGTTCCCACAAAGTAAAACAACATTTAATATTAAAACTAGCACATAATAAACACTTCTTAATAAACTACATACAGTAAAAAGTAAACATTAGATGAGCTTTAAAAATGATGAAGCTACTATCTTAGCTTTGACCCATGTAAATAATTAATTTAGTGCAACCTAAAAATGTTGTTCAGTTGTAGAAAACTAATTAGTTCTCAAGTGGCCATAATTAAAGAATTGCCTTTGTTTCTTAACACAAATAAACCTTTTTTACTTCATGTAATTTGATGTAGTTTTTGAACGTTGACACAAATTCACAATCAAAATTTTTAAGCTGTCTCAAATATTTAACGCTGTCAAAATGTCAACATTAATAGGAAAGTTTGAATGAGAGATCTAATATTTTGAATTACCGCTTTGTAAAAAAAATTCCCGGTTAAATTAATATAGAAAAAAAAAAAAAAAAGCAAAATTAAACCATAAATGCATGAAAACTCTTTAACAAAAAGTGGATCAAAGCTTCCATATCTGACCAGCTCAGTGGATTAGTGGTAGCGCTAGCAACATTGGCTTAAAAAAAAAAAATCTAAAGATGTTGGCTCACTACATAAACATGTCATACAGTTGCCTTACTTGTATGATGACAATGAGTTGAACAAATGAGTTGCTCACTGTTCCGTTCACCGATGAGTTCTAATAGCACAGTGCTGTGCGCCACTGTGCGGTGAGTGAGGCAAGGGCCCCCTCTGCTGCCCCAGGTGTTGATTACAGTACCCAAATCCATCCCACACTGAGGACGTCACTTCACACAGTATTGTGAAACATGTCAGTGTGGGTTGTGTTGCAGAATGGGCTCAGAATAGAGGCTGACATTTATATGGGATTCTCCTGTTAGTCAACTTTTTTTTAATGTAGCTGACATCCAAAATGGGAGCGGTACAGGAGTGGAAGTCATTCAAGCAGGAGAGGAGTGGGAGTTGTACAGGACAGAATTGTTTGCTTTTTTACCATGGTCCTGGTCTGGGACAGGATTTTTCTGTGGGGTGCTTCTGTCTTAGAAGCGGGTATATATGGACTCGCTTTCCGCACTGATCGACACAGAATCCCCCAAGCCGTCAAATCCATTATCAAAGCCGAAACCGAAAGCCGGATAAAGTGGCTGCGTAAAGGTGCTGTCGTAGTTGTGTAGGAGTATCATCCCCTCCGAAGTCACTTTGTAGAAGGACAACTTGCCCCGGGGATGGTCCAGAAATACGCCGACCCTTCTAGATGCCAGAGAGGAGCGGACTTTGAGATCGGTCGTTCTGTCCTGGTGGCGCGCCGAGTAAGTGCCATCTTCATCGCACAGCAGCACCCAAGAGGCTTCCGTGTCTCCGAGACACGCGTCGTCACCATCCCCGACCCGCCGGATGCTGTCGTACGTCACACCAATATAGACCTTCCCCTCAAAGTCCACCTCCCAGTAGCAGCGTCCACTCAGTCCGTTGTTGCAAAGAACCTGACGCCAGCAAGTGAACCTCTGCGGGTTTAAGGGGTACTGCTGCTCCTCCTGCACCACCGTCACCGTCTTGCAGTGGTCTGATAATTGGAGGCAGTTGTGAGCCGTGTTGGGGTCCAATGTGGGTCTACAGAAATCTGAGAGACAAGAAGGCATCTTTACATCTTTAAAGTCTTTAGTCATTAACAATTAAAACAACTCACATTTCTTTAGGCCAGGAATCAAACGTTCTATGCCGCTGCAGTCCAGACTGAAGAAAGACGCCAAGTGTCATAATTCAACATGAACAAGCACTTTGAAAGATCAACACTGTTTAGATCCTACTTGAGATTCTTCAGGCTGGTGCTAGGATCCTTTTGGACCTCCGTTAAGACCCTCTTTCCCTCCTCTCCCGGGTTATTGTAGCTCAGGTCCAGCACTTGAAGGTGGGAGGGGTTCAACTCGAGAGCCTTGGCCAATGAAACGCATCCTTGAGTTGTGATCATGCAGCCCGACAGCCTGCAACAAAGGAAAATACCGCCTGAAGTCAGGACAGGAACATGATAAAAACTGGAGGCTCCATGGAAGTATTTTGTGATTCTTCTGCTTGGCTATTAAGCGCAGTGATTCCATTGAATGTTCAACAGGAACCACTCAAGATCTATAAGAAGACATCTTTACCTGAGGACTTGTAAGATGCAGTGTGGCTTTGCCAGTCCGGCCGAGAGGATCTCGACTCCATCGTCGTACAGGTCGTTGTCACTGAGATCCAGATCCCTCAGGTTGGATGGTGAGCTGAGAACGGAGGCCAGCATCTCATAGCTTTTCTTGTTCAGTTTGCAGTTATTTAGCCTGGAGAATACAAGCAAGAAGCTTGAATCACCGCAAGCTAAACATGATGCCTGCTGACTTTAGGGCACGTACAATGATTTTTGAGAAGCCTTGATCACTGGTAGCAGCATCAGGACCCCTACCACCGAGGCAGAGTACCGCTGAAGGTCAAAGCAATTCATCGCTTCGTCAGATGTCAGTAAGAAGAAGACCAGGGCCGACCACATGGCCAGAGGGGGACTTTCCGTGAAAAACTTTCCTGAATTTAGGTATCTTTGGATCTGCTCCAGCAGGGAGTCATCTTTCATCTCCTTTAGACAGTACAACAAGTTGATGTTCTTCTCTGGAGAGTTCTGCTCTATCCTTTTCCTGATCAATAGGACTGTTTCTGAGTTGCTACGTCCTGAGTCCTTAGGGGCCTTCAGCAGTTCACCAAGGAGGTCCTGGTTGGACTGCAAAGAAAGGCCCAAGAGGAAGCGGAGAAACAAGTCCAGGTTTCCGTCGCTCTTGGAGGCTTTGTGGATAGCAGTCTCATGGACCTGAGCAATGGGCTTCTTCTTACAAAGCATTAGAAGACCTTCCAGTGACAGCTCCGAATCGGCTAGGACGTTCTTTTTGTCATGGAAGAGGCTCATCATCACGTACAGAGCAGCCAGATACTCCTGGATGGTCAAGTGGATGAACTGAAACATCTTGAACTGTCGGTTTTTCTTTAGTGGTTGTACCTCCTTAAACACCTCAGTAAACATTCCAGAATGTTTTGCGGCCCCAAGGTAATCAAAGCCACTTTTGTGCAGGTCCTTCTCAGAGAAAATATGATTTATTTTCAGCAGGTTGTCAAACGCAAGCTTTGCGAGTGCTTTGACATACTTGATGCTCTTTTTTGTCTGTCTTTCCTTAGACTTAACCAGGTGATAAAGTAGGAACTCTGTGTACAACTCAGTCAGGGTTTTGGGCAGCTCTCCCTCCTTTTTAGTGTCCAAAAAATCCTGAAGAACTGTGCTGGTGAGCCAGCAGAAGATGGGCAGGTGGCACATGATGAAGATGGTGCGAGATTTCTGGATGTGCTTAATGATGTCCTCCTTATCTGGGAACCTCTTCCTGAAGTAGTCCAGCCTCTGGGAATCACTGAATCCTTGCACCTCTGTTATGCTGTTGATCAGGCGCTGCGGGATGTCGTGAGCCGTAGCAGGCCGTGTGGTTATCCAAACCCGGGCGCAGGGAAGAAGGTTCTTCTTGATGAGGTGTGACAGGAGCACCTCCACAGGGTAGGCTTTGGTCACGTCAAGGTCCACCTTCGTCTTGTTGGTCAGGTCCAGTTTGAGGCGGCACTCGTCCAGTCCGTCCAGCACAAACAAAATCTTGAGGCTGCTGCTTTCGTAGTCAAGCATCCCGGATGCTTGCAGCCTGACAAATATATTATTTAACATCTCCTCACTCATGACCTTGGTCTCACAGATGGAGTGTCGGATGAGCTTTGCCAAGGAAATTTTTTTCCCTTTCTCCAAATTCAACTCGCGGAAGGTGAAGGGAAATATGAAGTGCACGTCTTTGTTGGTTTTTCCGCAGGCCCAATCCAGCACAAACTTGCGCACCAGGAAGGTTTTTCCGATCCCCGCAAAGCCAATGGTGAGCAGCATGCGTATCGGCTGCAGCTTCCCACTTGCGCTTTTAAAGATGTCACACGGTTCGATGGACTTCTTGGAGAAGCCGCACATCTCCATCTGAAGGACTTCATGCTGCTTGTTCGGGATGGCGTCAGAGCCGTGGGTAATGTGGATATCCGTGTAGACGTCCTCCAGACGCAGCTGCCTGCAGGCCTCTGTGGTACCCTCTGGAGCGTTGATGTAGTTAGTACGCAGGTTCTCTTGCAGCTTCCACTTCAATTTGGTGATCCGATCGTTATCGGCAGAGAAGATGCTACCTGAAGGAACACAATGGTCACACGGTATGGAAAAATGACTGGATCTAATACAGAGAATACCTGAAATAAATATTTTAAAAAGAGCTTGCACAGTTTATTATCTTTGCAAAGTTGTAAGATAGCAGATATAGCTTTCTGAAATCTGGCACCAAGGAGGTCCCACCTAAACCCGTCTTTATAGGTCCGTGTGGATACCTTGTCATCCAGGTCATGATAATCCACAAAAGCTTAAACGGTGCAACTGGACTCGACTTGGTTGTTGAACACGCTTTACCTTTAATCTAAAGGCTTCTTCATTGTTTCTAAATGTAGAGCTAATTATTTCTGCAAGACTACAAAAATATTCTGATAAGTGGCAGCAACTGGTCAGCCACACATGGCACTATCAGTAACCCTTGTAACCACCACCAGGGGGCAAACCTACACGAGGGTTGGGGAATCCCGCTCCTAAACGCGTCCTCAGCAAATGAAATGTCCTGCTGCCTCCATTCAAAATTTGCAGAGTATAAATCAAGGCATCTTTTTTCAAGATTAAGAAGCAAGATGATGAGCTCTACTCACTTTGTCTATTCAACCCGCTGGCCTCTCTCCTCCTCCCCTCTGCGTTGCTCTTACCACGCTCACGGGCTGCACAAGACAGACATGCTTACAAAAGCTTGGACAAGAACTTTGTTGAAAGCTCTGACTCATGCAAACATGAAGGCACACTCGTCTTCCAGGGTGGGAGGAATTCATGGGGGGTATTCCAAAAAGGAGGTTCAACAAATGAAACCTAACCTTGAACTCTTGGGTTCAATGGTGATTGGCTCAGAGTTTCTTTTACACCTTCTGAAACGGATAATTCAGTTTCCCTCATCTCAAAGTTGACTTCTTCCGAGTTTTCACGTAGCCTGCTTTCTGGAATACCCCCACCACCCCCGCCACAGGGACGTTCGGTATGGTCTACCTAACCTTTTATTCGCTCTATGTCGCCGCGCAGCTTCTGGGCCAAGTCGCACTCATTAATCTTGTCCAAAATCTCGGCGGTCTTCTCCAAAGCGTTCTTGCTGTACCTCTTCACCAGCTCGTTGACGATGTCCACACTTTTGGCATTTTCATGTACGCTCGTGGGCAGATGCGTGTAGAATTTGAAGGACTTGAAGCTGTCTTCCCCCAGCTCGATCAGCGTTTCCAACAGCAATTCCTTGCTCTCAGCCTCCAGAGCCATTTTCCTTTTAAGGAGTCAGTCTGATGATAATTAGCACACTGGCTGTCCAACGTACTTCGACTGTTGATAGGGGATCTCTTTATGACTATGAACTTGAGCTCATAAAGTTATTTGCCTGACATGACGCAGATTTCCCAGAAAGCATCATAACGTCGGATAAATGTTCTTACTTCCTGTAGGTGCGCCATGCTCACTGGTCACTTCTTTAGGTACCGCTGTGGGATCAAAAGACTCGTTTTAATATAGTGAATACCTGAAAGAAGTATTTGATGACAAAATGACTTGCATTTATAAGTTTTGCAAAGAAGTCAGATAATCAGTAGGAGTGATAGGCAGTATGTTGATGTTATCCATCACGTCAAAACCAAACCATCCAATCAGGGACGTTCCTGGCTCATTATAAGGTCGCCTGATTTCCGATAAGATGCCAATAGAGGCTAAAGTCTTACTTTTACGAGCACCCAATTTGCACTTTCCTGCACTGTTGACGTCAACAACTACTTCCTGGTCCTCAAGGCTTTAACAATGACTTTACTGCTGGTGAGCACTCTGACGTAACCATAAGTTAAATCCAACTGTTTGACCAAGCATTTTCCTTCCGTTACATTTCCTAAGTAACTGACCGAGCAACTGACAAACGCACCAACCGACTGACCAATCAAAAGACTAACCAAAAACTTAAAAATAAAATAACCAACCACCCAAACAAGCGACTAGTTGACCAACTAACAAACCGAAAATGGAAAACAAAATAACCAGCCAATCAAATAATAGACCAACTAAATAACTCAGCGACGAATGAGCAAACCAACTGACCGACCAAAAAACCTAAAATAACCTACTATCCAAGAAGAAGTTGACTTACTTGAAACTAAATGACTGACTAACAAGCGAACTAAGTGAACCGTTCAATAACCAATCAACCAGCTAACTGATACCAATGAACTGCCTAACTGACCAACCCAGTAACTAATTCACTGATTGGCTATCCAATGAAATAGCTAAACAACAAATCTATGAACAACCCATCTAACCAGCTGATTGCACCGCCGACTAACTGACCGAACAACAAACTAACTTACCAACACCTCTTTTAAGTAGCAAGGTGTGTCTGTACGTATGCATAGTATTGAAATGTAGAAGAGGAAAACTTACATCAACTTCATGTTCTTGTTCTTGTCGTCTCGTCTCACTGTGTGTCTTGTGAACATTGTCAAGGCAAAGTCCTTGTCGCCATGGCAACCTGAGGTCATAACTACACGTCCGATTGTGCGTGTCTGTGTGCACAAGTACATAAGCCACAACTGAGGATAAGGCGTTGTCCTGCTAGTAGCATGAACTTCATTATATTTTATCCAGCTATTTAATCAAATTAACAGATTTTAAATGTATGTGAAAAGTTGTTTATTTAATTATCAAGCAGATGGAATTCTTGCTAAAAAAATTATAGTTTCTACCAGTAATTAACGGGGCTCTCCTGTAAAGGTACATTTTCAACATATAAAGATTCCACGATATGTAAAATTGTTTATTTTAATCGGTCATTTTAATTTTTTGGTTTTATTATTTCATGATAATAAATGTACTAATTGTTGAATATAATTATTGAAACTTGAAAGTGTTTTCAAAAGTGTTTCTTTTTTAAATGAAATAAGTTCCTGTCACATTTATATCGAATTACCGTTATTATAATGAATTTACCTGTTTTTTTTTATCAAATCAATAAAACGTGTTTTTCAACTGGATTTACAAATATTCTTTATTTGATTGAGTTTTCTGCGGGTACTCTGAAGTGGAAAGTTTAGGAAAGAACACTCGACTCTTATGCCGCTTGCTTGCTAGTGTTGGGACGTGCCTGCAGGCGGCGCCAAATCACCACTGAGTGGTCATCGTGCGTGTGAGAGGTCACTCTGCTGTGGTGGGCGGGGTGCGTGAGTTGAAATCATAAACCTGCTTGAATGCGACGGGTGTCGGGGGCGTGGTGTTTTAAGTTCCCCGTCCCCTCGCTCCTCCCTTGCGGGCCGTGCCGCCACGCAGAAGGAGCGCTCCCTCGTGCTTGCAGGCTCGCGTGGACTTCGGCAGGCGGAGGACGCACGCAGGTAAGTGAGCCGTCGTGACGTCACCGGACCGACGTTTCAGGAATATTTTTCAAGACGCTTGTGTCATGTGTATATATATATGTATATATACACAGATAGTAATCTGTTGTATTGTAAATCTATAGTAGTATAATTCTATAAAATCTCCATAGTCTCGTTTAAATATAGTTTTTTTGTCTCTGCAGGCATGTCACAACTCTTCCTCTTCCTCCTCCTCATGCTTGTCCCCGCTGCCATGATGCTAGACTTTCGTTACCATAGCAACCGCGAGATGGAGAGTTACCTCCTCCAGGTCAACGCCTCCAACCCAGACATTGCGCACCTGTACAGCATCGGACGCTCTGTGGCAGGTACGCACACACACCTATGGCGCAGACACAGGTCAGGTCTCGGGTGACCGTCGCTGTGGCGACTGACACACTGACTATGTGCTTTGTGCGATCATGTAACCTGACTGTAAACTCGAGTTAATCTAATCCGCCACGTTCTAATCTGGCTAATCACGCACACATGCACACTGGACACGAGCCAATTGGTGTCCTGGATTAACTCAGATTTGTGTGCGTGTGTGTGGGTGTGTGTGTGTGTGTGTGTGAGCGAGTTATTAAGTGTCACATGACCATTCAATAAAACAAAAACATCATATGATAATGACATCATGTATAAAGTGCACGTGTGCGCGTGCATGTGGCAGGTCAAGAGCTGTGGGTGTTGGCTTTGGGTATGAGCCCCCGCCGCCACACAGTTGGCATCCCCGAGTTCAAGTATGTGGCCAACATGCACGGAAACGAGGTGAGGCAACACACACTCACACACACTCATTCGGAGGGTCCCTCCCTGCGGACAGGAAGTGGGTCTAAAAGGAGACTAAAGAGATCAACAAAAGCCGGTCACAGCCCAACACACTCTGTGTGTTCTTACAACTACAGACAATGTCAAGTGAAGGTCAAGTGTGACCCCCCGCACACATACGCACACACAGACAACAAGAAGCCTTGTTTGGTAACCATGGCGATTACATGAAACTTAGTGGAAATGTCCTTAAATAGACAAGTCATGGCTGGGCGCGCACACACAGACGCACGCACACAAACACAGACTAAGTAAATAGGGTCATTGGAGTGTTCTGGCTCAGACAAAACTTCCAGAAAAAGACCTTTTCACTCAGTTGCACGCACGTACACATTAACATCAGGAATGTGGCCCATGTGGAAAAAGTTCAAAGTTTATGTGATTATGTGACAGGCATAGCAGGATTGCTGAGTGTTAGGTGAGTTGGTAACCAGTAGCCAACCAATGGAAACGTTTAGCAGAGCCTCGTTAATACCTGACCAAGATGGCGGCCATAGTTGTGTAATGGAGCATGTGGAATGCTTGTTTGGCGCCGTTGCGCTGCTGAACTTGAGACCATTAGTGTAAAATGTATTATTTTCTTTTTCTTTTTTTTCTTTTTCTTTTTTTTTTACTTCCAAGGCGCCTTGTTGACCAGTCGTTCTCAAATGTTTTGACTTGAAGGCTGCCGGGAAGCTCAGGCGGGAAATGGTCGGCAACGTCCTGTTTTGTAAAGACACTCAACAAGTGTGTGATGCTTGTTTTGTCTGCGCATGATTTAGCTATGTGGCAAACATTGCAAATTCCTGTTGTGCTCATCATAGATTGCCACACGCATGAACACACGCTATAAACACACCATACACTATGGAGCCGATACCAGGCATTATTTCAAGATATTGGTACTCCCGACTGGTATCAGCCTCCCTCTTGTGGCCATTTTTCAATCAAACTAGAAATTAGAAGAATAGAAAATTGACTTTAATTTCATGTAATTTTAAGGAAAAAATACTATATTGGGGTATTTCGGTCTTTCTTTAAAGTGATCATTTTTTTGTGGGGAAATTGTATGCATCAAAAGTACTAGTGGTACTTGTGCGCTTGTGTGTGTGTGTAAGAGAGAGAGAGGTTATTTTCGCTCATGTTTCAGTTTGTACAGCCTGGAGTTTTTGTCTTATGTTGAATGGCTGAGAGACAAAAAGGGGGTGGATCCAACTGACAGCTCAGGTAAGACTCGTGATGGATACACAAATTCCACATGAATGGAACACACACGCACAACCTGTGATGGCGCAAACAGCATCACGCACGGTGTGTGTGCGTGTTAGACAGTCACCGTGGCAACGGGTGGCCAGAGGGCGGCTGGTTCCGTCTTGACTTGCGTTGACTCATTTGCACCTTTCCCACCCTTCTCGTCTTCCTTCCTCCTTTCATCACGCCGCCGTCCATTCATCCGCTCTCATCCAGGCTGACTCACGACGTCACTTCCTGTTACGCACCCTCCCTCCCGGCCATGACACAGACAATGCCTGTGTCCAAATTCGCAAGGCTGGGTCCTCCGAAGGCTGAATTTGTCGGCTGTATGACGTCACTCCCGGCGCGACTCGACAACACGCACAGACTTACACATAAATGGAGAGTCAGTCAATGCGCTACCGACAAGCAGCATTGACAATCCATTCATATGAGTGTCTTCTTTTTCTTGTGTCTTGTTTGACAGCACCGTTTATGTGCTCAGAGAAAACAAAAGAAAAAAATCCATTCATATGTAAGTCCGTGCGTCCTCCTGTCGAGTCGCGCCGGGAGTGACGTCATGCAGCCGACAAATTCGGCCTTCCCACCAACTCTATTTCAGTCTACTGGCTTCATGACAGCAGGTGGCGCTGTGACCTGTAAGTGTGGGACCTTTTTAGCCAATCACAATCCTTCATGTGTGTGCCTACGTGTGAAGGTTTTGGGCCGTGAGCTGCTTCTGCAGCTAGTGGAGGATCTAGTTCGTGGTTACCGTGGCAACCAGAGCTGGGCCACGCAGATCCTCAACAGCACGCGCGCCCACTTCCTGCCCACCATGAACCCGGACGGCTTCGACAGGGCTGACACCAACTGTCACCTGAGCCAAGGAAGGTACGCGTGCGTACACAAGTCCGCTGCAATTATCCAAATGACGTCACAGTTGCTCAGGTAACAACCAAACATGGCTCAGCTTGCGAATGTCACGTGACTCACGAAACTCAGAAAATAGGTTTAGCCGTGATTCATCGCTACCTGAGCCATTAGGCACTGTGATGTCATCTTCAGTTGACAGCAAGTCTCAAAATGGCCGCCACCTGAGATGAATAAAAATGGGATTTTGCTGCTTACAATTAGAAAATTTTGGGGTTGACTTCCCCTTAAAGTTTATGTGACTGTGTGTGTCAGATTCAACCTTAACGGTGTGGACCTGAATAGAAACTTCCCCGATGCCTTCGCTGGTCTGCTGGGGGAACACGACCTTTACAACGCCAACAGAGAAGCCGAGGTCAGGCAACGTCTCGCTCTGCGCGTGTGATCGTTTTTCACTTCTTCACTTTGTGTGTGTGTGTGCGCATGTGTCCCAGCAGGTCCGCGCTGTGATTGGCTGGTTGAAGACGGAGACGTTTGTCCTCTCGGCCAACCTCCACGGCGGCGCCCTGGTGGCCAGCTACGCTTACGACAACAGTAATGGCGGTAAGTGCGTCTGTTACACGATGGCACATACGCAGGTACAACTAATGGGTTTGACATCTCTTGACAATAACATGTTATATGTGACCTCACTAGGTTAAACATGACATTCTGAATAATATTACATAAAGCAGCAAAATCCAACTGTTTTTGTCCATCTCAGGGGGCGGCCATTTTGCCACTTGCTGTCGAGTGAAAATGACATCACAGTTGCTCAGACAACGACCAATCACAGCTCACCTGTTTTGTGAAGCTGAGCTGTGATTGGTTGGTACCTGAGTCCTGAGCAACTGTGATGTCATTTTCACAAAATGGCCGCTTCTGATATTGATTTAAAAACTGCTGGATTTTGCTGCTTAATCCTATTCCACTAACAACATATTAACCAGAATACCATATTTAGATTAGAACATATTATTGTCAAGAATTATTTTTGGGGTTGATTTCCCCTTTTAAGGTGGCGAGCTGGTGGGTCAGGCGAGCTTGACGCCGGACGACGACGTCTTCGTCCACCTGGCCAAGGTGTACTCGCACAACCATGCCAGCATGCACCAGGGGGGGCGCTGTGGAGACCAGGGACCCTTTCAAGAGGGCATCACGAATGGGTACCAGTGGTACCCGCTCACAGGTCAGTGTCGAGTAGGTTCAGTTGGATAATCGCTCTAAACACGCCAACATCCCATAATAAGGCCTTCACTGTGTACAGGCGGCATGCAGGACTACAACTACGTTTGGGCTCATTGTCTGGAGGTGACGCTGGAGTTATCGTGTTGCAAGTTCCCCCCCGCCCAACAACTTCCTGCTTTGTGGGCCGACAACAGGAAAAGCCTGTTGGCCTTCATCCGACAAGTCCACTTGGGTAAAGGCGCGGCCCGGTCTGGCCCTGAGGTCATCGTAGCACCGTGCCAACATGTTAACTGTTGTGTGTGTGTTCAGGGGTCAAAGGGCGTGTGTTTGATGGGTCAGGAGTGGCGGTCCAGGACGCTGTGGTGGAGGTGACCGGTCGCCGCAATATGTGTCCCTTCAGGACGGACAAACATGGAGAATTCTACAGACTGCTGCTGCCTGGCAACTACACTTTCACTGTTATGTACACACGCACACACTAAGATAAACACACACGCACACACAATTTTTGTAGCTCAACGTGCGTGTTTTTGTCCCCAGGTGACGTATGCTGGTCACGAAATGCTGACGGAGACTTTTTTCGTCCCTTACGGTCCGGAGCGAAACTCTGCCCTAACGCATGATTTCTTGTTGCGTCGCGTCGCCACGGCAACAGGCGACCCCACGCTCCCATCCTCTTCATCTTCGTTGTTACCTGAGGGCTCACTGGGCGCCGCTATGACACCTACATGGACGCTAGCAACGCTCGTTATGGCGCTCACATTCCAGAACCTGATCAGCTGACGTGCGACATTAGAAAAAAACTACAAAGACACATATGGACAATGCATGGGACTTTTTTTTTTCTGTGGTATCGAAGGCGGAATATTTTAGTTAGCTTTTCCACAGGAACATGTCAGCACAGCACAAACACAAAGCAGGCTAAGGTTAGTTACCTTTTAAGCTTATGCATTTTTGTGTTGTGTCTTTGAGGTGAGTGTCCTTGGGGCACGTGTCTGAGGTGTGTGTGCATGCGTGTGTGTGTTTTTGAGGCATGTGCCTTTGAGGCATGTGACTTAGTGGTGGGACTGGTGGTATGTATTAGAGGCATGTCTTTGAGATGTGCCATTGTGGGCCACGTCTTGTGTTAGTCTGTGACGTGTCTTTGAGACATGTAGCTTTGAGCTGTGTGTATTTGGGGCATAGGTCTTTGTGGCATGTCAACGAGAGGTGCCTTTAAGGGATGTCTCTTTGTGGCCGGTGTCTTTGAGCAATGTGACTTGGTGTCACGTCTTTGGTGTCCCATTGAGGTGTGTGTCCCTGTGGCTTGTCTTGAAGGCATGAGTATTTGTGGCAAGGTACCTATTACATGTGTCTTTGAGGTATGTGACATTTTTCTTCTTTTTTGCAGCCTGTCTTTGAGACGTGTGTCTTCGAGCCAGGTGTCTTTGATGCATGTGACATAGTGACACGTGTCATTGAGGTTAGTGTCAGGCGTGTGCATGCCTTGTGTATTTGAGGCATGTGCCTTTGTGACATGTCTTTGAGACATGTAGCTTTGAGCTGTGTGTATTTGGGGCATGGGTCTTTGCGGCATGTCAATGAGACATGCCTTTAAGGGATGTCTCTTTGTGGCCAGTGTCTTTGTTGCATATCTGTGGTGTCTTTGAGAAATCTGACTGGGTTCCACGTGTCTTTGGTGTGTGTCTTTGTGGCTTGTCTTGAAGGCATGAGTATTTGTGGAAAGGCACCTATTGCATGTGTCTTTGAGGTATGTGACTTAAAATATTTTTGTTGTCATTTTTGCAGCCTGATTTAGAGGCGTGTCTGCTGCACGTCTTTGCAACATTTATCTCATTCTTAATCTAGGTGTGAAGTGCCGTGTCTGAGATTTTTTTCTTTGTGGCATGCTTTGTTGTGTGTATCTGGGGCATGCATATGTACTGAGTATTTGGTGTCACATGTCTATGGTGTCCCATTGAGGTGTGTGTCTTTGAGGTGTGTGTCCATGCATGTTGCATTGATATGGATTGGAATGTTAAATTAATTTGCTTAAAATTTGCTTAATACTTTATTTGGCTTAATGTTCATACATACAACACGATCAGCCATTTTTGTTTTTGCTGCAATGAAGCGTCCTAGTTCTAGCCCGTTCATCCCTCTAAAAAATATAGTAATCTTTGGAAAGATAGGAATGCATCTTTGATAAGATGGGTGGGTTCAGTCAGGACAGGAAAGGTCATCTCCATTTGCCAACTTCCTATACAGATGTGTCAGCTGCTCGGTCGTTGGCCTTTTGGAGTCGGGCGTGCTTGGAACGTCAAAGTCGGATGAGGCTTGTGAGCCGGCCGGCGGCTCGTCCGCCTCCGACACGGCGTCGCCGGCCGCCGGGTCGTGGTTCTGTGAAGAATGATTGGACGCCGAGGCGGACAGCGAGAGGGAGAAGTCGCCATCCACGTCGTCTTGCCGCTCGCTCGACGCTTCCGGTGTCTGTGAGCCTGTCTGCCCGGAAGGGGCGGGGCTAGGGGCGGGGCAGAGGTGGCATTGGCTTTTGAGGCTGTTCTGGCTGCCGGGAAGCGGCTCCATGGTGAAGAAGTCCTCCCACTTGGGTGGCTCGCTGGACATGCTTCCTCTTTTAGTTGAGCTCTCATCTTCCTCACTTTGGTCATCCTCCTCGCTGTCCTCATCATCATCATCATCATCATCGTCGTTGGACTCGGTGCAGTCCAAGAAGTTTTTGTTCTTGTTCTCTTTGTTGTTGTGGTCGAGCGTGATGGGATGTAGTGAGTCCTCCTCTGAGGCGGGGGGCGCTGTGGCATGCGCTCTGTGGCCTGTTAAACAGCCAAGAGTGATTAGCCCGCGCACGCTAACTGCAGGCTAAATGTGGACATACCTTTGGGGATGCACTGACTCGCCGGTGGCTTCCTCTTCGGCGGAGCCGCCGCGGTGCCATCAAAGAGGTTGTCGTCGCTGTCCCAACCTGACGGGACAAAGATGGATGTGATTGAAATTGTGTCTTTGAGGTGCCGTCTTGTGTCTTGGCAAGATTGAGTCGACTCGAAGAGCTTTGAGGCGCATGTTTGTAACGTGTATCTTGAGGGGAATGATTTTACAAGTTGTCTTCGTGGCGACACTTTGTGACATGTCTTTGAGGCATGTCTGAGTCGGCATGTTGGTGATGTCGTTGAGGTGCGTAACTTTTGAAACACCGTCTTTAAATCATGTCTTTGGGACAAGCATTGTCTTTTTGACATGCCTATGTGGTGTCTGTGAAAATTGTCCTGAGGTGTCTTTGTGACGTGTCTTGGATGCGTGAGTCTCACCGTGAGGAGGTGTCCATCTGCCACAGCGTTTGAGCACCCCCAGTGGTTTGTAAGCCACGTCCTCCTGTGGCGCTTTCCTGCATGTCGTCTGGAGCCTGCCGGAACATTTTTGCACTTTTTACATCGGATGAGTTGGGGTTCCTGTTGCCGTCAAACGACTCACATGCGCGTGACCTCTGCAATGGTGCGTCCCATCGGGACCACGTTGGGGAACACGTGTACGGGCTGCAGGTAGGACAGAAAGTCTTTGACCTGAAAGGAGTCGCCCAACGTTAGCGACGTGACAACTTCCTGGAATCTTCCTGCCATCTGAGTTTCACTTTGATTTGCTACCACTCAATTTGATGGGTGTCGGTGTCACATGACCAATGGAGGTTGGCCGGACCTCAAATCAATTGAGTGAGAGTGAGAGTGAGAGTGAGAGTGAGAGTGAGAGAGAGAGAGAGAGAGAGAGAGAGAGAGAGAGAGAGAGAGAGAGAGAGAGAGAGAGAGAGAGAAAATGGGAGAGTGAGAGAGTGAGAGTGAGAGTGAATTAAAAAAATAATAATTCTGAGAAATATGAATTCAGAAATTCTAATTCAGAAATTCTAAATCATGGTCAATCATAACTGAACACAAACTCAAAAATGTAAATTCTAAAACTGTCGCATTCTTATACAGAAGTTCTAATTCAAAGTCAGAAATTGCCATTTGGAAATTGACACAAAAATTTCAATTATGAACATTTTTAATTCCGAAATTTGACGTCAAAAATTCAAACTCAGAATTTGAAATTTAGAAATTCAAATTCAAAATGAGAAATTCAAAGTCAGAATGTGAAATTGAGACGGCCCAGATGTCCTTGGCGACTGAAGCGAACCTCACAAAAGGACGAGTGGAAACTGAAACACGCTCGGAAGGCGTCGCTTCCCGATCTGCAAAAATAAGAAGAGAATGAGCGCGGCGTGTCGGCCAAACGGAAGCGGGCGCCGGCTGGGCCTTACTTGACGAGCACGTCGGTCTTGTGCGTCCTCTCACCGAACCACATGGTGGACGGCTTAATGCTGAGCACGCGCAGGTTGGCGCCGTCCCGAGAGGTGCAGCCGCACGGCAGACGGTTGCCATGGATATACTGCTCGCTCTACACAAAAACAAACTTTCAGGCGCGTGTCTTTGAGGCTCACGCGCCTTTGCGCCGCGCCGTCACCTTCGGGTATCGGCAGGCGTGAATCTGCGTGCGACGCTCGGTGGTCACGTATCTCAGGATCTCCGGCATCCTCCGGAACATCAGCAGGTTGTTGACGTGCACCTGAGGACGTCAAGGTGTCAGGGCCGTGTCTTTGAGGTGTGGCTGGTTGAGACGTGTTTTTGTGACTTGCGGCATCAGACATGTGACTTTATAGATTTGGAACACATTTTTGTGGCATGTGTCTTTGAGGTCTGTTAATGTAAAGGGATGTGTCTTTGTGAATGTCTCTTGCATCTTTATGGCACCTGACTTTTTGGTGTGTCTCCGAGACGTGACTTTAAGGCCTTTGAGACTATCTTTCCATGAATGTATACATCTTTGTGGAGCGTGTCTTTGAGGTGTGTGCCCTGTAGAGCATGTAGCTTTGTGGCGTCTTTAGACTCTAAAGTTTAGAGAAGCAGTAAAGCATAAGGTGTGTGACTCTGCGGTGTGTGTCTTTGAAATCTGCATGTCTTTGAGATGCACCTGCGTGTTGAATTCCTCGCCCAGCCTGGTGAACAAGAACTCGTAGCCGTACGCCGCCTTGCAGTTGAGCCAAACCACGTGAAAGGCACTACGGGCGATCCAGTCGCCCGCCAGACCCAAGATGGCGCTCACACATGCCTCCTGCACACGCACGCAGACACATGCAAGTACACACATGTTAACGAACGATTGACATCACTTTGAGGATATTATTTCAGTTGTTGAATTTATAGTTTCCCCACATCTCATGCTGACGTGTTCACGTGGAAAATCTGAAAAATTTGGAGATTTTTTTTTTTCCTCCACTATCCAATACAATTTTTTGTACTTCGTAATAAAGCCAAATAAACCTGTGTTGTGTTTTTACGACTTTGATTTCTGTTTACCCGGGAAGGAATCTGGTAGAAGCGTGGGTCATAGAACGTAGAGTCCACGTAAACGCTCTGGATGTCCTTCACCCTGCATGGCCAACGCCAATCACGTTAAAACAGGAAGTAGAAAAGAAAGAGGAAGAAGACAACACAACAGGAAGTAAAAGAGGAAGATGGTGGTGATGCACCTGCTGCCCGAGTGCAGATGTTCCATCCTGGCGGCATCCCCCACGGGTAGCCTGAAGTCTCCCGTGTACAAAACGTTTCCATGGCAACCTTCGAACAGGAACCTAAACACGTCGTCGTCGTCGGCAAGTTTACAACCAGATGTTTTTTCCGGCCACGACGTCAGCACAAGACTTACATGACGGAGCCGGGACAGTGTCCGGCTGGGAGCAGCGTCACCACCAGCTCCTCGCTCTGCGCAGGACAACAGTTCACGTTTCACATTTGTACTTTTTCCAGAGTTTTGAGGAAGGCGTGTTGGCAGAACGGCTCACCTGTCCTGATGCCTCATCCACCAGGGAAATCTGGGTGGGGCTCTCCAGCTCCAAGGGAACCTGAACAAAAGAAACATTGAAGAGAAAAAGCCAAAACGCTAGACCCCACCATGAATTGCAAAAATGGCAATAATTGTCACAAATTGCTTAAGCGAGAATAAGTGTTGGGTGGGGTCAAAACAGACTTGTTTTTCATATTATATATATATATATATTAGTTTTTTGTTTTTTGTTTTTGCCCCACCCAAAAAAAAAATCGAAAATAAATCTCTTAGGTTTTCTTTTTATCTTTTTTTTTTTGGGGGGGGGGGGGGGCATCTAAGTTATTTTCCCAGAAATCAGGTATTTGTGACAAAGGTATTTTTATTTGTATTTATTTTTTCAGGAAGTTCTATTTTTATTTTTTTTAGAGCGAGAGATTTAAGAAAGCACTTGATGAATCGCTGGTTTAAACAATATAATCAACGAGTGGACAATTGTGAATTTATGCCATTACTATAGTCCAAAAAAAAAAGAGTCTCACAATGAATTCTTCCCAGAAAAGGTGCTTGCGGCTGCTCAGCAGAAGCTCTTTGGTCACCAGTGAGCAGTACAGTTTGACTCTGCGGCTGAAAAACAAAACAAGTCAACAAATAAAAGCAGAAGTATTTCACTTTATCCCACATGTTGTTGTTTCACTCCAAAATGATGTATTTTTTTTTATTGTGAAAGTCGAGCACTAAATATTTCCGGAATGTATTCACTCAGCTTCATAGTTGGATGTGATACTTGCTAGCTGTAAATAAAATTGGCTTGAGTCGTCCTCGTGCGTCACCACCTACGCATCACCCCGGGATAAGCAAAGGTTTGAATCACCTGGAGCGCAGTCTTCTCCTCATCTTGGGTGCTTTAATCCCTCTCATGTGGTCTGATAGCGAAGAAAAGATTTTTGTATTTTTACATTTGCTCACTCGGGCTAACATTTAGCCGGCTAGCCTTAGCTCACCTTTGTGACAGTGCGACAGGAAATAGGCTCGCGCGTGCAAGTTTTCATGGTCGAAGCGATCCAGAGAAATGCTTGGATATTCTTTCATTCGACCCGCAAATGAGCTCATATTTGCATCGATTCGGCCATTAAAAAGAGTGAAACTGAAAAGAAGGAAGTTGGTGTTTAAGTTGACATTTTGTCTGTGCCGCCCATCGGGTGCGTTCTCCTTCTACGGCTTTGAGTTGTAGACGTCACTTCTGCCCTCTTGTGGCGTAAACAGTCCGTGTTTCGTAAAAGCTGCTGTGTTGGATGTAGGGACTCATTCACTCGTTACAGAGGTTTTTATGTAGTTCCCTCATATTCACTCACCAGTCAAATAAAAAACGATCATTTTCGTTTTCTGAAAATATGCAGCTCACTGTATGAACGCTTACGACTGCTGTTTACTGTTTTTATTTATTAAGATTGAGGTGCTTTTCTTTCAACAAATGTGTTGCCTTGACATAAATAAGCAAAGAAACCATAGACAATAGCTCAATATCTGCTCTTACATTAAACTCCTATGCGCTATTTCTGTTGTCATTTTTATATTTGTCCAAACAACAAAAGCTCTCGCTCCTCGGACGCTAGCTAAAATAGTATTTTTCTTCGTATATGAAATTAAATATATGAAATATGAAATGAAAACATGAAAAAAGACGACGCATTTCAGTCCGGTAGGTGGCGGTAATGTGCATATACTGGTTGCTAACCTCCATTGAACGCATGGAAAAAACAGCTGTAGAAGAAAAAGGCGAAGAAGAAAAAGCTGATAGCATCGTGCTAATGACAGCAAGCAGTCAAATGAGAGCCTTCTTTTTCCTGTCTTCGTTTTCTTCGCCGTGTTTTTGTGGAAGTGGACGCTCGTGGAAGTGACAACAGGTAAATTTCAACTTCCTTCAAGCTGGGAGCGTGAATGAGTGTAACACGGATAATTTGAGCATGGACTGACTGAGGTCATTTTCCATTACAAAATTGCTATCTGGATGGAATTCTGGTCATATTCTCATTTACCCCCGACATTTATGTCTCGGGGGCGGGGGCTATTATTGCAGTCTAATTATTTTTCTATGCTTGGTATAAAGTTGGTGTGGGTGATTATTGTTTAATTTATTTAAACAAATAAAATAAAACCAAATCATATTTGGTGGGTAATAATTTAAATTTATATATTAAAAGGTGATTATTTTTTCTTTAAAGGCTCTTTATCAACATTTTAATATAGTTGATATTTGTTGTGATTAAAGCTGCAACTGACGGTTATTTTAATTATGGATTCGTTTTTAGATTAGAATTTAAAATTGTCATCTCTGTTCCAAAATTAGATATCATTTTAAACTGACAGCGAAACACAAATTGATGATTGTTTACGATCCTGATTTGGTCTGTAACATGCCGAAAGCCAAGAAAAATGTTGATTTTGATTGAAGTAGATGTCTGCCAATCTTTTATATTCTCTCTCTTGAGAATCAATCTGCTTTCATGGAGGACTAGACACATCTGAGAATATGGGCTGAGGCTGAAATTCGGAATATTTTTATGCAATTTTAATTATCAAAACAGTTGTCGAGCGATATGATAATCGATAAATCGCTTCACCAGATTTTGAAGCAAATTCCGCACCAAATCTAAGAGAATTATCTGATTTTAATTTATTTTTTATCTAGCGAGCGTCGATTTACAGTTTGTTTGTTTTTATCAGGAAACTCCAGTTCTAATGATGGAAGAAAAAAAACCTGACATATTTCTGATTGGCTTGTGTTCAGGATGTTGGCACTAAGGTGCATTGCGGCGGATCTCCGTGGAGGTTTGCGGCTCCGTAAGACGTTTGGGCAAGGTCCGTGCAGACTTGCTCTGCCGCCCGCTGTCCGTTTCTTGTCTCAAGGCGAACGATCGCCGGCCAAGCTAAAGCTGAAGACGCGCGTGGCCGTGGCGCTGCTGGTGGGCGGCGGAGTATTGGCGGCGTGGGCGTGGGTGGACGGCGAGAAGCGGCAGAAGGATCGGCGAGCCCGCGCCGAGCTGCTGCAGCGGTCGGCGCTGCGTATGGGCAAATTCAGCCTGGTGGACCACCACGGGAGGCGCCGCACCAAGCAAGACTTCCTGGACCGCTGGGTGCTGCTCTACTTCGGTTTCACTCGATGTCCTGACATCTGCCCCGACGAGCTGGACAAGATAAGTGCCGCTGTGGCCGAGCTGGACGCCGATGCCTCGCTGCCGCCCGTGCAGCCCCTCTTCATCACCGTCGACCCCGAGCGTGACAGTGTGGATGCGCTGGCCCGCTACGTCAAAGACTTTCACCCTCGGCTGGTAGGTTGGAAACTTGGAAACTTCTCCAAATTTCTCTGCTAAACTTTTGTTGGTTTTGGCGTGAGCGCAGGTAGGCCTGACGGGCACGTCTGAAGAGGTGCAGGAAGCGGGTCGCGACTACCGGGTATACGCCGGCCGCGGCCCAAAGGACGAGGATGGCGACTACCTGGTGGACCACTCGATCCTCATCTACCTCGTCAGTCCCGACGGACTCCTCGTCGACTACTACAACCGCCGCAAGGACAAGGAGCACATCGTGCAAAGCATACGCCAACACATTGCCGAGCATCTCCAAACGCAACACTTGTGACGATTCCAGTAAAGCGACATGCCAAAAGAGAGATGGGAGGATTTTGCAAGTAGTCCTCATCGGATACTTTAAATTGAAAGCTATCATGTTGAAGAATAATTATGAACTTTTTTTTGTGACTACAAAAAGAACATGCAGTTGTTCGTCGTCATGATCTCACAGTATCTTAAATTTTTCAATCATACTTCTCTAATAAAAAACGGTATGTTTCTTTCTTTTCTTTTCCAGGGCTGATACTGATTGTTAGTAGGCCAATAAAAGGGATAATATTGGCGTTTAAAACAAAAAAAGAAGACAACTTTTCATTTAGTTGAAATGTCTTTAAGCATTTTTATTAAACATTTCATATTTGTTTTTAATATTATACAATAAATGGTAAATGGGCTTTCATTTGGATTGTGCTTTTATACCTTGGAGGTACTGAAAGTCTCCGCCTTTATCTCTTGATGACAGCATCAGGAGCAACTTCAGTATCTTGATCAAGGACACGGTCACAAAGGGCTCAGGATCGAACCCACAACCTTCGAGTTGTGAGATAACCGTTCTCTCACTAGCGGGGAACTGCAAGGCTAAGGTCATATGAGCATGTCTTACGAAGTTCAATGGAAACTTCAAACAAGTAAATGGCTTCTGATAGTTTTCTACAGTAAAGTTTTTCCAAAATAACTAAAATGTTCAACCTCCGCTGATCTTAGTTTTAATTTCAAACAAAACAAAATGTGCAGGAGCATCTCTTACCTGAGGTTGACATGGTTTGAAATTGATCTCAGACAGATTTTATTTTAAGGTCGATATATTTGTCAAATTGTCGAATATCAGTGCCAATGACCTGATAATCTGTCTATTCCTGATACCTCGTTTCATACCACCGATTTTTCAAAATACGTCTTATTTATCCTTTTTTTGTATTTAGCCAATAGTATGAACGCAAGTCCTCAATATGACTGCCGTAGGAAATGCCATTAGTTCTGCCTCTGTTTCTGGTCGGACACAAAAACAAAAGGCACAAATGCGGAAGTAAGTAGCGTCGGCATGGATCCTGTCCACAAAGAAGTTCTGCAAAAGATGCGCCTGGATTTATCCGAGCAGCTGCTGGTGTCGGACGGCGTGCTGCCCTTCTTGTATCAAGAGGACATCCTGACGGCCGCGCAGGTGGAGGATATTTTAGCAGAGAGCACCGAGCGGAAGCGGTGCCTCAAGATGCTTGACTTGCTCCCGAAGCGCGGTCCGAAAGCCTTCGCGTGCTTTCTCCGAGCGCTCGACGACTTCGCGTGGCTCCGAGAGCGACTGCTGCAAGAGCTCGACGACCGGACCGGGACCAGGACTGCTACCTCACCCCACGAGGTTCCGACGAGTCACCGAGGAAGGTCGTCGACTACAGGTATGACGTCATCACAACGTTACTGTTACTGTTTAAAATACATGCATTTTATTTATTTTAAATTAGCTCAATTAAAAGTATAGAAATATGACAATTCACATATAATAAATAACTTAATGATTACTATGATAGAGCAGTCTTTTTTAATCAAAATGTTAAAAGTTGAAATTCGTGAGAAAAAAAAATTCACGCTGTTGCATCATTTATTCTGAATTATTTGTGTAGCAATTCAAACTAGAACATCAAATAAGAGTTGTAATCGTTGATGTGAGAAAAGCGCAGGTCAATGACGTCACTAGTTTTCAATTATTCTTGTGAAACCGTTCAAATATGACATTTATTGTGAAATAAATGTTTTGCGAACGTATTTAGATTAGGACTGATTGGGTAAACTGTTTCAAACGGAACGTTGGGCCAGCTCATTTGGAGATGAGGTTAAAAAAGTTATTCTTATAGTAACAATAATGAATTATAATAAAAAGCATTTTTGATTATGTAAAGCTAACAATTCAAACAGTTAATATAAATTTCTGTAAAGAAAAAATAATGCAATGAATAAATGTACATTTAAAATTGTTTGGTATAAGTCATTCTCATTTTAGGCCTCCCAAAAAATTACGTCACGTTTTGGAACTGGGCTATTTTTTTTTAGAAACGCAAAGGAGCAGGTACCAGAAAAAGCGAGTCGAGTAGAGCCGGGTAGATTTGTTGGTGGAGACGTGGCTTTTTCTAAGTAGAGTAGATACCGGCGGTGGAAACGAGGCTTAAGTGGGATGAGGAAATGGAGGAAAGAAAAAAAATCAAGTGGCCCTCGAGTGACTTTGATGTTATTGTGTGCTTTGTGTCAAGACGACGCGTGCGGCCTTCCGGACGACGTGGCCCAGCAAGTGCCTTCCGAGCGTCAGCTTTCGCGTCTGGCGTCGGTCCTGGGTGGCGAGTGGGAGTCAGTCGCGATGGACCTGGGTGTGTCATCGGCTGCCCTGTTTCGTTGCCGCGCCGACAACGCCCAATGTTGCCACGGCGCCGCGCTGGCGGCGCTGTTGCTGTGGCGACGCTCGCAAGGGAAGAACGCCACCACGCGAAGACTGCAACAAAGTCTGCAGGCTGCAGGCGTCCACTCGTCCGTCCTGCGGGACGTTTTGATGACGTGACAGATACCGAAGCCTCGTCTGGACTTTGAATAGTTTTATTTACATTTTTAATACACGCTTTTTTCCTTTTTTTCAATCACATTTTCAAGACAAAAAAGTGGTGTCAGTTGCTGCAGCGGCGGTAAAAGTAGAAATGGTAGTCTGTGAACAGCGCCCCCCCAAAGTGATGGTCGGTACTGCAGTCTGCTTGACCCTGTGTGTATATACATATAGAATTGTGATTTAAGAGTTGAGAATGAGCAGAATGATTCAAAATGGTGTTCAGACTTGTGAACCCATTGCCGAATTCCCCAAACCCAATCATGGGATTTTTCTGGAGTGGAACTTTCAGAAGAACAGCTCAGTTGTATTTAACTTGGGCTACTTTTTGCAATAGAGTAAGATCACTATAATATCCACAAAATATTCCAATGTAGTGATTAGTAAATAGGGAATAAACAATTTCAGATTATTATTTTTTTGCTCTCGACGCTGAGGCGATAATAGTCGAGTCGATCCTTTTGGCTCATCAATTATTTCATTTGTATTTTTCAAGTTGTTATCTTGCTATCTGTGCAGTGAAGTATTTTAATAATCGGTTGATCTGTTGGGTTTTTTGTCTGATTAATCGGATAAAAAACGCATTTAATTTCCGTCCCTTTATTCACAAACAAGACATTTTATTTCAAATTAACTGTGCAGAAAATGTACAATCATAAATTGATTATGATTTAGTTACTTGTTTGGGCCGTAACATCCGTCAGAAAATTGGCAAAAATGTTGACCAATGTGGTTTTTGAAATAAAAGATCGAAAAAAATGTCTTATTCTTAATTTGTCTTATTTTGATTCAATACAAAAAAAATCAGCATTTACTGCTTAGAGGCTGAAATTCCAAAGAGCAGGACAATTTTACGTTAAAATAGTTCTCTGAACGATCGATTATCAAAATTGTTTAGTTGATTCAATTGTTGCATCTCTTAATTTAATTAAATTTAACAATTTTCACAGGCATATATTCTTTATCCTCTGTGAAGAATTACTATTAGTAGGGCTTGTTTAGGAATGAGAAATCTATGCATATTAAAATAATTCTATTATACTGCCCCTGGTGGCCGAGGTGCGATTAATCGATTAGTTGTTGCGTTCTTTTTATGTGAAACATAGAAATGTTGTCTATATTCTGCTTCTATTTGGTGTCTTTGCAAAGTGCGCGCGCGTGCGTGTTCTTACGGCCACCGTGGATCGAAAGTGGTACGAGCTGTGGTAAAGCCGAGCCACGTGCAGCGGCCACTCGTGTTCCCCCTGCAAACAAACAAGTTCATTCAGTGATGTGCATCCAAGTTACTCGGAGAAGTCAAGACTCAAGCAAAGGTGTGTTTGTGGAACCTGCGTGTTTGAGAGGTATGGACCGGCGTTAACGAGGTTTCTGTCGTGCAGGGCGGCGCAGGTGGACGACTCGTGAGAGGCGCACAGGTGCACCACCAGGAGCTCGGTGGAACTGAACACGCGCGTGCATATAGCTCAGCAAGAGGTCATGTGCATGTGCGTGCGTGGCACTAACGAGCCTTACTTCATGAGGAGGGTCACTCGCATGTTGAGTGGTACAAACGGGCTGACGGGGACCTGGAAGACGAACCTGTCGGGTCTGAAGACGCCAAACAGGCAATCGTAAGATTTTTTTTGGGGGGGGGGGGCGTTTTTGTGTTTCTCGCACACTTACCCGCACTCGTCTCGCACGCAGTAGCGGCTGTCAATCACCTGCTGGTTCTCTTTGATCATGAAGGATGTGATGGTGGTGTTGGTCCCTGTCAAACACACGCACACACATTTCTTCCGCACACTTATGCACGCACAGCGTTAGGAATATTCGTACGTACAATCTGTGGAACTTTGAAGCTTGTTGAGGAAGTGGTCTGTAGTTTTCTCTGCAAACAAACAAACATCCGTTGTCACTTCCTGTCAAATGACCACGCGCGGTCGCGCCATCGACCGGCACTCACCCGCCCCGTCGCCCACTTGCGCTCGGGCGGCGTTGACGTGATGCCCGCCCCCCGGTGGCGTGGGGCAGCAGTACACGGTGTCGCAGTACAGCAGTTCGCAGAAGTGCACGTCCGGGGGCCAAGGCCCGGGGGGGGCAATAGGTGGCGCTATGAGAAAACCCAGAAATTAACTCATTTGCTCCCCAAAAATTCTAAATGTTTTAAGTGTCCCAAAGACATATTTATACGTTTTTATGTTTTTATTTTAATGCTAGAGCATACAGAAGGCTTTGATGCAGCCTCTCAACTGCAAAGAACGGTTGAAGAAATGCTAGTTATTACACAAACGGCCAGCAGGTGGCAGGAGAGCAAAATAGATCAACCAGGGCCATGTTGAAAAAAGGCTCATTACTCGCATTTCTAAATAGATTTGTGAATAATTATGATACTTAGCTATATTCTAATGCTAATTTCTGCAAAACTGAAACAGATAGAAATATATTTTTTTCCTGATGAAAGAAGACTCTAATCTTTATTTTGCTAGGTTCCATATTTTTATAGCAATAGAACACAATATTCTGTGGGCCTTGCAAAATCTGTCAAAATCCAGTAAAACAGCCGGGAGTGAAGGGGATAGCTTCAGTGGAAATGGCTGGGAGTCATTGAGTTAATTGGTTAGAAAGACGTTTTACCTGAGGTGCCGCTGGCTTCCGTCAGCGTCGGAAGTACGCTGCTGTTACTGATGCACACAAAAACAAAAACACATTTTTGAGGCTATGAGGCCTTAAAATAACATCTCAGATGTTTTGCCAATTTTTTTTTATAAAATTGCTAAAGACAATTTCCGATTTTATTTCCCCCTTGTGTGATTTGCTTCTGGGTGCCGAGCAAATCTTGAAACCTTATTTTTTGTGTGTGTATCTACTTTCAGAAACATAAAGTCGTCATCTTGATGATGCTGATTAAGCAGAGAAGGATCAATACTTATTCAAGTAAAGTAAACACCTCCTCCATCTTGTTTTTCTTTGCGAATCATGTAAAAAAATAAGTACGAGTGTCAACACAGTGGTGCCTTGAAATGCGAGTGCCTTGACTTCAGAGTTTTTGGTCTTGAGAATGACGTAAAAGTGCGCTTCGACCCCTCACCACTAGATGGCAGCAGCACACTTCAAAACATCTGACCACCATCAGTTCACATTGGCTTCCTTGCAGTGGAGGGACAGTATACCTTGGGGGCACTATTGAGTCATTAAGCTGCTTTGCCAGTAAACACCACAGAACAAGAACAGACGGACAACACATTGGGTACAGTTAATTTTTGTGCTCTTTGAGGGTTATGTGGCCTGCATATTTTATTACGCTATGTTTTTAGACTGCTGAGTGAAATTTTCCTTACCCACAAAAATTTATTTTTTAAAGTGTGTTTGGGCCTGGGTCTGGTACAGATTACTTTCGATTAATTTCAGTGGGGAAAGATGATTTGGGATCCAAGCACGATTACAAAACAAATTAACCTCGTATCTCAAGGCACCACTGCACATGTAAGTAGAAACACACCACAGCTACTGTACAAGTAGTAATACATGCAGTGACAAGTAAAAGTGTTCACCTGACGCCAGAAGCAGGTAAGTTGAGCAGGTACATGGCGCCGATGGTAATGATGCTGATCGCACGCACACGCACACACACACACACACACACTCTTGTTCAGTATTGTCCAAAATGTCACAAAAATATGAACATAATGATGACGACTCAATTGTGGATCTGTTTAGTTGGACGCCTTGCTATTATTGTGTTGTTTGAATGGCAATATGGAGATTAATTGTACCTTTGGCCAGCTAGTGGAATATCATTTCATTGTGCTGCCTGTCACTATACATCGCTGGCATAGACAGATGGACAATATTTGTAGTCAGGAAATCGTGAATTTGTGCCCAATTCAGTGAATTGGAAGCTCTCAAGGCACACAATGGTGTTGCCGTTGAGACGTCAGCATGAGAGCAAACAGGAAGTGACATCATCGCTTACCAAACGGCGACGGCAAGGCACAGCGTGAACACGCCGGCCCGGAACATCTTCTGCGGCGCGCAGCCGTCGGCGTCCGCCTCAGAAACTTTGGGTTGCGCGTCCAAACTCTGCGCCGCCGCCGCCGACGCGATGCTCGGCTTCCTCGATGTCCTGTCCAAAGAAGACGCAGAGCTTTTATTTTGAAAGCGTGCTGGCGAAGAGGAAGTTGGAGAAGAGGAAGTACCCTGTGGAGCGCAGACTTCCTGTCAGGCTCTTGAGCTTGGCCAGGCGTCGCTTCCAGACCTCCAACTCGCTCACGCGGGTCTCCAGGCTGTCGGCCATCTTGGAGAGCTGCTGCACCGCGCCCACGTTCTCCATGAAGATCTGGTCCTGGACGATGAAAGGCGGCCATGAGGGAGCGAGGAAGAGGAGAATGTTGTGAGGAAGAGGCGATACCTTGTCGACGAGCAGGAAGTTGTCGATCTTGTGGCCATCGTGGCACGTGATGTCGCCAACCTCCTTGACAGCCGAAGGGAGAAGCTCTTTCACCTCTTGAGCCAGCACGCCTGAAACGTCACACACGCACACACGTAAATGACATTTTACACAGGCACCCCACGCCAGCTTGCTGTTGACCTGTCTGGTGCGTGTGTTCGATGCCCATCTTAGACGCAAACTCTGGCTTGTAGTCAAACTCCACCAGTCGCACCCGCGTAATCCTCCTCAGGTGCTCCTCAACATCCACCTGAACACACAAGATTTTTAGAAGACACCCACGCCGGCTTCCCAAACGCGTCACTTCCTGTCCGCACCTCCTGAATGTTGCACTTGGCGCGCTGGTCGGAGGGCTGCATGACGCGGCCCATGACGGTGGCGTTGCCGCACACCACCAGCGCCTCGTCGGGGGCGTCCGTGTTGATGCCCACCCGGCCGTGGCACGCCACGGCGTCCTGTGCCGCCCCGCGCTGCCACAGGGAGTCGCCGTCCATCTCAAACTGGCCCGGGTTGGACGCCTGTGTGCACGTTCCGGAGGGCGCGTGTCAAGAAAACCACAAAACAAAACGGCGGTGTTGGTGGGCGGGAGCGAGCGGTTACCCTGACGATAAGTTTCTCGGACACAAGGGCGGCAAGGAGGAAGGACGACGAGTCTTTGTCTTCTTCCTTGATAGCGCCGTACAATCCAACCACTATCTGGAAATATCTGTACATACACAATTAGCACATGCGCACGAAAACGCACACATACTCACAAAACCCAGATGTACCTCTGGTCGGGGTTGGGCCGTCCCTTCTTCCTCATATTGTTGGCGGTGGTCTCGCTAAAGTGAAGCCGTCCAAGCGTCACTTTGCTCATGGCACCGTTCGCCACGCCGACCCTACGGGAATCGAACAACGGTCACGTCGAGCCACATGGCGACCTCGCGGCGGCGGCGCCCACCTGACGGGCCGCAAAGCCTTCTTGGTGCGGTCGGCCTGAGACTGCTCCATAGTCACGTGATGCTCGGGAGATTCCATCTGGCGGCAATATTAGCGCCCATTAGCGTCGTTGGCTAACTGCGCTAAGTTAATGGAAGCTAACCTTGACCCCAAACACGTTGATGTTGAGGTGGTCCAGTTGGCGCACGCCGTGTGGTGTTTTCACATACGCGGGCTCCATGGCAAGGCCCACGTGAACTGTCACCTGGAAGTGGTTCTTCTTCTGGCACACGAAAGCGTCGTCGGCCGGCGAGAAGTTGAAGCCTTTGTCCGTGGTCACCGCCAACGCTGGAGGATGCCTGCGAAAACACGAAAAACATCATCGGAGTCAACTTTGTCACCCACGGCATGCACATGGCTACAAAGAGCAGGTGGCTGACTCACATGACGTGCAAGTTAGCATCCAGGACGGAATTCCACTCAGTCTGGCGGAACCTCTCCCACCTCAAGCAGCCGCTGGGGGTGAGTCCTCCTCGGGTCCCGTCGCCATCGTCCCCAAGCGGAAGTCGGTCAGGTCCTGACGACGAATCTTGCGACTCGCTTCTTTTCCTTTTGCTTCTGTCGGAGGAGCTCAAGACAAACACCGGGGCGCTTTTTACTACAGTTGGCCGCTTGCATCTATTCATTTGAGTTCAGCTGGACAACTTGTTTTTTTTCCTGCGGCCTTTCTGACCCAACATGGCTTTCCCCTGAGATGAATGAAAATGGCATTTGGAATGGAATTTTTTTTACAGCACAATTCAAGATGAAGTGCAAATGTATTTAAAAGTTGAATAAACCTGAACTGTACCCCCAAAAAATGTTTCCATGTTTTATGCACCCCCACTAGTCTAAATATGGTCATTATGATTAATATTGCATTTGTGGAATATGAATTGAGCAGCAAAATCCACCCGCCCGCTCCCACCCCCTCCCCATCTCAGGGGGCGGCCACTTGCCGTTCTGAGCTGTGATGTAATTTTCAGTTGACAGCAAGTGGCAAAATGGCTGCCCCATGAGATGGAAAAAAATCACAAATGCAATAATCAGAATACTGTGCAAAGATTTTTGGGAGATTGAATCCCCCTTTAAAAACTTACTGGACTTGAAGTAAGAAATGATTCTTTTGTGCACCACTACAGGGAGCCTGCGTGCCATTAGTGGTACGTGTACGACACTTTAAAAATTACTCACCAGTTTTGTGAGGGGGAGGCGGAGGCAAGCATGCAGGAGGGCGGGGCCGGAGACACCCAGCTGTGGCTGTGGCTGTGGCTGTAGCCGTCGGATGGCGCCGCAGCTGCAGAGTCGCCCTCCGATTGGCCAAAATGCAAATGCCGCGCGGTCGGCTCGGCAAGGCGCATTGGTGCCTCGGGAGGGAGGTAGCTGGAGTGGCTCGGCCGCTCGGACCAATAGGAAAGCTCAGTTTGGAAATCTGTCAATCGGACGTCGTGCTAATGTTAGCCTTAGCACTAGCGTGGGTGTTTGATGGAAGAGGTGGGCGGAGCCAACGACTGACCTGGGATCTGCTCGGGTGAGCAGACATCCGAGTCTGGTGGAGACTCAGGAAGCGCGCTAAGAAGCACGCGGAAGACAAAAACACGTCAAGGACCACTCCTGCTACGCCCACACATAGTCAGTCGCACACAATCACACACCCACACAAACAGTCACATGCAGTCACTCACACAAACGGTTACATACAAATACAGTCATACACACACACACACACACACACACACACACAGCGGCATGTGTGGAGTCTCACAAAGCGTTGAAGTCGCTGCTGAGGTACTGCTCCAGGATGCTGGTATCCACGGCAACCGAACTGTCCAGAACCTGCCTGACGTCGTGACCTGTATGTCATCACGTCACTGTCATCAGATGACCTTGAAAGGTCAACTTTAGTTGACCTTCTGTCAGCTTTCAAATGTTGACTACCTCTTGCACACGTCAAATTTTGAATTCCACGGATGTCCCACTTTCTGTGACTCTTCCAGCCTCCGTATCTCTGTTGCAACTGGCGTCAACAAGATGTTCACAGAAGGAAGTGGCCAGGTCACTGGAGGAGCCACAGAAAGGCATCCAAGTGGATGGAATTCAAAATGGATGAATGACCACATGTCCTGAAACATTGGCCAGTTGGTCATACCACATTTGAAAGTTGACACAAGGTCAAATTGAGTTGAAAAAGTTGCAGTTCATCCTCAATTTTCACTTCTAAGCCCAATTGTCGCAAAACAGGAAATGTGCGTGTTTGTGTTGCTGTCTTGCGTGCCGGCACGCTCACCGCGGAAGAACTGCTGCAGCGCCTCGGTCTCGCCATGCACAGCCGCAGCCTCCATGCTGGCCAGTAGGTGGCACTGAGGAGGAGACATTAAATGGCCTCAGCATGTGGGTTGCTAGGCAGCAGTAACACAGTCACACACGCACAGGAATACTGATACAATAAGTTATGCAGTGCACACACAGTCTCTCGCAGACACAAAATCACACACAGTTCAACGCATACAAACTTTGTCACAGACAGACACACACACACACACACAAACAGCCTCTCGCCCTATTTTTGAGTCTCACGCACGAACACCTGACAAAGAGGAGAAGCATGAGTGTTGCTAGGCAACAGGACAGGCGTAATGTGTGTGACTGTGTGTCCTTGTTTGTTTGAAACACCTGAAACGATACACTTGACAAACACACACACAAATGTGAATGTGAGTCGGACGTTTGTTCTCGCTCACCCGCCTTTCAGTCCAAAATGGCCGCCGCGGCTCCAGTCTGTTGACCACAGACTAATCGTCTCGTCTATCCGTCCGTCAATCCGATTGGTCGTCCTGCTCAGTGTCGCCTCTAATCTGTTTGCTACTTTGGACGTCCATGTTTGGACCCTGAAAATGTCTTCTTTTTCCCCCAGAAATGTCTAGGAAGTATAGGAAGAGTCAGAAGTGGGTTTTGCTGCTGTGTGGCGTCCGTCAGGTTTGCGTCAGGTGGACTTTGAGCTTTGAACAGGAAGGTGTGTCACACACCTGTTGTGTGTGCGTGGGTGTGCGCGGCGATCACTGTTCATACAAAATGCATTTGTATCGTCATCTGAGCTCAGGTGAGCGGGAGGGAACCTATCCAAGGAAATTTGGAGTGAGAAGTGGGTTGCACCCTGGACTGGTCCCCAGTCATTGTTGGGCACATATAGACAAACAGTGGACTGGTCGCCAGTTCGTGACAAATAAACGTTTACAAATGCTTTAGTGAAGCTAACATCCAGTGGTGGGTTGAGATACGACTTTAAAATATGTATTATATATTTATTGACTTTAGCGTCTTTGTCATGAATCCATGCACAAACCGGTCATAGCTTTCTAGACTCTTGTAGTTCTGAAAATCCTTCAAAGTGTAAAATGGGCTTGGTAGAAAAGAAACACACAAATCAGATAACGTCCAGGTATGAAACCGTTGGGAGGATATCGTGACTATACTTGTCAATCTAGTACGGATCTTCAGCCCCAATTACAGCGGTTTTCTCCATGTTGTGAATAAAAGCCTTCTTGTCTAGTGACTCCGAATACTTTTACGGCGTCCTGATTTTGGCGATATTTTAACTTTCCACTGATTAATTTGGAATAGAATACGTGTGAATGAAATGGCAAGCACCAATGTAAACACAATTCTCGGTAAATGCAGCCTCTCAATATGGACGACCGCATGGGATTATGGGCTATGGTACTATTTTTAGCACAAAGGTCGAACCCCTCGATACGCTTCCGTGCAGAAAACAGAAATGATGTTGCCGAGAATCAAACCCATGACCTCAGGACTGTGTGAAGTCCTGCACTGCCCCGGAAATACAACGTGTGAAAAGCCGAATACAGCTCGTATTGTCTTCCGCGATGAATTGATTAGTTGTAGCTGTCAGAGTGTCACACGGGCAGCTGTCAGATGTTTGTGGAAAAAGACAAAGGCAAACAACTGGTCGCCAGCCAAAATTGGGCCACATCGAGACAAACGAGCCTTCACATTCACACTCGGGAAAATGTCGACCCGAAGACCTAACGTGCGTGTTTTTAGAGCCAGGATTCAAACCGCGAACCTTCTGCGATGCGAGGCAGACGTGCTGCCCACTCGAACCCCTTGCCCCAGAGAAGCTAGTGTACGAAATGATGAATGCAACTCGTGTTGTTGATTAATTGTGCCGGGGTCACACTGACATGTGTCAGATGTCTGATTTGTGCGTGTGTGTTTGCTGTCAGATGTTTGCGGAATCATGAGGAAGCGCAAACCTCGTCATGTGACACCACAGATCGTGTATTAAGAGAGGTTTCCCTCGGGTTTGCGTAGTCGTGACCGTGTATTTTGGAACGGGTCGTTTTATTCTTGCAGCGTAGAAATGTTACAAAGTCATGTGAGTGACATTTAGTTTGGATTGAGTTGACTTCACATCTTGTTCAGCTTTAACATAACCGGCAACGTGACGTCGCCGCTCCCGTGACCAAGTGGCTCTTCATGTTCAATAAACGATCTGTGGCGCTAGCCGGCTAAGTGTAGCAAAGGGACGCCATTAGTTGCATTGGCGTCACTCTGACGAGGATTTATCCCACTTTGATGTCGACAAGTCGGTCTTGGTTCAGTTTCAAAGTCAATACAGCTGTCGACGTGTCTGCTTGGATTTGTTTGCTCCTTTCCCCGCTCTGGTCGGAAGTCGATGTTATCTACGCAGGAGGTGGCTTGCTACGTGCTAAATATTAGCATTAGCGGGCGGAAGGGGGTAAGGGGGGGCTAGCTTGTTGTGACACATCTAGCGGCCGCCATGGCGGCAACGGGCGGCGGCAAAAGCTTCTCGTTCAAGGTGGTCCTTTTGGGGGAAGGTTGTGTGGGGAAGACGTCCATGGTGCTGCGGTACTGCGAGAACAAATTCAACGACAAGCACATAACTACTCTTCAGGTGAGAGTCGCGGCGGGGGCGGGTCGGCTTGTCGTTCTTGAGCGGTGCCTGTAATCGGGATGTCGCAAGTGAAAAAACAAGCATCCCTGATTGCTGGGTGGTGTGTTGAAAGCCGTCACTCGGCGGTGTTGGTGTACGCGTGTTTTGCATCCCGACTGTCTTGCTCGATACTTGTGGCTTCTGATGCCACAGGTGACGAAAACAAGCGTCACCGATTGTTCGAAAGAAAATGTCAACTCCAAAAGTTGACTTTTCTTCTCAGGAATATTGAATAAATGTTTATTACACATTACACATACATATCTATCTTATGAGTGTCAATTGAAACGAAACTGGCTGTTAATGTTACGTCACAGCCGTTTTGGGGGGGCGTATGTTAGGTCATGGTGCTATAAAACAAGTCGAAACACATTGGCAGGTGTACTTGTTAAAACACGACAAATTTTGCATTTACTAAACTGTATCTCTGAGTTCTCTCTCTCTCTCTCTCTCTGTGTGTGTGTGTGTGTGTGTGTGTGTGTGTGTGTGTGTGTGTGTGTGTGTGTGTGTGTGTGTGTGTGTGTGTGTGTGTGTGTGTGTGTATATATATACACACACACACTTCGATCCTTGTAGTTTGATGGCTCATGTTATAGTCTAATTTGCAAATTTATTGAGGGTCAGGTTTACAATGTTTCCATAAGAAAGAACTTATTATTGGAAAAATTAAGTTCTGTGGCCAATAAAGCTGGGAAGGAAAAGTTTGAAGCTTGTATGGAATTGTGACAAATGAAGGAAATGCCGGACAGGAGGACAATAACAAAGCAAAACTTGCTTTGATTGATGTCATTGTTCTCAAAGTAAAAGGGAACAAATTGATTAACTAAACGTTACTGAGATCTTTAAAAAATAAATAAATCTGATTTGATTTCAACACCATATGGCCTTGTGTCTCTGATTTTGTGTGTTAGAATATTGCATATTTATTTGGTGTGTGTGTGTGTGTGTGTGTGTGGCTCATTCCAGGCGTCCTTCCTCACCAAGAAGCTCAACATCACGGGAAAGCGGGTCAACCTCGCCATCTGGGTAAGACGGCGCTCTCAGTGCGCATTTGGCATGGGGCAGGTCACATGACTGCGCGTGTGTGCGTGCGTGCAGGATACGGCGGGTCAGGAGCGTTTCCACGCGTTAGGTCCCATCTACTACAGAGACTCCAATGGAGCTGTCCTGGTGTATGACATCACTGATGAAGACTCCTTCCAGAAGGTAATGAGCTACATGCTAAGATTCGTGTTGGTCTTTAGATCTGGTCTGAGCTGGCGTTTGCATTGCAGGTGAAGAACTGGGTGAAAGAACTGCGCAAGATGTTGGGCAACGACATTTGTTTATGTATAGTAGGTAAGTGGCGGTCGTCACCACAACAAGAAGCATTGAAATAAAAGAATGGTCTTTTAAAAAAATAAAAATATATATCCAATTCCCCAAAATTTGTGACACTATATAAATTGTGAATAAAAACTGAATGCAATTATGTGGAAGTGCCAAATTTTAATATTTTATTCAGAATAGAACATAGAGAACATGTCAAAAGTAGAAACTGAGAAAATTTATAATTTTAAGGGAAAACTTTGTTGATTTTAAATTCCATGGTGTCAACAAATCTCCAAAAAGTTGGGACAAGGCCATTTTCACCACTGTCAGGATCTCTTCTTCTTACAAACGTCTGGGGATCGAGGAGACAACGTTTCTCAAGTTTAGAAATAGGAATGCAGTCCCATTCTTGTCTAACACGCGTCTCTCCAACTGTTCAACTGTCTTGGGCTTTCTTTATTACCCTTTATGACGTGTGTTAGATTATTAACATTGTTTTTCTGTTTCAATTTATATTTTTTAAATTGTTTTTGATATTAGTTAAAGATGTGTATTGAGGAGACCAACAGTTCATTCACATGGGAGTTAATCTATAGTCTTTGTTCTTTTCCCTCAATTGAAGTAAGGTAAAATGAGAGGTGTCTGACCAAAAGGCCGTCTGCCGTGAATCCCTGGTGCCAGGAGGCGCTGGGGGCAAATGGTTTACCCCCAACTGGAGTGAGATAACCTAATTGTATTTCACTCTGCTGACAGAGACGGCTTCTTCTTTGTACTGTTGACTTTCATCTGGCAACGGCGGCTGGAACGGTGGATTGTGTTCACTCACAATGTTTTCTGGAAGTATCACTGAGCCCTTTCTGTGATTTCCCTCACAGTAAGCATTCCTGTTTGCGGTGCGGTGCCGTTTAAGGGCCCGGAGATCATGGGCGGCATCCATAATGATTTTTCGGCCTTGAGCCTTACACACACAGATTGTTCCAGATTCTCTGAATCTTTGGATGGTGTTATGCACTGTAGATGATTACTTTGAACCTTTTTGCAATTTTTCGCTGGCAAACACCGCTCTGATATTTCTCCACTATCTTTCTGCGCAACATTGGAGGAATTGGTGATTCTCTACCCATCTTCGCTTCTGAGAGACACTGCCACTCCGAGAAGCTCTTTTTATGCTGCAGTCAAGTTGCCAGTGGACCTCATTAGTGGCAGCTGGTCTTTGTTAACTTTATTAACATTGCTTTACCGTTTCAATTTATATTTTAACCGTTTTTGATTTTAGTTAGAGCTGTGTAATAATAAGACAACAGTTAATTCATATGTTAGTCAATCTATAGTCCATTGTTCTCTTCTCTGGGAAAGGAATGTCTAGTAAGATTTCTGAGTTATCTAAATGAGGAATGTTTGGAAGTGCACGCAGAGGTCTGTCCATAAATTTCCTGGTCCAGGAGGTGCCGGGACCAATTGTTTACCCACATCTGGAGTGGACTAAAGATAGGAACTGAAGTTTTATTATCTCTTTGTGTATTTCACTCTGCTGACAGGACAGGATGACAGGGGGGGAGTATTTTTTTGTAAACACTGCTTTTGTATAAGTGAGGAGGAGCGGAGAGAGAGAAGGACACTTTGAGATCACTTCTGATTGAGCAAGGGTCTGCAAAGTGGCTTTAGAAATGTCTAAATAATAAAGCTTGCAAGAAACCTCTTCACGAGATCTCAACTTTGAGTTTTATCTCAACACGCAAGAAAACAGAAATTGGGTTTTCTAACATCTTCCAGCTGTTTTTTTTTTTTATAAGTGCAATTGACTTTTCCAGCCTCTTATTACTACCTGTCCCAACCTTAAAATGATACATTTTGTCATCCATGTTCTATTCTGAACAAAATATAGAATTTTGGCACTTCCACATAATTGCATTCAGTTTTTATTCACAATATGTATAGTGTCATATATATATATATAAAGGCATCTTTTCCATGATAAAAGGTATTATACTATAATTAAGTTGAAATAGTCTTGTTGAAATGGTTATGGTAACATTACTACTTTTTTTTTTCTTGAAAATAGTAATTTGCTTCATTTCGGTTGTTAGGTCGAGTAAAAGTGGTACTTGTGAAATGTTGTTTTAAAAATCAAGATAATAATTGAGATGGGACGATATGAAAAATAACAGCAGCTGCGCCATCACTTGAAAATCATCACGCTGATGATTTTGCCCAACATGGCGCCGCCCCTCACGCTGATGAATTAATGAGCTCTTTGCACAAATCCACTACTTCCTGAACTCAATACACTCCTTCATTTTCTGTCTTTCATGATTGCACAAACTGATTAATCCAGGTGTGTCTTGCCATTGTCGTTGTGGTTACTGAGTTCAGGCACACTTGGATTAATCCGTTTGTCCAATCATGAAAGACAGGAATTTGAAGGAGTGGTACTGAGTTCAGGAAGTAGAGGATTTGTGCAAAGAGCCCATTCAGTTTCATTTTTACACCACCAGCGCAATGTTCATTTGTCTGGCACATACAATGTATTTATTTTGTATTTCCCCTTTGATTGGCGTTTGGATTATGAGGCAGAGTCCCTGGAAAATGTCTCCTTGGACCCACAGTTTTTTAACCTATGACCTTAACCAGTATGTCTGAATGTCGTGCAGGTAACAAAACTGATTTGGACAAAGACAGGAATGTTTCCACGGAGGAGGCTGAAAGGTGAGTGAACAATGACATCATTGCGGCCGTGACAGGGCGGTTTCTCATCAACGCGTCTGCCGTCATAGTTACGCAGCATCAGTGGGGGCCAAGCACTACCAGACGTCAGCCAAGCTCAATAGCGGCATCGAAGAGCTCTTCTTGGACTTGTGTAAACGTAAGAAACTTCAATTTCACTGACATAAGTGCAAAATGCAGTGGACAAACTATACAAAATAGACAGTAGACCATGCATTCTCTGTGCCCACGTGTGTGGCTGTTCTTGGCTGGGTGCATGTCTGTTATATGATCATGTGTTTTGTCATAGTGATGGGTCATGTGACATGTCTATGTGTTTACTTAGGAATGATGGAGGCTGCTCAGGCCGAGGAGCGGTCCAAGGGAAACGGTGGCAGCCAAATGGCATCCAGTCGGAGAGGTGTACAGATTGTCGATGATGAGCCACAGGCCACGCCCACTGGGGGATGCTGCTCGTCTGGCTAACGTACACACACACACACACACACACACTGTCTCTGGTCTGTCAATGTTGCTAAAGATCATGGGAAGAAGTTCATAAATAAAAGTTAAAGTAGCAGGAATCACGCAAGCGCTCATTTCCTGTCCAATTGTTAGTTGACGTGAAGGCGGATGCGTGGCATCACTTCCTGTCTGATATAAAATGGTGGCGTTTGGTTGGGGTGAAGCACAAAGTAGTTGAATGGCCTCCAATAGGCAACATTCCTCTTGATTAACAGACGTGCGTGCGAGTGGTCATATTGTGCATGCTTGATTGTGTAATGGGCTTTGATTACAAAAAATGTTCATTAAATGTTTATTGAAAATAAGTCACCTGTGCACTGTATTTTTGCCAACACGGGGCACTCAGTTTTGTAAAAATCACTCTCTAAAAATGTTAGGTTGCACAAACAGTATTCAAACGTATTCATTGCCAGTTACAATGCACATTTGACACCTATACATGTCACTAAATAATAACGACCCCCCACCAAAAAAAAAAAAAACTTTTGTAGTTTGCAAGTACACTTGGGACACAAGACTGCTCATACAAATAAGAGTGAGAAAAAGATAAGAAATAGTCATGGACAAGGACGCAAGTAGCAAGCAAAGGTATCAACTCAAATGATTCTGGAACATTTTATTTCATTTTTTATTGAAGACAAAAAACAAAAATAGCTAAAGTAGCTATGTTTACAAACAAAAGCGTGACAGGCTTGAAATTTGCACGTTTATAACAGCAGAATGTTTCTTCAGTGGTTTAAGGCAGAATCTGTCATGACAGCCTGCGTACTAGTACGCGGGTGAGTTTCCCAGCTCTTGGTACTTGGGGGGTGCCGGCTTGAAGATGGCGGGCACCAACATGATGGTGGGGCGTCTGCCCTTGTGCAGTTGGTGGATGAGGATGGACGACAGAGTCAGGCCCAGCAGCTGCAGGGGAACAGGAAGTGATGTCAGTGCCGGCATCAACGTGCCCTACATGAGCCCGCAAATGTTTCTTACCGCCAAGAAGGCCAACACGAAGGCGATGCCCATCACGATGTCAAAGGTCAAGAGGGCGTAGTAGACAATGTGCGGGAAACATGGCTATGCGCAAAAGGGGTACAAATTGATTAAAATCAGTAACTTTCAACTCTGCGGTCACGTGACCTGATTGGCAAAACTCACCTGGCGGAAGACAGACTTCTTCATCTGGAGCATCATGAACTGCAACACACGCATGGGTGAGTCAAGTTGACACCAATTCTGATTTTGATGGCAATTTTAGTTTGTGCTCTCACTTTGTAGTCGATGCTGTAACATTTGCCTTCCATGCGCGCCTCGTCGTCACACAAGCACGAGTCCGGAATGTTCTGTCGCCAGTCGTCGTAGCTGAACAGGCCGCAACACTGCAACTGCGCGCGCAAACGGTGTCAGTTCGTGATGACATGAGCCATATCGCTGACGACGACCTCACCATTTTCTGAACACCGTTGGCGATTTGCTTGGTCTGCTCGTCAGCTTCGTCCAATGGCAGCAGCTGGCGGAACTTGTCTGACATCGCGCCCTCCACCTGTGACAAGGCAACAGTTACTATGACAAAAGTGTGGCGCAAGTGCACATCTTTACAGGTGTCGTTACCTCAGGACGCACAGCCGCCAGGGGGATGGCGACGCGCAACATCATCAGCGTGCCAATCACCATGCACACCAGGAACTGCACACACAAAAAGGAGTTTCACGTTTCCTGTCTAAAAAGGAAGCTGACGGACAAGAATGTAGGTGTGATGCAGCAGACTCACCACGATGAGGGCGGCGCGGCTATGACAGTGTGCGCCGTACGCGCCCACGACAGCAATCGCCATGGTGATGGTGCCCACCACGTAAAGCGTGATCAGGGCGGTGTAGCGGCCATCCACCTGCAAACATACAAGGTGAGCCAGCTAGTGTGCATAAGACTGTGTGTGAGTGTAAGTGCATTTTCATTATCCTTGTGTAAAATATTGCAAAAGTTCATGCTCACGAGGTGGTTTGCGATGTCGAATAAAAGTATTTCGCAAAAGTGTAATGGAAATACTCCTCCCCCCCCCCCCCCCGCATTTCCAGTAGTCATGAGCTCGCCCGGTCACGTAGTAAAGGAAGCATCAAGTACAGAGGCCACTCGCTTGTGTCAGAACTGCCTCCCCAAGGGATAGCAATACTTTAACCACAAAGCGATCTAGCTATTGTTGGAAAACTAATCTTTTGTTTTCCGCGTAATGAGAATGTTGATTTTCTGAATACAGACTGGAGATCGGTGAACAGGTCCTTCGAAGGATTTATTTTACAGAGTATTCTGGACACAAACAAATCGCTGGTTTTCCTCTTGCAAGTGTGTCGATTCCTCACAATTGCAATTGTCTTATACTATCAGAAAGCCGGTTCTCCCAAACCCCTCCCCTCTCTTCCCACCCCCGCCCTCAGCCAAGACAGACAGCACTCAATACACATTGACAGATGGCCTATTGATGTGGAAATATAGTAGGTTTCAGAATGATGGCACCTTGCAGCAAATACAACTTACAAAGGAATCCTTTTTAACACATTCGCTCCTCCAAACAAATGGCAAATTGCGTGTGATTCAAACACTCACCAAGCTTTACTGAGGAAATTAAAGCAGTTATGACTAAATCTGGGCAGAAGACTGTCAACACTATCGAGCCAAGACACACAATTTAGCACTGTGTGAGAAACACCAAAATGCCCTCTCCCGCCTGATGAAGGGGCGAGAGAGGTTTTTAAAAGTATCGTAACAACTCCGGGCATCAGTCTTCCTAAAAAAATAAAATTAAAACTCTCGCACATTACATGAGCACCTACTACAAGAATTATGAGATCTTGCAAGACTGGTTAATGGAAACACAAGTCAAAATTGTACTCCATCAAAATATCACAGCTAGTGCAAGTGGAGTGAGAGGATGTGGTGAGTTTGGGCGAACCGAAACACAGATGGTGCACGTGTGGAGAATGACTCAAAGTGAGTGAAGTAATATGTGAATTTGGGTAAGCTTGAGTGAGATACCGTGATTGTGTAAATGCCCGCGAGGGAGTTAACAGTGTGCACTTACCGAGACGTCATTGAAGTGTGTGACCACCTGCAGCACCAAAGCCAGGGTGATGATGGCGCCCCCTACAATCTGTTATGAAAAGACAGCCTTTCAACATTCGTCACAACGACTGGTTTTACATTCCAATTGGCAAACAAGCGCTCACACCAGAGGAACATTTTAGCTTAATGAAGCTATGAGAACCTACAAACTTTTGACGAGATCCAAACAAAGAATCTCAACTGTGCGACGCACTTGCTAATCACTACTTCAGTTCAAAAGTAGAAAGGTTCACATTAGTTTAAAAAAAAAAGAAAAAAAGGGAGTTGAAGAGGGAATGAGCAGACAAATGTCCTGACAAAGATGCTAAGGAAGAGGCTAACGTTAGCACGAGGACGAGTAAGTGCGCACTTAATTTGGCGACCGGAAGTGTGGAATAGTTTAACTTACCGCGAAGAAAACGTTTGACAGGATAAAGCTCAACTTGACGCAGATGTTCACTTGAGCCATGTTAGCTTCTTTACGCTTGACAAAGTGCGGGAGAGAAAAAAAACGAGGAAAAGTCTGGACTACTGATCACCTCTGCGTCTCTTCGACAAATGAGGCTGATGACGACAAGGGGAAGGACTGCTAGTATTTGAGGGGTGGCCGATCCCGTAAATGACTACCTGACCTGACATATATGGGCATTTCCGGTCAAGTGCGGCATTTCCGGGGAAAGCCATGGATTATTATTTTTTTTTTTTAAATAAGACAGACGTTACCAAGTTCGCCAAAATGTTTGGAGAAATTATCACATGACTTTTAGCAAACGAACGCAGTTAGTCCAATTTTCCTTCTACAAAAGCATCTTCTGTTGTTGTCGTGTTGTGATTTCAAAAGCATCCACTCCAATTTGCTTCTCACATAAAAAAGTGGCCGGTGGTGTGGGGCTTTTTTTTCCTCTTTTCAAACGCTTGTTTGAAACCCGCTGCTTAATCACACCTGTATGCCTTGAGATGGCCTCTAGGTGGCGCTAACATTTAGCTAAGCGAAATAAAACAAAACTACGACTGTACTCCAAAAAATGTACGACTAATAACACACACACACACACACATGACAAATACTACAAATTATACATACGGTATTTAAAATCAATATAAAAATAGGCAAATTTATTAAAAATTATATTACTAATTGTAAAACTACAACTAATAATAAAATGATTTAAAAATACTATGATAGTAATTGCGTGTCAAGGCTGAGAAGCTGAATGAAAATTGTGGAATGATTTGAAAAGATATTCAATAAAATGGCCTTCACACAATAAAATACGACTACCACTGACGGGGGGGCGGGGGGGATTGCAAGTAAACGAGGTCGTTACCTGCCGGTTGAGTAGAAGCACTTGTGGCTAAAGCATGGTTTTTACGTTCTGGACCAGGAATATCCACTTCTGATAAAACAAAAGAAAAATCGCGCGCTCGCGTGTGTGTGTGTTGTCCAATATGACAATGTCCACAGTTTAGTTGCCCTAAGTCATTTTCACCACCAGGTGGCACTCAAGTATCGCTTTCTTCACCCTCAGCGTCTTTTTGCCTGATCGCGTCCTAATCTTCAAGTCAGCCCTTAACGTTCATAATTCTTATAGAAGAATGCCCACTGTCCATCAGTTCTTCCCTCCTTGCAGCTTGTGTCAAATAAATGCCCTTTTCTTTTCATCATCATCGTCATCATCCTCATCGTCAGCCATCCTTCCTCTCGCCACCTTGCTTCCTTCCTCCCTTTCCGGCTTGATCGTGGCTGTGTAGACGTGAGGACACCTCTGGTCTCCTCCTGTGTCCGCTGTGGATGGAGATGAAGATGATGAGGGTCACGGGAGGATATTTGCTGGTATTGACGCTTCTCTGCTGCAGGCTGACGTGCGCGGGTGAGAGACAACACCTCATCGGCCACAATTAGCTTCATTCACGTGCATACAGTTACAAACTCCATTTAGATAAGCTTCGGCTAGCTTCACATGCTAACAGTAATAATGTCTCTATTAAATTCAGCCTCAGTAAGTTTCACAGGCTAACAATAAACGTCTTAATTCGTCAGAGCAGGCGCCAACAACCGTTTTGAAATATTTTTTGGGCACATTAATGCAAAACGTTACCAGTTTGACGCACACTTCTGGAATGACCTTTATGGTTTTTGTTGGAGCCATAATCCCTGGTGTTTATCACTTTTAGATTATTGGCTGTAAGAATAAAATAAAGAACTCGATTATAGATTGTAAATTTGATTTGAGTTGCGCTGTTGAAGTGCTTTTGCCTGTATGCCCCCCAGCGGCCAGGTGTGGCTACTGCACTTGGAGGCGTGCTCTCCTTGCAAGGGTCAAGGGTTCAAAGTAAGATGGCCGCCTCAAGTTTGTCGGATTTGGAGAGGGAATGGGAGCAGATCTCAGCAAGAGGATGAGCTTTTTCATGGCATTTGTTTGGCATCTTTCACCATTTGGAAGCTTTAAAATTGGGTCAAGTTTCAATCATGTCAAACTTGTCCAGAACATGATTTGTGAACTCAACACCTCAACCAAGAAATAGTGAGTGAGTGAGTGAGTGAGTGAGTGAGTGAGTGAGTGAGTGAGTGAGTGAATGAATGCATTGAAACCCTGCTGAGGTCTCAAATTTAAACTTTGGAATCCTGGAAAAATGGCACAAATATTATTCATCATGTAAAATGAATGATAATCATCTATTGTGTTTATGATTTCTCTGAACAATGATTTAACAAGGGACATAAATATGCTACACTATTTCAAGAAATCTAAGCAAGTGCTTTCATTATATTTACACAAGATAACTTGGACAACCTTCCTCGGAAATCACAATGTTGTCAGGTGAGCTTGGTCTCTGTTTAATCTCTGTTAGCTTCACATGCTAACAACAGCTTCCTTCATGGTTTTGTGTGTGTGGTCAGCACCCTTCCAATCCCATGTGTGATTGGCCGGTAGTTTTTTCATGCCAGCTAAGGTGTCCAATCAGAGCACGTCTCAGTTGATGGTTGTCATAGCATAGCAACAAGACGCAGTCGCCAGAGAGTGAGCGGTGCTTCCTGTGTGTGCTTGCTGCACATTATTGCACAATTTATTGTGGAACGATGTTGTTGTCGTTTACCGAAGCTGGAGGTGGTGGGCCACGTTTGTGTTGTCTAACGTGACCTGCTGATATCCTCAGAGTCGTCATCAAATGAGGGCGAGCCACGTGTTGCAGACTCCTCGGATTTGAACCCGCAGCCTGATGGCAGCAAGCAGCCTCTCCTCCGCCGCCATCATCATCATCTTCATCATCCAGATGATGAGATTCACGTGGAGCATGCCGCCGTGGCCGCACGCCATCTGGTTACCATGGTGAGAATGACGTCTGTCAACGTCCATCTAGGGCTGGATGATTATATAAAAAATAATAATCACAATTATTTGGATTGAGATTAAAATCATGATGATTGAATTGTAAAAATTGGTATTTATTCAACTACAAAAACTATCATCATAGCCTCTTGCCCATTCATTCCTGCACATTGAACACACTATTCTTGAACACACTATTCTTTTTGTCAAGTACAAGATGACCTTGTAAATGTCATGTGAAATTCAAGCCGCTTGTATTTTCATTCCTTATTTTCATTCTCGAGCATGGCCCTTATTATTATTATTTTTTTGATCTTATCTTCACAAGTGCTGGGACTTACTGGGCTCAGGGATTGTCTTTTGTGCCAGCGTACGCAGTCGTACAATACAGTACCTGTATACTAAAATAATCGCAGTTAAAAAAAAAAAAGAAGAAGCAAATACCGACTGTGCTTGCATGTTTTGGTCTCTGAGAGGCAGTGTGGTGCCACGCCCAGGTGAAGTCCACACTTGCAATGAGACAAGAAACTGCGATTGAACTCTTAAAATAACTACTTTTTTCACACATTAGGGAGAATTTGTGCTTTGAGTAATCTTATCTTACATGTGTGCATGTGTTTCTGCAGGGTTTGTATGTGAATGTTCGTCATTTGAAGGAATATCACTCCCGAAGTCTATGCTAATTTAATGTTAGCATTTCAGTAGGACATTACATAGAGTTTAGAGTTAGCGATGTTGTTGAAACGGAGCATGTTTTGTATTTAAATTCACAATGTGTGTAATTCTTTTTGTTGTGTGTTTAATTTGACAGTAAACCCCAACTGGGGTGTCATTAAACACAACACAACGCTCAGGGACGGCACAATCACATACGCATGGTGCATTCAGGGTACTTTAAAAGTGTCGGGAATTTATAAATGCACCGCGCTGTTCTGCATATTAATTGTTTTTATTCAATTATAACGTTTTAAAGATAGAAGCCAAAATCGATTTCTGGACTGTAAGCCGCGGGAGCTAAATTTGGGGAATACTCGAGTTTGTTACACATATAAGCCACACCCGACTGTAAGCCGCAGTTTTACTGTTACCGCACCGGTATATAAGGGTTCCCGCTACTTTCTTTTCCATAATGAGGGTGCAAATTGTCCCGCTCTTGTTCTGTTTCTCCTACTGTATTTGGGCTCACTTGGTTTGTTTTGCTCTGCCTGACGCTCTTACACTTCCTTTATGAAGCGCCCACTTGTGATCTAATGGATAAGCCGCACCTTTGTATTAGCCCAGGGTCCAATACAAGTGAAAAAAGTAGCGACTTATAGTCCAGAAATTACTGTAATTATCCATACATATATGCTGTGCTGCATTTGCAGTTTTTGGCGTTGGACGTCCGCAGTCTGAACGCAGGTCTTCTTCGTTGGTTTCGCGGCGGCGTGGCGGCGGCGCTGGGAGTTCCTGTCGGCCTCGTCCACATCAACGCTCTGGATGTAAGGATACGCACCTCTCAGTTTTACTTCTCGATCAATGGTTTGACTTAAAACTTTTTTTTTCCTGCAACAGGAGAATAAGAACGGCGTGGAGCTGTTTGTGTCCTCAGAGCGGCCAGATGTGTCCGAGCCCCGCCCAGCTCGGGACGTGGTCCAATCGCTGAACATCAGGGTGCTTCATCGCCAACTGGCGCATTTTGGCATCACCGAAGTCTCCACCGAGGTACACAAAAGTCGAAATTTGAATTTTTCGATTTAAAGTTGTAAATTGTTTTTGTAGAAGAACGTCCTGCAGGGGGCGCTGCAAGAGCACGCGTTGAGGCAACAACGCTTCTACACCGCCATCCTCTTCTTCGGCATCCTCATCATGGCAGTCGTCTGCTTGATGGTATGTGCAAACAAAAATCCAATTCACACAAACTCCCTCCAACTTTGTTACATTCTTGCAGCTTTTGTATCGACTCAAGACAACTTCAAACAGACAGCGCAAAGCTCCGCCCCTTCACCTGACCACCAAGGTATTCTCTAAAAAGGTAAGCTGCGATTGGCCGTCGCTGTTGTTGACCTTTTGACCGGCGTTGATAGGTGGTCACAGCCACGCCCGCTCTCCGGCAGCAGCAGCCAATCACGGCAGCCCGGTCGCTTCCTCCGCCCGCTGTCCCGCCCCCGAGGTACGCCCCCTTTCCCATAAAGTAACTGTCACATTTACTTCCTGTTGACCACCTTGTCGTTTTCTCCTTCTAGCCCAGCCCCTCCCTCCCAAATCGCACCGGTGATGAATGAGCTCAAGCCGTGCCCCTCCCCCTTCAGGATGAAACCACTATCAGGACTACAAGAGAGGTGAACACGTGTGTGTGAACTTTTAACATTATGACCTTGATTTGAAGGCCATTGTTTGCTAACGACCTCTATGGCCGCATGTGATAAAGAAAGATGCGAGCATGGTGTTTGTGTGTGAATGTGTGTATGCTGGACATCAGCCAATCAGCTAGGCAGGAAGTAACTGCTTCAAAGATGCGCTTCAGACAGGAAGTCGCTCCTCACGAAAGCCGACTTGTTCTTGAAGTCGTCCCGATGTTGTCCACAGACGCGGCTCCAACGTGTCGCTCGTCCTGGACATGTCGGCGCCCGTCAGCGTTGCCGTGGTGACGCCGCCACGGGAGGAGGCGACCCGCGAGTATCTGATGGCCGCCGGGCGCACGCTCACGCCGCAGCGACTGCGTGACGTCGTCAAAGACGCGCACATGCTACACGCAGAGTTCGCGGTGAGTCATGTGACCAGTTTGGACATGGAGACCTTCTCGTTGCCACGGTAACAATGGGACACTGGATTGTGTGTGTTGTGTGCGTGCGTGCCATGTCAGGAGATCCCCATGAACTTCACGGAGAACCAAGTGGACGTTCCCAACCACGGAAGCAAGAACCGCTACAAGACCATCCTGCCCAGTGAGTCCCGGTTGCTAGGCAACTACACCAAACTCAAGCAGGAAGCGTCTCGATGTTATCGGACCAATCGGGAGAGAGCAACGTCCTCATTGAAATGTGCTCGTCCTAGATCCTCGCTCCAGAGTCGTGCTGCAGGCCGGAAGGAACGCCGACCCGCTCGCCTCCTACATCAACGCCAACTACATCCGGGTTTGTTTGTTTGTGTGTGTGTGTGTGGCGGGGGGGGGGGGGTCTGTCATACGGTACACGTGGAGTGAAAATGTTCCCACAATGACCCTTTGGCTGTGAGGAAGCAGCGAGAACACAAAGTTTCCAAACATTTCCTTGCGAAATCAAACTGTGTGTGTGATTTGTGTTTGTGTCCTGTGTTTCTGTGCTCCATTTGCGTGCGTGCGTGTGTGTGTGTGTGTGTGTGTGTGTTTGTGTACATTCATGAAAGCAGACTGATTGTCAAACCAGTAAATGAATCAGTTTCGAAAAGGTTGGCAAGTGCAACGTCAATCCCACATGTAATTGTAATTGTGGTTAAAAAAAACAAAAAAAACTTAATACCAAATAAACAATTGGTTGATAAAGAGTAAATGTGGGCAAATGGTGACATAATGATGAAAAAATTAGCAAAACTATAACGTTTAATTTATTAATTATTTATAGTAATTAATTTTAATAACACTATTTCTGTCAATTATTAATTTTTTAATTAATTGATGAAAAAAGTTCAAAGACAGGATATTATTTTAGATTAACGTAAATTAATTATGATTCAGTTACTGGTTTGGTCTATAAGGTGAAAAAAATCAGCAAAAATATTGATAATTGTTTTCCATACTAAAAACAATTGTCATATTTTGATTAAAAAAAAAAGAAGAAAATCACTGTTTCATGGAGGACTACAGAAATTGTTCAATATTTACCGATGAGGAGCTGAAATTCTAAGCAGTTGGACAATTTTAAAGTTTAAAAAAAAGCTATAGAAACGATTAATTGATTATCAAAAGTAACTCATTCAAACCCCAAAACGTGTATTTTTTTTTTATGTTCTTTAAACAAGAAAGCTTTGATGCAGCTTCTGACATGAATAGGTGGCTTAAAGCAATGGTAGTTAATACAAAAAAATGGCCAGCGTGTGGCAGCAGAGTATAAGAGATCAGCCGTGTTGTAACAAGCTCTTTTTGTCTGTGTTTTCACTAGGAATGTGAATATTGATGAAACTTACCTCTATTATAATGCTAATTGCTGCAAAATGGAAATAGATACAAATCTATTTTTTCCTGATGAAAGAAGAGACTTTCTTTTGATAGATTCCATGTTTTATAGCAATCAAACACAATATTCTGTTGAACCTTGCAAAATCAGTCAAAATCCAGTAAAACATCCGGGAGCGAAGGGGGTTGCTTCAGTAAAAAATGGCTGAGAGTGCTTGAGTTAATTACTTTGATAATCAATTACTTGTCGATTAATCGTTGCAACTCTAGTTTTGTTTGTGTCTGTATTGACCAAGTGCACTTTTGCTAACGTGTGCGTGATGTCTCAGGGTTACGGCGGCGACGAAAAGGCCTTCATCGCCACTCAGGGTCCGATGGTAAACACGGTGGATGACTTCTGGCTGATGGCGTGGCAGGAAGCGGCGCCCGCCATCGTCATGATCACCAAGCTCAAAGAGAAGAATGAGGTTAGCGCCGCGTGCGTTATTCCTGGGACGACGTACGGCAGGTTCGGCTCATAGTTTGTTCCGTTTGACAGAAGTGCGTCCTCTACTGGCCGGAGAAACGCGGCATATACGGGCGGGTGGAGGTGGAGGTCAACGGCGTGCGAGAGTGTCAGCACTACACCGCTAGACACGTCACGCTCAAGGTATACACTAGGGGTGGGGCAAAAAATCGATATTGCAATATATTGCTGTGCTCTCTGTTGCAATAAATATATCGATACACTAACGGCCATATCGCTATTTTATGACGGCACACCAGCGCAAAGCACATAATGGATTTTCCTCGTCATTCAGTCATGTCAATGAAGCTGGAAACATACTCAACGTAACACGCCGCCTACACCAGGGCTAACTTAAAAAATAAAACGTTACTAAACAATACATTGCTGTCAATGCAATTTCTTTTACTTTGAAGTCGGCCTGCGTGGCGACGTGACCACCAGCTTGACTTCCTTTTTCAACAAGTTGGCTTACATATTGAAGTTTTTATTGAAATTACATATTTTCTACCATCATTTTCACAATGTCATCCCGAAAGTATATTTAATCGCTAATTTGGGATGCTAAGAAACCGCTAGTTAATTACGTCATCGTTCTATGATAAATCGCAAGTCTCCGACGTTAGTGGCTAGCTAGCAGCTAGTGTTAGCATTCGTGCCTGGCTGATACGGTGGCCCTGAAGTGCAAAAAAGGGCTGGCAACAGTAATGAGTGACACCTACCTGGCTTGCTGTCTTAACTTTTTTAATATCTTGGGCCTAGGCTACTTCGTAATTCACTCTCCATGTTTAAAGGAGTGTGCCTTTAAATTGCCCTTTGTCTTTGTCATTATTAAATAAAATAAGATATAGAACTTTTTCTTCATTTATTTTATAAAACGCCTTTTCCAATAAATAAAAACATTTAACTCAAAATGTCAAATATTGACGTTTAGATTTCAGGAAAACAACTTTAAGCCATTAATACCTTAATTCATACAAGGACCAGGTATAAAATAAAAAATGTATCTGCCTCTTATTGCACTTAAAGTTGTGTTCCTAAACGACCAAATTAGACATTTTGAGTTGATTTTTTAAATTATTATTATTTAATGGGCAAAAGTGTTTTGTAAAATAAATCAATTTATCTTGTTTTGTTTTCTGATCCCAAAAAAACCATTCGATCTGTGACTCAAATCCATGATCCAATCACAACCGTGACTTTTGTGATCCTTTGCTGTCACCGTCAGTACTTAATCTCTCCTGTCCTGTTTGTGGGGGCGCTGATCCCTAAATGGTGCCGAAGTAGGCAGAAGCAGTGGCGAAGAACTGGTGTCTAGACACTATTGGCGAAGAAGAACAGTCGGCAAGTTTTCACTGTCACTCACATACTGAATATCGTGATACATCGTTATTGTGGGCCACATATCGTCACAATATCGAATCGTGAGTTACCCGTATCGTCCCATTCCTAGTATACATGTGGCGATTTCAAACAAATTGAAGTTAAAAACTTGAGCCTCTCCAGACCCTGCCGTGTTTACGTGGCTTTTTTCAGTCCAATTGAAACGATTCCGAAAGAAAGAACCGCGCTGCCAAATCGCTTATACTGACCCTTGCAAAGTGACAGTTTGACCCTTGGTGTGCGTTTGCGTGCATGCAGCGCGGGCCCCGAAGCCACACGTTGCATCATTTCTGGTTCACGTCGTGGCCCGACCACAAGACGCCCGACGCCACTCTGCCGCTTCTGCAGCTGATGGACGACGTGGAGGCATCGGCGGAGACCAGGGGGCCCGTCATCGTACACTGCAGGTAACTTGAGGTCATCCTCAGAGGTTTTTCTGTTTGTTTTTTTACGGGAAATTATTGTGATTGTGCTGCTTATTTACACTTGTGCCACAATGGAATGCTGTAGCGCCGGGATCGGCCGCACGGGCTGCTTCATCGCCGCCAACGTGGGCGCGAGGCAGCTGGCGGCTGAGGGCGTCGTGGATGTGCTGGCTATCACCTGCCGCCTGCGCCTTGACAGGTGAGGTGGAAAAAAACCCCCACATCATTATCTAGTACTAGGATGCACAGTTCATCTATTGCAACTACTATGACACCAACCAAATCACTGCAATAGCAACTACTATGCAAACAACTATTAAAAAATAATTCAAAACTGTATCACAATAAGAACTACTACAATAAAAAAAAAAAGTAGTGCAACAATAGATCACGTTGTCTTCCCTTAGGGGCGGAATGATCCAAACGGCGGAGCAGTACGAGTTTGTTCATCACGCCTTAAGCCTGTACGAGTCGCGCCGGCGTCACCATGGCGACCGGGCCTCGGTGGGTGCGCTGTGATGCAGAGGCGGAGCTTGTTGACTGGGATGGACAGGAGGGAAGGTACCCTTTGACAAGGGAGCGAGCTCACGGCGTGACGGCTCTTCCCAGTTTGTAGCAGGTTAGCGTAGCCTGCTAGCATTGCGGCGCTGTCAACTTCCTGTTGCGACTTTTCCGGCACTGCCTAATGTTCCTTTCGCACCAGGCATGGGTGGGCAAACCAACATTGGCAACATTTCAGTTTCAAATTGCCAAAGAAACAAGCTTGTTTATAATTTAGAAATTATATTTTATGTTATTGAATTATGTTTATTTAACCAATTCTTTAAAAAAAAAAGATGACAATATCACAGCATATAGCAGGTGTATTTAAAGACTTCAAGTCTTAAAGTTTTATTTTTATTCCATGGTTAAATTTTTTTGTTTACAAAAATATTCAAATAGATTTAAAAGGTCTTACAGAGTCTTGAACTAGTATATTCAAAACTTGTGTGGGCTGCTAAAATGTTTTTATTATTTACATTAAATTCTGTGAATAACAAAAGAAAAATATGAGTAAAATAAAGAGTTTTATTTTTAACACAGTTCCACACCACAATGAAGTTCCTCCAATTTGTTAGTTTAGTATCAATCAAAAATATTTGGGAAATAAATGCATCTTTCGGGTTTTTATTTTTATTTTTTTTTACACATTTTTAAATAAATGTAATTTAATAATGGTTTACCTTAGTTTAATTTGAAAACATTATTTCTACAAATTAATTATAAATATTTTATTTTACAGACATTTTTTTGTCTGCAATTAATGATATAATTAATTTTAAAAAGATACATCTATTTTTCTACTTTTACCATTTTTTGGGATTTTAACTCAAAAATAAAATAAATCCATTAGAATTTCCGCACTGTTGATGATGTTCTAAAAATAATTAAATGCGGATCCTGCCCACTTCTGCTTTTGACCCAAAATATTTTTGTTTTCTGTTTTTTATTTTTTATTTTTTTTATTCACAACGGTGCAGGCATCTCTTTGATTGTATATTTATTTGTTGAAGCTAATAAGAAGTTTATTTTTATACAGTTTATTCCAGGTTTTGTGTGAGCAAGAAAACATTTAGCAAAATGTGACAAATCTTTGAGTGTAATGGACATGTTAAAAAAAATTGTTGAAATGTCGACCATGGTCCTTTTGTGATGATGTAAAAGCACTTTAGACCTTCATCGTCGTCGTCGTCGTCGTTGTGTTCATGCGTCTCGTGGTCGGCTACAAAGTGCGATTGTCATCGGCACAAAGTTTTATTTCTGCCATTAAAGTCAACTGAAAGAAAATAAGCTGGCCTTCACTTCACCTTTCGGCCTAAAGGAGGCGCCGCAGCTATTCGGGTCCTTTTGGATTTTGATTGCGCCACTTCACAACACATGTTCTCTCAAAGCACTTTCCAGCCAGGGTTCAGAATGGATTTCAACTCCCACCTCCGGCAGAACTTCGTCCATGCTTTAAACAAGTGACCGGTTCTTAAAGGGGGCATTCTTGCTATTGTTTAGCTCAACCCCCAACAGAACTGCCCTTTTTCAGATTAAAAATAACCACCACCACCATCATCATCACATTGTGATGAGTGAAAAGTTACAAAAGTGGTGAGCGTGAGCGGCTCGTCTGACCTTTCACGGGTCAAGTGTGAGTGGCGATTGTGGAATGCAGAAGGGAGGAAGGAAGGAAAGAGAAGGTGTGGATGCACAGCTCACAGCAGAAAGTTTCCCAAGGCAAGGAGTTTCCTCTTTAGCAGAAACTCACGACAAATGCATAAAAAGGATCAGTGGCAGAAGGCCGCACGCTGCCTTAGTGGCTAGCGTGTCTGGCTTGCACTTTGGAGGTGAATCAGAATAAAAGCTTGTCACGCAACAAGTAAGACACGTGGCCAGACGCTGACTGGCGACCAGTCCATCGCGTGTCTCTCCGTGTGCCGGCTGCCTGGCGACCAATCAAGGGTGGGGCCAGACTGCGGCCGACCTTGCAGCCTGCCGAAGACAAGCGCTGTGGAAAACGGCTGCAGCATGCAAGTAGGTGTTTTTGTGGGTGTTCAACTTATTTGTAGCACGCTCAGACAGGAAGCGGAGGACAAAGAAGGCGAACAGGAAAGGCGGAGCTCCCGGAGTTGTGCCGGCGCTGGCGGAAAGCGACCGGTCCACGCACGCAGCAGAAGCGGCCAGCGGCCGAGCATGCCTGACACCGCGAACGAACGCTGCGACCTTCCCCGCCACATTCAAAATGGCGGCACATTCCTTTTGGCGAAGCGTCGCTTTTGTGTGGATGCTGCAGGTAAGCCTCATTTTGTTCTTGTTGTTGCTTTTGTTGGCGAGGTGCCCTTGAGCAAGGCAGTGTGGTTTTCCTGATTGACTTGTTTTGTGTGCCTGAAGCAGGCTCGGACAAACGAAAAAGTTTCAACTTTTCAAATCAGCTTGTTTGTAGACCAGGTCAAAGAAAAGAAAGTATGAAAAAAAAAATCTCATTTTTTTTTGTTTTTTTTGGGGGGAATTAAATGAGCGGGTTTGGAATTATGATATTATGATCAACAGTTCCAGGACAGTGTTTGACTAATATTACTTTATTTGCTAAAAGTAATATTTTCGGATACAATTATTTTTATATGATATACCAAATCATAAAATAAATTAAAATGTTAAATGTATATATATATATATATATAACAGTTAAACTATTATTTTTGTGAACACTTGGTGAAAACTAGTTGATAAAAATATGAATTGCACAATGTAAATAATTAATTTGCAGTTTTATTTCCAATAACTCAATTATTTCATGAAACACATTTTGGAGTTTAAAAAAAAGTTAATAAAAATAATTAATTCAACTCAGTCATAAGTAATAAATAAGTTTGATGTTTATAATAGTAATTTATTGAATTTTGCTAGGTACTTGTATGAAAATATTAATTTTACTAAGTTCGATACCACTTTTTTCCAGACCAATACCAGTCACTGGTACTAATACCAAGTACAGATACCACTTCTACTTTTGATGCATACAATTTCTTAAAATGTCAGATAATTTTAAAGAAATATTTATTTGTCTTTAAATAGCATTTTTCCTTAAAATTACATGATGAAATGGAAATTTTCTATTTGTATAATTTCTAGGTCCTGATTGTAAAACGACCACAAGAGGGTGCCGTCGAGAGTACCAATACTTTCAAATAAGGCCTAATATCGGCCTGATACTGATGCCTAGTATCACTTGCTTATCCCTCTATATAGTGGTTCGAGCACTTTTGTAACATTTACCATAATTCAGTTTAGCAATTATTTAAAAATATAAAATACCACACATTGACTCAACATTTTTTTATTGAAAATTTTAGTGCAACAAAATCATCAAATTTTTATTTAATCAATTCAATTGTAATTGATAAGCCATTTTAAATTAAATGTATGAACAACACTGTTTTATCCATCCATCCATCCATTTTCTGTACCGCTTGTCCTCACAAGGGTCGCGGGGGTTGCTGGAGCCTATCCCAGCTGGCTTCGGGCAGTATGCGGGGTACACCCTGAACTGGTTGCCAGCCAATCGCAGCAACACTGTTTTATATATATATTAAAAAAAATGTTTTGGTAAAAACAAACAAACAAAACGATGATGATGATGATGTTGATGTCCATCAGACGCTGATCTTGGCTCGGACAGATGAGTTGTCCGATGGTTGTCGCCCGTCCATCCGTGACGTGACGTCCGATTGGGATAGCGTGGAGATAACTGTTAACGCGCAAGGACGCAACTGCTCCTTGGCTGTGTCGTCTGCGGACGCCGAAGATGCCCGATGCGCCAGAAAAAGCCACCAAGACAGAGGACAGGAAGTGGAGGCTAACATGACTGAAAGTGAGGGGTCGGGGTTCCAAGATGGCGTCTTCACGTGTGAGCTGCAACAGTTGGAACCGGGAAGTGCGTACGTGCTGCACGTTCACTCCGGTAGCATGCGGGAAGTGGCCAACATCAGCGTGTGCACCAGTAAGTTGGCAAGACACAACACTGCCACGTTAAAACCTAACTTACCAGGTGTTTCCAATTGTATTTTTGCTGTTTTGTTTTTTTTAGCCAAAATTTGATATATGAGCTATCTTCAGATCGTTGCCAGAGATCGCAACGGCTGCGGCGGCACCCTGTTTCTTGCTCACAATTTGAGCTTTCTTGCCATCTTGTGGGATCTACAAGATATGAGAAGCTTTTTTTTTTAAATAGGAAAACTCAACTCCTAACTTTTTCTTTACAATAATATGCTGTATGTCTGCTAGTCTAAAAACTGCATTCTGATTAATATTGGCTTTGTGGAATATGAATAAAGCGGCAAAATACACCCATCTCAGGGGGCGGCCATTTTGCCACTTGCTTTCGACTGAAAATGACATCACAGTTGCTCAGGGCTCAGGGAAATGACCAATCACAGCTCAGCTTGTAAACATGACATGACCAAACTCAGAAAATAGGTGAGCCATGATAGCCCTTAACAACTGTGATGTCATTTTCAGTCGACAGCAAGTGGCAAAATGGCCGCCCCCTGGGATGGGTGTAAACAGGGGAATTTTGCTGCTTTAGTCATATTGTTCCCAAACTTACAAAAATCAGTTGTACACACACAAACTCGACACTGGCTTTTGCGGTTAGCTTTAGCATGCAGCTAACGCTTCCATGCGTTCTTGGTGAGTGGGATAAAATGGCCGCACGTCTCGCCGCTAATGGAGCTTCCCCTCGCTAATCCTCTGATTAGAAAGAGGAAGTGAGAGCTGGCTGACGGGAGGCGATAGGGCCTGTGTGTGTGCGTGTATGTGTGTGTGTGTGTGTTGGAAGGCATCCAGAACAGAAGTTGTTTTGTTTCCATTCCAGGCTGGGTCGAGCTCTCTTCATTTCCCGTCCTCAATTGTTCTTTTGTTCCGTGTACGTGTGTGTGTCTGTGTGTTAACGCCCCAAAGTACAACATTGTTATATAAATGTCACCTTTTCACTTTTTTCCCTCAAGTTGTCTGACCTTTAAATGTCTTTGAGGTTGTTATGGTAGGCCTCTTGTAACTTCCTGATTTCACCACTGGGAGCAGCAGAGATGCTCTAACCATGTGTGTGTGCATCTGTCTTGCCTGTGTGTGTTTTTTGTGTGTCAGGTCCTTCAGCACCGTCGGGCCTGCGTGTGACATCCAGGTCGAGCGACAGCTTGGGACTTTCCTGGCAGGCGGGCCCAGGCAGGACTCAGCGCTTCAGGCTCCTTCTGTGGGAACGTTCCGGAGATGCGCACGACGACTTTGGTACGTCACCTCGCACGTCTCCGCAACTTGTTTGCTCTAGCGTCCGATGAGTCATGTGACTGTATGCCCCTCCCACTAGCGCATCTGCTGCTGAACGAGACGTTGGAGAGCACCGCCACCGCACGCGTTGTTGACAAGCTCACGCCGGGCAGACGCTACAAAGTTACCATGGCAACGGAGGCCGGCGGTCTGCGCAACCACACCAGCATCCAGACTCAAACGGGTACCAACCAAGACGGCTGCCATAGCACACGTTCATTAACGTTGTTGACATTTATTTGCTTTTTCTGTCAGCAAATTTATCAAAACGCAAAGTCAAATTTTCTTTTCAGTTGGTGTAAAGTTCGCCCTGTGCCGTCCCTAATGTTTCGTCTTTAGCGCCGGCCGCCGTCACCAACCTGACGGCCACCGCCGACGGCGCCGCCTTGCTGTTGTCGTGGCGACATCCCGCGGGCGATGTGGACGCCCTGGAGGTGTCGCTGCGGTCGGACGACTCTCGCCCGCGACGGATGATTCTCCATCCCAACGCCACCGAGGTCACAGTGAACGGGGTGACCCCCGGCTTGGCCTATCGCGTGACGGTGAGCTCCCGGAGCGGCGAGCTGCACGACTCGTCGGAGATTGATGCACGCGCAGGTGGGACCGGGTGGTGTGCGTCCTGTCGTTTTTCAATCAATTATCTGATATCGGTCTAATTTCAACAATTCTCACGTCTTGGTGTTTAGCTCCTGCGGTGGTGTCTCACCTGGCCTTGATGCCCTCCCCCGCCGGGGGTCTCTTCTTGTCATGGGCGCCGCCCGCCGGTCATTGGGACGGCTACCGACTCGTCCTCCATGACGGCTCCCAGGAAATAGTCGCAGCTAACCTGGGCAAGGAGGCTGTCAATTTTACCTTCCCCGGGACGGGACTACTTCCTGGACGGCGCTACCGAGCCGTGCTATCCGTCAAAAGTGGACCGCTGGCCACAGAAAGCAGCTGTGAAGGAAACACACGTGAGACATGCATAAAACACACACACATACTCGAATATGTCTCATGTGCAAGTTTATTGTAGTTAACGAAAACTAACAAAAAAAACTACAATTCTAAAAACAATTTTGTTAACAAAATAAAAGAAAAAAGAAAATGCTTTTTAAAAAAATAAATAACTGACACTACAACTAACTATAATATAGCGAAAATGTCCTTCGTTTTAGTCTTTGGTAATTTATTTATTAATGCATGAGGGGTGATTTTAAGTATATTTATTTTGATAATAATAATAGATAATAGCAACCAATAGAAAAGCACCTTCAGATGGCGTTGCTCCGAGGCGACAATTTTGCATGTTTGTCTTGCACAAGTAATACATGTTTTTCTTTTAAAAACGAAAACTAATACTGAAACTAATTTAAACTAAGCTTCTTTTCTTTTTTTTTACCCCTTTAGACCTGCATTTTTTCTGCTCTGTGTTTTTTTTTATTTTATTTTTTTGTGGCTGATTTGGACTTTTCCCACATAAGAACAACATGGATAAAAAAAATTGGGGTTATCTGATGTTTTTATTTGCACGGAAGAGGATTAGGGCCAGTGAAGGGAGAAAAAGCACTAATAAAGTCAGAATTCTGACTTTAATCTCAGAATTCTGACTTTAAAGTGAGAATAATAGTAGCACTAATAAAGTTAGAATTCTCACTTTATTCTCAGAATTCTAACTTTAAAGTGAGAATTCTAATTTTAATCTAAAAATGTTACCTTAAAGTGAGAATAATAGTAACACTAATGAAATCAGAATTCTGATTTTATTCTCAGAATTCTGATTTTATTCTCAGAATTCTAACTTTAAAGTCAGAATTCTGATTTTATTCTCAGAATTCTAACTTTAAAGTCAGAATTCTGACTTTATTCTCAGAATTCTGACTTTAAAGTTAGAATTCTGAGAATAAAGTGAGAAACTTGCCAACCATTTTTTTTCTCTCTTCACTGGCCCTAATCCTCTTCCGTATATTTGTTATAGTGGACGCCAGGATGTAACGTGTTGTAAACTTACCAAGCTTATATGAAACATTTTTAACATGAACATAATGCAAATCAACTTGCGATTGTGATTGGTTAGCTAGGATCCAATCATGAAACCAGAAGTGTTGACATCATCCAAATATTATTATTATTATTATTGGTTTAGACACACGAATATGTCATGTCCACTGCAATCATCTATGGGTCCGAATAGGTTAAATAACTAAAACTAATAACAGAACCACCCAGAAAACTAATTAAAACTAACTAAATTTAAAAAACTAAACTCAAAATGAAATAAAACTAACTAAAATGAAAATTCCAAAACTATAATAACCCTGCTCACATGTACATTAATTATCGCGATGTGCCCAGTTCCCACGCGCGCATGCGACCTTCACATTCGTCACGCCGACGAAACGTCCCTGAGCGCCATGTGGAGCCACGCCACCTCCGGGTCACGCGACGCGTACTTCCTGACCCTTCGCCACGGTAAGCCCGCCCCAAACGGCCCACGAGCTCTCACGCGGCAGCTCGCAGCTAACAGGCTACTTTGCGGTCGTCCAGGTAACGTCACTGTGGATACCAGGGAGGTGGAGCCTCACATGAGGGAGTGCACCTTTAACGTCCTCACGCCCGGGAGGATTTACAACATCACCGTCACAACAAGGAGTGGAAATCTCAATGCGTCTGTCTTCGTCCAGGGACGGACAGGTCCTCGTCTTCTTCTTGTACTTGCGTATGTGTGCGTATTTGTTGCTGAAGTCAAGTGTGTGTGTTCCAGTTCCCATGGCGTTGAGCGCCATGACGCTCCGCAGCGTCGGCGTGGACAGCCTCTATGCATCGTGGGAAAAACCACGTGGGGACGTCGACTCGTACATGCTCACACTACTCAAGGACAGGTGGGACTGACGGCGAAATATGTCGTGTGTGTGTGAAAGGTAAGCATTAACCTGTTGTGTGCTGTTCTCCAGCCTTGTTATTCAGAACCACAGCGTTCCGGTTCCTGTTGGCCCCGCCTCCTTGCTGCTTTGTGGTTTAACAGCTGGCGCTCTCTACAGACTGGAAGCTGTTACTGTTAGTGGCGGCGTGCAGTCCAAAGCCACAAGTCTGGAGGGGAGAACCAGTGAGTCCAGCGACACGGTCCAAATCCCCAGAGAAGATTCTCCTCCGAATGTTATGTGTTTTTCTCGCGCCCTCCAGACCCAGCATCTGTTACCGAGGTAACGGTGGTGAATGGCGGGCATCCGGATACGCTGCACGTGTCCTGGCATCCTGCAGTTGGCGAAGTTGACAGTTACCTGGTCCGCCTTGAGGATGGCGGCAGCGGCGGGGCGGCGGTTCACACTCAGGTCGTTTCGAGGTGGTCTCCACCCGAGTGCTCATTCAGCTCCCTGACGGCCGGACGGATGTACACTGTCGTCATAGCAACCAGGAGTGGGAGCTTGGAGAACGCCACCCGGGTTCATGCACGCACACGTAAGGGTCGCCGACTACTTCCTGTTGATTTCACTGCTTTACGTCGTTGAAAGTTGAAAAAAGGTTCCATGTGTGGTTTTATAATGTCTTGTTTATGTTGTCATAATATTGTCTTTCTGTTCCTGTTTTCTATTTTAGCTTATTTTTTTCTTGCTACCCTCTGTCGTCTTTAATGTCTGGTTCCGTGTCACAGAACCCGCCCCAGTGCAAAACCCGACCGCCGTGCATTCAGCTAGAGACGACTTCCTCAAGGTGCGTTAGCTCGTCCGTGCGCTGCAAACAATCGCCTTAGCATGAGCATCCTTAGCTTGAGCATGAGAGTGTTGTTTGTCAGGTGTACTGGCGTCACGCGTCGGGCGACGTGGGTGCTTACGTTGTGGAGGTGTGGTACAACAACAGCGTGGTGCAGAAGCAAAGCGTCGCGCCCGAACGCAGCGACTGCGTCTTCGGCTCGCTAACGCCCGGGCGGCTTTACACGGTCACCGTGGAGACGTGGAGCGGAGACCTCGTCAGCAGCGCTTCCACGGATGGACGCACCTGTCAGTTGACAAAATTGTACCTGCCCTCTTTGATGTTATGTAAAAAAAAAAAAACTCTTTTTTTTTTTTTTTTTTTTTGTCAGTTCCAGCCTCTGTGTCCAATTTGTCGCTTAGCAACGCAGGATCAGCTGACCTGACAGTCACCTGGAGCCCCGCCCCGGGAGATGTGGACCACTATGAGGTACAGCAGAATGACACTTGACTCGTTTCCATCTTCAGCATGTTAGCGTAGCATGTGTGTTGCGCTCACGTGTATGCAGGTCACGCTGCTGTTCAACGACACGCGTGTGTTCCCGCCGGTCACGCTGGGCAGCGACGCGCGACGACACAAATTCACGTCGCTAACGGCTGGACGCCTCTACAAGATGGTCGTGTCCACCTTCAGCGGACCCAACCAGAGGGCGCTCTTCATCCAGGGACGCACAGGTACCGTGCGACACCCATCTCGCCAATTAAAGACGATTCAAAACGAATCGTGATTTATGAAGTGGAACTATTCTATTCAAATGGTCTTTTTGTTCCATCGTAGTAAGAGCATTTCCATAGTATGTGTGAGAGTGTTTCAATGTATGTATGAGAGGTCATCTTGATGCTAGTGAGCGTCATTTTCCCTGTCTCCTTGATTCTGATTGGCCATTGTGGCTTCCTGTCCAGTTCCCGCCAAGGTGACCAACCTCCACCTCATGCCACAGCACCCCCCTGTGGACGGGGGACTGGCGGCTGCATGGACGCCGGCTGTTGGTGACGTGGATGTGTACGTCGTCTCGTTGTCCGCTATGGTGAGTCGGGCTCCACTCACCCTTTCCAAGAAAAACAAAAACAAAACAGTACTGATGTCACTTCCTGCCATCACTTCCTTTCTCCAGGGCGGCGGCGTGGTGGAAACTCGGCTCGTCCCCAAACACGTCTCATCTCTGGACTTCCTGGATCTGATCCCGGGCCACGCCTACAACCTCACCATCCAATCACGCAGCGGCGAACTGACCAACAGCAACATGGTGTCCGGCCGCACAAGTGAGCGTTAAAAGCCTCAAAATTCAAAATTCTAAGCCCTAAAAATTAGTACCCCACAAGTCAAACACCCCAAAAGTCTCCAAAGTCAAACGGCTTGAAGGTCTTATACCCCGAAGTCACGATATCTTGTGTCAGTCATTGAAATAAAAAATAGGAAAGTAGTAATTGGTCGCAACCTAACACCAGTCTCCTGTTGTGCGTTGTCCTTTTTTCTCGCCAGCTCCGGCCCGCGTGAGCGCCCTGCAGGCAGACCAGGAGCACACGCCGCACAGCCTGACCGTCACGTGGGAGCGGCCGGCGGGACACTACGACGCCTTCAGGCTGCTTCTCAGCGACCGCTCCGGCATCACACTGGCCGAGCGGACGCTGCCCGCCAGCAGTCACTCGCACCGCCTGGATGGACTGACTGCCGGGAAGTGGTATCGCGTCACCGTGCTGACGCTCAGCGGGGGCGTGGCCTCTGCCGAGGTCACGGCCGAAGGGCAAACGCGTGAGTCACAATCGGTTGGGGGTAGGAGTGTGTTTTTTTGTTTGCTTACCTGTAACGCACATGTTCAGGTCCCTCCGCCGTGTCCAATTTGACGGTGACGTCTGCCAACTCATCATCTCTTGGCTTCTCGTGGCACCACTCGGACGGGCACGTGGACGTGTACGAGGTGGCGCTCTTCGCGTTGGCCGAGCAGCCAGACGATGACAAAGCGAAGGAAACCGCCGGCGACAAGCAGCATCAGCAGGTGCGTTTGTGGAGGTTCACTTTTCCCTCATTTGCCGCTTTTAACGTGGGTTTCTGTTTGCGGCGCAGGTTTTGGGAGAGCCGGTGGGAGTCCAGAAAGTTTTGCCGGGCGTGGACGCGTGCGTGTTTACGGGCCTGCGGCCGGGAAGTCTGCACCGGCTGCAAGTCGTCAGCTGGAGTCGACGTTTGAGCAGCGACTCGTCCGTACTCGCTAGGACCGGTTAGTCGTCTGATGCTGATGCAGATGATGATGATGAGGAGAATGATGAGGACTATGATGCAGATGATGATGATGAGGATGATGATGGTGATGATGAAGATTATGAGGATGGTAATGATGAGGAAGAGGTTGATGATGAGAATGTGGAGGATTATGATGCTGATGAGAAGAATGAGGATGATGACGATGGAACGAGAATGATTGCGAAGATGATGATGATGAGGATGATGATGAGGGTGAAGATGAGGATGAGGATGATGATGATAATGACAAGGGTGATGATGACGAGGGTGAAGATGAGGAGGATGATGATGATGATAATAAGGATGATGATAAAGATGACAATAATGATGACTATGAGTATGAGGACTTTGATGCGAAGGATGAGGAGGATGATGATGACGAGAATGATGATGAGGATGAGGAAGAGGTTGATGATGATGACGATGAAACGAGAATGATTGCGAAGATGAGGATGATAATGATGTGGATGTGGATGATGAGAATGAGGATAATGATGACGATGATGAGGATTATGATGATGATGTCACTTTCCTACCAAACTTGTCACTCATGCCTTCTTGATTGCGTTGTCCATAGCGCCCTCTCCTGTCGGGTGGCTGCAGTTGGACAGTTCTGGACAAACAGACAAACTGACAACCAGCTGGCGTCATGGCGCCGGACGCCGGAGCTCCTATCAGGTCGGACAAAACCAGCAAAACTGACGTTCCAAAAAAACGTCCAAATGGGATATTTGTGAGAAAAAGGTGAGATGTGATTGGGTGTTGATGTCAGGTGACGTTGTCGGACATGTCGGACGCCGTGGTGGGAGCCGAGCTGCTGGGGGCGGAGCATAGCAGTCACGTGTTCACGGGTCTCGCTCCTGGTAGGCTGTATCGCGTAGACGTCATCACGCGCAGCGGAGAGATGAGCAGCAACACGTCCACACTCGGACGCACCAGTAAGCACAAACACACATGAAAACAACTCGTCTAAACATAAATTGATCTTGAACTTTTTTTCTTTTTAGCTCCAGCCACGCCCACCCAGCTGTCAATCAAGCAAGGCCCAACCAATGAGACGCTGGAGCTGTCGTGGGCCGGCCCCGCCTCCGGAGACTACGACAGCTTCGCCGTGGCGTGGACGCCCCCCGACCGCCTGGTCGTGGATCGCACGCATTTGACCGTTCGCCTGCTAGGCGGCGCTTTTCCGGGACGACGCTACAACTTCACCGTGGCGACTGTCAGCGGGGGCGGGACTGGGGACGGACCTGTCGTCACCAGTCGACCAATGCAGAGGAGCGTCACAATAAGTGGGTGGAGGACATTTTGATCTGTGTGTGTTAGTGTGTGTGACCTGACATGTCGTTCTTGCGTGTGCTTGCAGGTCCGTCCCCCCTGCGTTCACTCCACTGCGTCCCCGTGTCGTCATCGTGCGTGTCTTGTTCGTGGTCGCCTCCGGCGTCCGACTTGGACTCGTATGAGGTCGAGTGTCGTCGCCATGACGACGGAGAGCTGACATCGGCCCTGCGTCTGGAGGGCAAAGTCACCACGGTAACCCTGGACCAATTGGACCCGTTCAGGAAGTACGCGGTTATTGTGAGGGTGGCGTCGCACGGACACACGAGCACACCAACAGCACACACGGCCGTCACCATGATTGACCGTGAGTGTATACACACACACACACACACACACACACACGTTCAGTTGTTTGATTGACAGGCTGACTGTCCAACGGCTTTCCTCCCAGGTCCCCCGGCCCCGCCCCCCAGCGTGAGTGTGAGCTCCACCGCGGCCAAGGTGACGCCGTCGTCCATCTTGTTCCGCTTCAACTGCTCATGGTTCAGCGACGTCAACGGCGCCGTCAGATACTTCGCCGTCATCGTGGCCCAGTCGGACGGTACTCTTTTATTTTGATGAGGCGTCTTTCACTTCCTGTCCCTTTCTAAGCTGACGCTTCTGCTGTAAAACAGCCAACGACCTTCTACTGCCAGAGCAGCGCCACCCGCTGCCCTCCTACCGCCACTACGTCAACAACGCCTCCGTCAGGGCCTACCAGAGCGCCTACTTCGTCAACAGATGCCCGCAGGATGCCAACATGGCAGCCAGCCAGGTCTAACACACACACACACACACACACATTTTGGGTTTACATTTGTAGTGGGGACATTTCATTGACATAATGCATTTCCTAGACCCTTACTCTAACCTTAACCATCACAACTGACTGCCTTACTCTAACCTAAACCAAAACCCAATTCAAACCTAAACTCTAAAAAAAAAAGTTTTGACCCTCAAAAAGAGGTTTGGACTCATGTGGACCACCAAACTGTCCCCACAAGGACACGTGGTCGCCACAATGATAGTAAAAACCCAGAAAATGGTCCTTACGATGTGATATAAACCCACACTCACACACACACACACGTTTGTCTTTGTATCATCGTGGGGCCATCTCATTGACATCATGCATTTCCTAGCCCCAACCATCAAAAATGATTGCCTTACCCCCATTCCTTACCCTAACCTCAACCATAACCCAATTCAAACCTAAATTCTAAAACCAAGTCTTGAACCTCAAAAAGAGGTCTTAACTTGTGGGGACCACCAAAATGTCCCCACAATTTCAAGCCAGTCCCCACAATGAGTTGAACCTGGAAAAACACGCGTGTATGGGCCCCACAATATAGCAAAGACAAAGGCACACACACACACGTATGCAAGCTGACCCACCAATCCCTTTGCTCAGTTGGTGGAGGTCAACTTGGGGGCAGGAGGCGACCGACTGGGCGGGGCCTGTGACCGTTTCCGTGACGACTCCTACTTGAGTGACAGCTACGGAGACTTCTGCGACGGGCCGCTCAAGCAGAGAACTTCTTACAGGTCGCCACCAGGAGGCGCATGTTCTTCATAGGAAACAACACACTTACAAGCTCCTGATTGTGTGTGCGTGCAGACTTGGCGTGCGAGCGTTCACACGACTGTTTGACGAAACCGGCAAAGAGTTTCCTCAACCGCTCTTTAGCGACACCTACCTGTCCTCGCCACTCAGGACACACGCAGGTAAGTCTCACACGCATGTACCACACAGCTTTTGCGTGACATGAGTGCGTGCGTGGTTGCTGTTAGAGCCACTAGGGGGCGCAGTGGAGGGCCTGAGCGCCAGCATGTTCCTGTTAGGCGTGACGGTGGCCGTGGTGTCCCTCCTCCTGTACAGACACCGAGTGAGGAAAGTGTACGTATTATTCAGCCGGCACCTTCTGAATTTTTCGGGATTTTCCCCGTCGGCTCCTCAATGCGTGTGGTTGCCATGTTTCATTCAGCAGGGCGGCGCAAGAGAACCCGGTGATGAGGATGAATCTGTGGAAGGAGGTGCCCAATGCTGGCATGTACGTGGGGGTCAGGAGGTCAGTGTGTGCGTGTGTGTGTGTGTGTGTGTGCGCATTTCATGCTGACTAATATGCTTTTTGTCCTCGACAGCGCTCGTCGCGTGACCAGGTGAGTGCGAGCCGAAGTTGTTCCGGATTGGCGTGTGACGCAACGTGACGAGTGCGTGTGTGTGCGTGCAGCCCGGTGAAAGCGAGTCACTTTGAGTCGCACGTGTTGAAGCTCCAAGCGGACGCCAGCGTGCTGATGTCCGAGGAGTTTGAGGTAAGCAATCGGCGGGCGAGTCCGAGCAACGGAACGAGCCGAGCTAACTTGCGCTGTGACTGGAAGGACCTGAAGGACGTGGGCCGCAGTCAGACCATGGAGGCGTCGCGTCTGCCCGAGAACCGCGGCAAGAACCGCTACAACAACATCCTGCCGTGTGCGTTCACTTTCTGTCAGTCGTCGCCCGCTGATCGCTCGCCTCCGCTTGTTTTAACGCTTTTGCTCGTTTCTAGATGATTCCACGCGTGTCAAGTTGTCGTGTCTGGACGACGACTCGTGTTCCGACTACATCAACGGCAGCTACGTTCCCGTAAGTGCGCACGAACGCACGCTTTGGGCGTGTCCTGTTTGTAACGCGCCGCGGTTGCGTTCCAGGGTCACAACTTCCGGCGCGAGTACGTGGCCACGCAAGGCCCACTGCCCGCCACCAAGGACGACTTCTGGAGGATGCTGTGGGAACACGGCGTGCGCGTCGTCGTCATGGTGACTCAGTGCGTGGAGAAGGGACGGGTAGGTCAGGATTTTGTCACGTTGAGGCACTGATCTGAATATATGACTGGATAGCCGATAGGCCAAGACTTTTGAAGCCGCAAGGCCGCCATATTGCTACTCCCAAGAAACGTTTCTCGGCATACGATCTTATACATTTACAGTATCGAAATTGGACAGTGAGACAGTACTTAGTAGAAACAGCATGATTTATGATGTTTTAATTTGTTAAACATATAAACAAGAGGACTTCAGACATTTTACAACTTGCCTTAAATACATGTATAAATTATATGCCTAATGATGTTTACTGGAGGAAACTTGTATATTTTTAATTAAAGAATTATTATACCTGTAATTCAACAAAAAATGCCTCTGCCAAATCTAATATTTGGGTTGAGTGATAAAAGAAAAAGGGGGTCTTCAAAGCAGCACATGCAGTCCATTTATTCATTTACTTGTTTTTTTTACTTACTTTACTAGTAGTCTGCTCGCGAGATGGGAGGAGCAAGATGGCCGCCCTGTCGCTTCAACGGCTTACACGGGCGTGTGTGGGCTACCAGCTTTCCAGTCATATATTTAGATCAGCGCGTTGAGGATGATGATGGGATGACAATGATGTCATGATATTGCGATGACGTCACAATCATAATGTGTTTTTTTCCACGTCGCCATCATGCCATGATGTCATGAAGTGATGTATATATGCGTGTGTGTATATATATATAATTTATTTATTTTTTCTTCCAATCTTTATTTTACCAGGTAAGAATGTTTGCGAACTAATTCTTATTTACAAACATTATCTAGACTAGATATCTAAACGATTTTACTAGAAATAATTACCAATTACTTTGATAATCAATTAGTTGTCGATTTATTATTGCACCTCTACAATGACGTCTTGGTAATGTTATGATGTCGTCACGCAATGACGATTGCATTGTTGGCGCGCAGGTGAAGTGCGAGCAGTACTGGCCTTGCCACAAGGAGGCGACGTACTACGGTGAGCTGCTGGTCCAGATGACATCCGAGTCGGTTCTTCCCGAGTGGACCGTCCGCGACTTCCGGATTTCCTCGGTGAGTCACCGTGAGCGTCTGTTACCGTGGGCCTCCGTTAAGTGACGCGACTGCGCCCCCTGCAGGAGAGAGGCGGCAGCCCCCGCACCGTCCGCCACTTCCACTTCACCGTGTGGCCCGACCACGGCGTCCCCGACGGCACGCACTCCCTCGTCCAATTCGTCAGGACCGTCCGCGACTTCGTGGACCGCTCGGCCGCCTCCACCGTCGGGCCCACCGTCGTCCACTGCAGGTTGAACCCCGCGCATTCTTTACCATGTGACACAGAAACCCCCCAAATTGGGTCCAAGTACGGCTTTTTAGCGTACGTTTGTGTTTAGCGCGGGCGTGGGCCGCACGGGAACCTTCATCGCGCTGGACCGCCTGCTGCAGCAGCTGGACGCCAAAGGCGGCGTGGACGTGTACGGCTGCGTGTTTGACCTGCGCCTCCACCGCCAGCACATGGTGCAGACCGAGGTGAGGCCACGCCCACCCACACATGCCCCAATGGCACGGACGCGTCCTGGTGATGACACTTCCTGTTGCAGTGTCAGTACGCCTTCCTGCATCAATGCGTGCGCGACGTCCTGAGAGCACGCAAACATCGGAGCGACTACGCCATCTACGAAAACTTCGACCCGGACTTGTGCCGCGGTGAGAACGAGTGTCACCATCTCATTACCCTATGACATCACCTCACGCCACCTTGCCGTGTTTCCGTTTCAGAGCTGATCCACTCAGGCCGCTGATGGACAGGAAGCGTCGTCACGGAGACGGGAGGTCACGTGTCATTGATGAGAAAGGAAAGAGAATGCATTTATTTTTATATTAGACTTCTTCACGTCCATATTTAAAGTTATTACTGGATGTAAATATGATGAATAATCAATACCAGGAAGTATATATTTGAACACTTTTTAATGTCAGCATTTCTAAGCTAAAAAAAAATAAAAAGCACTTGTTTATAGATGTATTGTTTTAGTTTTAGCTGAGCCACAAAATGAAGAAAATGTATGTCCTGTAAAAAAAAAATATTTAGTTGTTTAACAACTTCAATACACTTAAAGCTTGAAGTCGTGTGCTTGAATGTCAATTATTGTTTTGTGTGGGGGGATGCGTCCTGACCGATTATCATTAGATATTTATATGTATTATTATTATTGTTATTATTATAAGAATTAGGGATGGGCGAGTGTCGACACCAGGACGCATTTCACGGTATCTGTAATCGCGACAAACATCGAAACTGGTATCAGCCCCCGCTCTTGTGGCCGTTTTTCGGTCAGGAACTAAAGGCAGAAATGGTTATTTTGCATTTATTGATTTTTGTATATTATTTAGTATATCGTGATTGACCACTGCACTGCTATGGGGTGAATGACGAACGAAGACCCTAACCCTAACCGTTTCAAATTAAAAGCATGGCTTTCAAAGCAAGATATAATTAAACATCACACACTAAAGAGCTTGAGGAATTCCTAACATGGAAGATATTACTAATTTACTATTGTATTCAGTCCAATTCTTTGCACTTCACTGTATTCCTTCAAATATGTGGTTGTACAACTTCCTTTTAAGGCTTAAAAGGAAGTTGTACAACCACATATTTTGATTGGGACTTCTTCTTTCTTCCTGGCCAATGGATTAATTGTTTCATTTTATTTATTTTAATTTATTTAATTTATTTTATTTTATTGTGTGCTGTATGCGAAATTACTATTATGAGCAAACTTAAAAAATATAATTGCCATTAATTTTAAGCAATTTTAAGGAAATTTGCTATAATTGGGATATATAGGTCTTTAAAAAAAGTAATTATCTGTCTTTTTTTGGGGGGGGGGGTCTCTCGTGAGTACTGAATATTTGAGTATCGTTCTCAAAAAAAGTGGTAATGAACATCCCTAATAATAATTATACCACCATACCAATATTGACATTGAGTATCAAGAGGCGCTAGGAGGAAGGCAGAGCCAAACCCAAAACAGGAAGTCACCGGAGTCAATGCTAACGCTACAAGATGATGAGAATTGAGAAATGGTACGTCAACATTCATTTCCTGTTGTGAATCAAATGCATGAACTGGCGCAAAGAAAAACGCCGCGTGACAGATTGAAAGTTCCGGTTTAGTTGCATGACTGCGTGAATGACATGACGCTCGACTCTAGCAAAGCGAGCTGGTCGGCCATGCAAGGCTGCACGAGGTGGTTTGGGAAATTTGTCAAAGCGACGTGAGCAAGCGCGTCCCATCACGTCGTGAGAAAACAAAAGGGTCGTCACGTCACTCGTCAGTGTTCTGTCTCACCAGTCGTCGGTTCTGAGCAACGGGGAAAACACAAGCACGGCTTCCTGTCACCTTTCACAATAAAACACTGCTACGTGCTCACTATGACTATGTTTGCGCGTGCGTATGTGTGTTATATTTCTATCCGCCTCACTCCTTTGTCAATCGCCTTCCTCCTCGATAGAAGTATGCTGCATTCAAGTAAGGTTAAGGTTGATTTTTCCGACTTCATACCAGGAAGTGTGCACTTTGAACTCAGAAATCCGAGTTACGATGTCTTTTTCCCATATATTCATAAGAAAATATAATTTTAAAGCTATTATTTTTTTGTATCTTACTGTTTTCTTGAAATTGACCGTTTACATGAATGTATTTAAGTATTTTCTTATATTTATGAAAGCCCTCAGTTAGGGTTCCGCCTCGTCTTACTCCTCCATCAGCTGATGGCGCCACCACGCGGACAAAGTGAGGAAGCGCAGTGATGTCACGATGCTGTTAGTAATTGGTTGACAGATGACACAAGTTTCATTATCAGAATATTTATTTGTTGCTATGAAAAAAAAAATGAAAAAAAATATTTGTTGCTATGAAAACACTAGCTGCCATATTGAGTCCGGTGAAGTGTTGTCATGGAAACTGGCAGGGGGCCCAGGAGGCTGTCTCCATGGCAACCGGCTGCGGGCGCCCTCCTGTGGAGAGTCAAAGGAATGCGGGGACATCCTCTTTGCTTGGATGACAAACGAAAAACGAAATGGGAGGCGTGTTTGCGGAAATCCCTATGAGCAATTATTCCACTTCTGGTGTGTACTAGTACACTTTTTGTCCTATTACAGGACAACTTTGGCATCGTAGTAGGACGGGTCAGGCTATTAAGTGACAAATTCAACCGGTAAGCTCCTACTAGTTAACGTTTAACTTCCCGCTAGATGTCAAATAGTACGCCGCTTTGCCACACAATAAACATGTAGTTGTCCTACAAGTGCCCAGAAATGTCATCGTGTCATGAAAGGCAGAAGTGGAAAAACTACTAGTTGTAAAACTGGTCGTTCTATTAGTGCGCTGGTTTGACCTAGTGAGGACGAACAGTGTACTAGTACATGGACATTCAGCTTTATGTCAAGGATATGAAATAAAAGGCTTGACATTTTTGCGCATTAGTAGAACGACTACCAGTCGGACAACTACTAGTTTTACTGTATGCTTATTCCACTAATATTGCCACTTTTGACCTACACAAGACATTTTACACACTAGTAGGACATGTAATGTTAATTTTGCATTCTTTGTTTTTACAGTAGCGTACCTAGTTTTTAAAATCTATAAAGCTTTGAACATTGAGAGTGTAAATATTAATGCCTGTTGTGAAGTGTTTAAAGTGTGTGGTGAGGGGTTACAGTCCTAAAATATATATATATAATAAATGTAAAAAATAATTCTACGCAAAATTCACCTTCTTGCGGGTATTTAAAAAAAAAAAAAAAAGTAACTCCAGCGATAAAAGAAGGAACACTGTACAAGTAGTGTCCAGGAGGCTACTAGTCACATGACAACCAATTGAGCCTCGTACTGTTCCAAATGCAGCACAGTAGTTTACTAGTAAATTTTAATTGCACACTAGTGGAAAAATCTTTACTAGTGACACCGTGAGGACAAAAAGTGTACTAGTACATGTGCAAGTTGGACTAACTGCTTAGCGGGCTTTCCGTGGCCGTGTGCGCGATGTCCCCAAAGCACATGACATCATGATGCTTTTTCTCTTTTATTGTGAAAGGGTGCTACAACGTCCACTTCCTGTCCTGACCTGCTGAGGGTGCTGACCGCAATTGGACGTCAGCATCCCCTTAGAAAAAGGATCCCCTTGGAAAAAAAGAGGTCAGAAAAATGCCAGTTAAAATGGAAACACCCTCTTCCCGGACGGCCAATGGTAGGAGGGCTGGCGGGTGGGCAGCCAATCAGAAGGCCTGCTGGGCGGGGTTGTAGTTGAAGGTGGAGGGAACGTGAGGTCGCTCTTCCAGTTTGTCATATTCCAGGTGGAACTCCTGATTGGGGGGAGGGCGTGAGTGAGTGTGTGTGTGTGTGTGTGTGCGTGTGTTTGTACGTGCGCACGTTACCTTGGCAACCTTCCTCCAATTGAGGCAGTCAAAAAAGTAGTACGTTCCCCTCTCGTAGGCATTTGTCTTGAGCGACGGCTCCATGCCGGGTGCCCGCGTGATCCACACGCGCTCCTCCTTGTGGTAGCGCCAGTCCCTGTTAAAGCTAACACACACGCATGGTCACGTGAGTGGGTACGACGTGCATGTGCATGTGCGTGCGTGCGTGGCTCTCACAGCTCGACAGCGGCCAGCAGCTGCAGCAGGTCGCCGCCGTTCATGTAGTAAAGGTAAAACAGGAGGTCCTCACCGTAGCGAGACAACTTGATGGCGGCCAGCTGGACGGCAGCGAAATGTCAACACACGCACACACAGAGACATGAAACACACACAGCCGTACCTTGTCCCGTATGTGGATATTGGTCAAGTATTCCGATGGTACGTGGAAGTCTGCCAGGGAGAAAAACAAACAAGCTCCAATTACTCAGCACTCACGTGTGTGTGTGTCTCCTAACTGACCGATGTCCTGCGGCCGACACGGCGCCGACGCCCACGGAGACGCAAACTTGGGGTACAGGTTCCTGAAGGATGACAAGAGAAAATGAGCGGTGCCGGAGAGGCGGTGTTGCCGTGGCGACGGCGCAGCCGTACTCTGGCGAGTTGAGGTTGAGGCCCAGCGTGGTGAGGTCGGATCCGAGGGCCAGGTGCACCATGCCGGGATCCGTCTCGGCCGCCCGGATGAACGTCAGCAGGCCGATCATGCCGAACTGATCCGTTACCATGCCGATAGGGATGTTGGTCACGCGTCCTGTCGTGCACACGGGTTCGAGTCACGTGTGTGTGTGTGTGTGTGTGTGTGTGTGTGTGTGTGTGTGTGTCTCTCTCTTACCATCAGGAAGCACCTGTATTCCTTTTTTGTGCTGGTTGTTGCTGCTCGCCGACACAGAACTTTTGTCACCTGGAAACTTTGGACCATCTGAGTTGGAGGTGGGCTTACCTGAAGAGCTGAGGTTCTGATTGGTGGAGATGAGAGTCAGCTGACCAGAAGTCACACACAGCTTTACAGTGAGATTGTGTGTGTGCGCATTTCACCGTTTTGCAGTCGTCGCTGGTGCCGCTGGGGTCTTTGGTCTGATAGTTTGGGCCCGGTAGAGCTGGGAAATCCTCATTGTGGATGGAGAAGTCTTGCGACTGCTCACTGGACGGCTTGGTTACCATGCCAACTGCGGGGAGGGGCGCGGCATCACAGGTGTCGCCGCGACGACCGTGACCAAACGAATCCCTCCCTCTCTTGCTCACTCACCGTAGGGTGCCCGCCCGGCCAGCGGGTTGAGCAGCGGCGCGGGGTTGGCGCCTCCGTCCCTCCGACTGCGGTCCGCCAGCGCCGGGAAGTCGGACAAGTCCAGACCCGTCACGTTCTCGCTGCCGTCTACAAACGCGACACAGGTCAGAAATGAAATCGAGTACCACTGCAGTATTCAAATTGTAGTCGGCAAAGCTTCAAGGGGAAGTCGACCTTAACCCTAACGGCTCACCTGTTTTCTCAGTTTGATCATGTGACATTCGCAAGCTGAGCCGTGATTGGTCGTTACCTGAGCCTTGCGCAACTGTGATGTCATTTTCAGTTGATAGCAAGTAGCAAAATGGCCGCTCAGATGGATTAAAAAGCTGCTGAATTCAGATTCTAGGTTGACTTCCCCTTTGAGACTTTTGCACAGCACTGAAGATAATCCATCCTAATTATATTGTTTATGTTTACCTGTGCCGTTGAAGATGTTGAATCCAGGATTCCTGCTCACGCCGAAACCTGACATGCTGACACACACACACACACACACACACACACACAAGTCACATGACCTCCTGATTTGCAGGTCAAAGGTCAGGGGGTACCTGTTGATGGTGAAGGCTTGCCGCGACTGTTTGGGCATTCCGATGATGCTTGGCGACGACCTGCCGGGACTTCTCCCCCCGGCCCCGCCCCCTCGTTCTCCTCCCATCCCGATTGGCTGGCCCGCGGGCCCGCCCACCTGCTGGTTATGGTTGAGGACGCTGCGGCTGTTCATTGGCAGAATCCCCCTGTCGAGACACGCGCACAAGTTATGACCACCTGCAATTAGTTTTTGTTCCTCTGCAACTAGTTTTGATCATTTGCTGACCGTCTGCAACTAGTTGTGCCGCGATTCCGTACGTTGAGTTGCAAGTGGGTGCGGCGTACCTGCTGGGCGAGGGCGGCGTGTGCATCCCGCCGGCAGGGGCGCCGGCGTGACCGCTCAGCTGTCCGGCGCTCGACTGACCAAGTCCGCTTCGACTTAGTGGTGGCGGCGCCGCGCTGCTGTTGATGGCGCGCATAGGGAAGCCGAGCGCACCTGAACGCACCACAAACGACAATAAGAGGAATCAGCACCTGGTTGGTCAAATGGTTCGAATTCAGGCTCCAGGCTTCCTGTGTGCCGTTTGCATGTTTTCTCTGTACTCAAATGAGTTTCGCTGCCCACATTCCTAAACGTGTTAGCTTCATACAAGACGAAAAATTGCCATAGATGTGAATGCTTCTTCATATATGTGTGACCTGACATTTGGTGCCGACTTACTCTGAGGCCCGTAGAGACTGGCCCCCAGCTGCGAAAGCTGTCCCGAGGACGAGGCAGAGGACGATGCCATAATCTGAAAAACAAAGTCATCCCGCTGACGTCCACCGGCTTTAATGTTGATGAGGTCATCGACGGCGCCGCTTACGTCTTTGTCGGCGCGGTGCGGCGGGAAAACGGACGGCTGACTGTAGTAGAGGCCGCTCGACTCGTCAGCCGCCGCCACGTAGTCGCCCTCCAGCCCCGCCTCCATAAACTTCTTCCGGTTAGCCCCAAACATGTCCGCCGTGTCACCTGACAAAATACACACACAAAAAATTACGCGACACCTACTTCAGCGTGGCAAAAGCATCAACAGCACGACTAGTGGACAAACCCTTCCATGTCATTTGTTCAGGAAAGAAAGGAGACATGACTTCAAACATGATTTTAGTCTTCACATGTGAAGTGTTCCACAAAAAGAAAAATTTATTTGAGCTAAATTGTTTCCATGACGTGACTTTCTCCAACAAGTTTTCAGTAATTACAGACTACTTTTTGGATTCTCGTTTTTGCTTAGTAAATTAATTTCCGTCCCTAATTTATCCGAGTAAGATTAGTCAAAAGTGCTTGGAAGATAAGATCATTCAAATTTGACAAATGCTTAGGAAAGGTGCCTGGATACAACCTTTAAGCCACCTTTAGCAAAGTCTACTCTTGTCCAATCTTTACAAAAAAATATTACCCACAATTCTTTATGGCAGCAATATTTAATGCAAAAGTACGGACATAGTTGACAGATTACGCAAAGATGCTCGAGTTACACACACGAGACTTTAAATAAATAATGTTTTAAAAAAAAGTTTTTGGTCACAATAGGATAGTCGATGAAACCAAGAAATGTACGTTCAAAGCAAAAGACAAGGTGTGCTACTGCTACTGTGCTTCCATACAAATTACTAGAAAATGCCCATTTCTAGTAATTCCAAAATCAATGAAAAACATCATCAGTGAACCTTCACAAATACTTATTTTTCCTTTCCATTTTATTACGTCAGCAATACTCGCCGTCACGCTATGACGTCAGTTAGGACAAGTGGAGTTATTTGAGATTTTGAACCAGTGCACCTTTTCAGTAAGCACCTTTTCATCTCTCTTTGACCCAATGACATCATCCCACAAAGGTTAAGGAAAGTTGGCATAAAGGTTAGAAGACTGGACTTTCCTTAGAAGGTCTTTGTCTTCTCATTTTGTGGCGCAAATCTTAAAAGTTGGCGCCGGACGGCTGCGTGGCTGACGTGACGCTTGACGTGCGGCACTGTCGCAAACGGCTACAGTTAGCCACGAAAGCTAACGTCATTACTTTCCCACGCCGGTGAGCGAGTAAGTGGAGCTCACGTTTTCATTTGTTGTTTAGTAGAGCCAGTAAACATATTAGGAAGAATTGGAGCTTGACGTCACATCAGTTGGCAGCTTACTGACTGATATGAGAGGACTCTTAGCATTGTGGCTAAATGAAGCTAAAGAAACGAACGGATTCGTTATAATCCTTTCAGAGGATCTCTGGGGCCATCGAGTGAATTAATTGATCGAGTGGAGCCGGTTCCGGGTGGAGTTGGGTCAAAAGTTCTCTAGTATGCTGTTTTTTCTTGCAATTTGGGCCCCTGGAGCTCGACTAGCTGCTAGTAGAACAACAACAACAAAAGGCTGAGGAAGCCTCGTGGCGGGAGAAAGGTCACCAGGGTGAGGGAACGACAAGCCCCTGCGGCTTAAATGTTTAGTCGATGCACCCGAGAAGAGAAACTAAATGCAGTGGAAGAATTTAAAAGATAAAAAAAAGAGCTTACCGCATCAATCTTTCTTCACCGCTACTTTCAAAGATGGCCGACATTGCTTTGCAGACGGAAAGCATTCTGGGAGTTGTAGTGGACTGGGACGCCACTAATTCACACTATCATACTCCCCCCTTTTCTAATTGATTGATGCCATTTTATTCTATTGTAATATCAAAAATGTAGAATATAGTAAAATGGGGTTGTGTGCAATACAATAGTCAATAGTCAAATATAGTAGAATAGAAAAGACTACAGTAGAAAGCATTGTAGTTGAGCTGAGTAGAAAAGACCCGTCAGTAGATTAAAGTAGAGTCAACTATGAAGGAATAGAATGGAGGAGGGTTAGGTTACCCCTAACCCATAGGGTTGTGCATTTAAATAAATGGAATACAACATTTATACAATTCTATTTGATTGTACATAATTTGCCATATGAACTGTACTTTATTCGACTTGGCTTTAGTGTACAGTATTCTATTTTGCTCCCTCCTAACCAACACGAGTCTGTTCTATTCCACTGTCTTCTGCTCATCAAAACTAAGATGATGATTCCTATTCACTTCCAATTAAATCATACATTGAAAATGCAACACAAAGTGTTGTACAAGGACAAAAAATAATAGAGAGAGGAAAGAAAAAAAGCATGCAAAGCCAACGGCCATTCTATTCTATCCAATTATTTTCTGCTTGATTCTACTTGACTCGATTGTATTTCGTTTTAAACAAATCTATTAACTCTACCTGATTTTTTCCGAGTGTAAAAGACACACAGTTTGTCCTGCACCACATTCCAAATTCGCAAACAAAAGTATTAGGCCGACTCGCGTTGTAGTAGGGTAGTAGACCCGGTGTAAGCGCATCTTAGCCAGGTCTGCCATCTACTGGCGTACGGTGATATTACAACTTAAAACTACAGTCGATCCCTGTATATTCCAGACTTTTTTTTCCGCCATGAAAAACATCAAAGCATCAACTAATTGGGGGGGTTGTAAAAATTTTTATACATTTCAGCGTGTGGTCGGGGCTGCCAGTTGCCCGTCTCTGTTCTACTTTATTATGCAGTAATTTAGTACTCTATTATGCAGTACAGTATTATATTGTACTCGACCACATTTTACTGAATTCTACTTGATTATTTTCCATTCTTGTATTCCATTCAGTTGATAGCGTTGTAAATGGCTCCATCAGGTGGATGCTAGAGGAAATTCACAAAGACCGACAAGTAGAGTTGGCAGTGATTTTATTCAATCAATAATCAACATTTGAATAAACACGACACACACGCGCACACAAAAACTTTTGGCTTTTTCACACCCATTTTGGCAGCGTCGTTAAGTGGGAGGAGTCATTGATTAAAGGGACTGGACCGAACCGGACTGGTTCTGGACAGTACGGAGGGGGCGGGGGGGGGGGCGGCAAACATGCGTGTTGCATCTCGTACGAACCAGGGAGAACGTGCACACCAGTCCAAAGACAAATATGAACAGTAACAGGAAGAGCAAGATGAAGCGCCCACATTTTCGTTCTTTTTTTTTCTTTTGTTTGTTTTGCAAACGCAGCTGATCAGTCAAAAGCGTCACCCTCACAAACGAAACAAAACTAAACATATTTGATCACTTTGCGATTCAGCAAAACTTTTCATCTGGCAATATACTCAGACTTCTTTCTGTCCTTTTCTTAATTAATTTTTTATTTTTTTTACCGCTGCTTTCTTTCAGCTGTGCTTTTATTGTGAAAATAAATTCCATGTTTGATCATGGGTGTTTCTTTAGTGACACTTTTATTGTAAAACTTTAGGCAGGCTTTGACTGCTTCCTTTTAGTGCACATTTTTTTGTGTGTGAAAATGTCCTCCAAGGATTAGGGTTAATATAAGGAAATGCTTTTATTATGAAAAGTCAGAACATCTTCGATGTTTAATCATGGCTGCTACTTCTGTTTTAGTAATACTTTTCTTTTGAAAATACACACCATATTTGATGGTGGGCGCTTGCTTCTTGAATGACACTTTTATTGTGGAAAAATAGTCAATTTTGACTGCTTCCTGCCGTTTAGTGCACGATTATTGTAAAAAATTATTATTTTTAAATCCCTGCTGCTTCCTCGTTAGCATCACTTTTATTGTGAAAATATATGCCATGTTTGATTACTCCTGCTTCCTTTTGTTTTGAAAATATGCTCCCACTTGACCACAGGTGCTTCCTTCCTATTGTAGCACTTGTATTGTGAAAAATCAGTCATTTGCTTACTTCTGTTTCCGTCTTCAACAGCACTTTTATTGTGAAAATATATTCCACTTTTGATGACTGCTCCTTCCTTCTTCATCAGCAGTTTTAATGTGAAAATATAATCCTTAATTCAATTACTCCTACTTTCTTTTTTGTTGCACTTTTATTTTTTAAAAATATACTCTGTTTGACCTCTTGTGCTTCCTTCCTACAGTAGCTCATTTATTGTGAAAAGTCTGTCCATCCTGGATGTTTTCTCACTGCTGCTTCCTTCTCTAGCAGCAATTTGCTTGCTTCAGTCACACTTTTATTGTGGAAAAATAGTCCATGTTTGAATTTTTTCCCCCTCATAGCTCCTTCCTTTTTCAGCAATGCTTTTATTTGGAAAATATACTCCATGTTCGACCACTGCCGCTTCCTTCCACCAGTGATACTTTTTGTGTGAAAATATAGTCCATGTTTACCATTGGCTGCTTTTTTTCTTTTTCTTTCAGCAGCACCTTTTTTTTGTGAAAAGTGAGTCGGGGATTTTGCCGTGCGGGAACAGAAAGTGTAAAGGTGGAGGCCACGCGGCATAGAAAGAGTCCTCGAATGCATCAGGTGCGTGGGAATGCCTCATGTCGTCGTCCGACGACGTATGGCTTTTAGAAAAAGAAGCGAGTCGATATGAATTTTGTTTCACGGCAGCAACGACGAGGCTGCTCCTCCTCCTCGCCGGCCGACCGCTGATTGGCTCCAAGGCACACAGGTCCGGAGGGGGCGGGACGTGCAGCAGGTGAGGGGTCAGAGGTCATCCGCTCTGTAGGGACGCACAAACAAAACACGCATGTTAAACATGATGATGACCGTCTTGGCTCACATCTAAATTCTACTCAATTTTACCACATTCCACTCGACAGTGTTCCCCCCATTGTATACTATTCAATTACAAAAAGTGTATCTGTATACTCTACTCCACCTCATTCAAATGAACTCTACTTCATTCTGTTTCACATGTATTCTATTCTCTTGTCTGCTGCTACTTTGCACTTCATTCTACCTAATATACAGTATAGCGTTCTACTCTACTCTCCTCCATTCTGTTTTGACTACATCTGAACTCTATTTTACTCTAATCTTAATCTACTCTGTCCCATTCTACTGTACTACTACTGTGTATTCTATTGTACTGTATTCTACTATACTGTGTGCTCCTCTCCAACATTTTCCTCTCTTCCACTCCAGCGGACAATATTCTACTTTTCTCAACTCTACTCTTCTATATTCTATTCTACTTAGTTTATTCGAATGTATGTCCCACATTGGACCACATTTTTTACACGATTCTACTCAGTTTTGGTTTCAGCTACTAAATTCTAAAGTCTTCTGCTACATCTTTTCTACTGTATTCTACTCTACTCTTCACCATTCTGCTCTACTGTATTCTACTATACGATTGTATTCTCTTACAGTATATTCTATTGTAAGCTTCACATTCTACTCAATTCTACCATTCTCCGTGCTAGACTTGGCTACTCAAATCGAATCCATTATTTTCGAAGGCTTCATTGTATTCTATTGTGCTACATCTGACTATTCAATTGTCCACCACGTTGGACGCTATCGTACGTCACTCTGTTCTATTCTTTTAAGCTCTATGACTAGACGACACGGTTTAATTCGACTCGAACCACTTCTGTTCCCTTTGTGTGTTCGATTGCGTCGTATCGTACATGTCGCCAGCTCCATGTTGTTTTGGCCCCTCCCCCGTCCATCTTCCTGGAAGTTAATCCGCGGCGTTGCGGCAGATGGCGGCGTGCGTCGGGCTGCCCGCGTGGCCGCCGCCGCCTCCGCCGCCGCCACCGCGCGCTAGTTATGAATGATTGCACGCTCCGGGGCATTAAGTTGGGATCACTTTAATCCAGTGCAGCATATGCAAGGCCTGCTGGGACAAATCCAGCGTGACCCGTCGCTTTCCCCACTTGGCTTTCACGCCAGCGCTTCGCAAAGACCTAGATAGTTCCCTAAAAAGTCCACAAACAATCTCTGTAGAGGCATCAGGGAGTCGGCAGTCACTGCGTTTGGTATCGTTCACTCATTTCCTACTCCCCAATCACTACCACGGGGTTTTTATATCACGGACTATGTAGTTTACTCTAGGCCTGAAACGATCAATTGAGGAGATTTAGGGTTCCGTGTTTTGCTTAAGGACACTTTTTGACAGCGGACGGTCAACACTGATTCAAATCGCCAACCAATTGCAAACACACAACAAACGAATCACACGGACACGTAAACAAGGGAACGAGTGAATGATTTCCATCACAGCCGTTCTTTACAGATAAGAACTTCACTGCTGGTGTTTTTTGACGATCGTGGCTAGGTGTGGGTTAGTCACCGTTTGCACTTCTGTGCCGCTTGTCAAGGTTGGACCAATTAGGTTCCGCTTTTCAGTGTTCGACCGTCTTAAACGTCCATGTTGTTGTTGTGTGCCGGCGGGATGCTGCTAAGGTGCACGCGTGCGTGCGTGCGTGTTAAAAGGCGGTGGGAAGAAAAGGATCAGGGGAGCGTAAAAGGAGGACACAAAGCGGCGTGGACGTTTTCTGAGTTTACGCATGGGCGCTCACCATCATCGCCGTGTGCCAGGGGGCGCCACCGGGCCACGTGATTCCCGCTAATTATAGATAATGACGAGCCGGCAGTGGGATTGACGGAACGTGACGGCTGACTCGCTTCCTCCCTATCTGTGTGTGTGTGTGTGTGCTTTTGTCTTTGCTACATTGTGGGGCCCCATACGCGCGTGTTTTGCCAGGTTTAACTACCATTGTGGGGAACGACTTGAAATAGTGGAAATGTCCCCACAAGTTCTGACCTCTTTTTGAGGGTCAAGGCTTGGTTTTAGAATTTAGGTTTGAATTGGGTTATGGTTGAGGTTAGGGTAAGGAATGGGGGTAGGCAATCATTTTTGATGGTTGGGGTTAAGGGAAGGGGCTAGGAAATGCATTATGTCAATGAGATGGCCCCACGATGACACAAAGACAAGTGTATGTGTGCGCGTGTGTGTGTGTGTGTGTGCGTGTGACCAGTGATGAATCAAAGCTAGCCGCCGCCAGGCTAAACCGTTAGCTTACATAAGCGCGTCGTTGCCGGCCATTTTTCTGTTTGCGACGCATCCGCAAAGTTTGACGATGTCATCAAGCCATGATGTCACGCCACAATGACATCATCAAATGGCGTTTGTCCTCCCCGTTTCTTCAACGGGATCTTTTTTTCCTCCCAGCACTAGTGAGTTTGCAGCTGAGGACCGCCACCGTGCATGTGTGTGCACGTGCACGTGTTATGTAACTTCCTCCTCATGGCGTGGTCTCGACCGCTTCCAGCGCTTCCCTAACTCTTGACAAGACCAGCTTACAACTCACACAAAGAAAGTGGACAAGATCTCCTCTGGGTTCGACACTCTGGTGGAGCACACTTAAAGACCGCGTGTGCGTGTGGTTGGCAATGTGTGTGTGTGTGTGTGTGTCTGTGCGCTTGGTTTATGAATGTGTGATTGGTTGTGAGTGTTGGTTTAAGTGTGTAAGTGTCTGTGTGTGTGTGTGTGGTTGGTTGGTGGATTGTGTGTTGTTGGTTTTGTTTGTGTTTGCATGTAATTGGCAGGGTTGTGTATGTGTGTGTGGTTGATAGTGTGTAGGTGTTTGTTTTTTTGTGTGTATGTTGTGTGGAATGTGCATATTTGTGTACGTGGTGTGTGTGTTTCTATGAATGGCGTGCGTGTGCGGTGGAGATTATGGAAATAAAGTGAGGGATTAAAGCCAACGCAGTTTTAGTGTCAGCAGCCAAACGAGACGTCGATCACTCGACAGCTTTGACGAGATATTTTTAAGTTTTCTAATCTCTCAACACCGCACGACACCACGCTAGGCGTTCAAGGACACTCGGAGCGGAGCTGTCCGCCGCTATGTGAGTGAAGAGGATCTTTCTGCCGTCCTCCGCGCTTCACCGTTAGTTGCATTTACATAAAAGTGTCTCGGGAGATGAAGAAGGTGCGATTATGATTGCGTGTTGCTGAACACGTGACGACACATTATTAGCGTGTATCCATCTGTCACATTTGTGAGCGTTCAGGAGTGTGAAAGCGCGACTCTTGCGTGAGCGTTGTTGCCGCGGCAACGCTGCAATTACGGCGTGAATTGACATGAAAGTAATCAAAGATGCGGGGGCCAAGGTGTGCGTCCAATTCCGCTCGGCCGCGTCCAGATGCTGCGCCGCCGCCCACGGCGTCCGCGCCTCTTTGCCACTAAAAACGTTACACAATCAATGTGGTGCCAATGCAGGTGACCGGTCAGGATGACAGGAAGTGGCTTCACTGTGGTTGATTGCCTTTTAATGGCGGAGGAAATGCAATGTAATATCAGCACTGAGTGGGAGGAAACAGGAACCGAAAGTTTGAGGAAGTTGGAAGGAGAAATCACAAATTGAGGGAATGGAAAGTTGGAGCAGGAGGAATTGTGGGGACCGGGTATTTAGAGGAACTGGAAGTTGGAGGAAGGCACAGGAAGTCAGAGAAGGGAATGGGTTGTTTGAGGACCAGAAGTTGGAGAAATGGAAAGTTGGAGGAATGGGAAGTGGCACCAAGGAAAAATGGAGCAGAACTCCAGCTAGATGGTTCCCTAAGATGTCAACTAAAGATGGCATTGGTGATCACGGACTCATTCCCAACTCCCGAACCACTAATGGTGTCATCATGAGGCGTTCACTCACCTGGTATGAGTTCCGTCGACCGGATCATGTATCCAAACCAAACCTGAGAGGAAGGGGTCACGCTCACGCACGCACAGCGCACACAAGGCAGGTAAGTGTTGAAAGTCAAAAGTTTTTGTCTCCCTGTACAACGTCCCGCGTGCTTACAAGTCGGTTTCCCGCGTATCCAGGCAGAAAGCGTACAGCGAGCTTTTCAGGTCCAAGCCGCTATTGGCCTTGACGTCGCTCTTGCCCCCAACGGGCGTCCCCGATGACTCTTTGGTTCCCTCTGGACCCGGCGCACCCTTGGCTTCAGGTGGCGCCGGGTCGTCCTTGAGCGATGACTGGTCTTGGTCTGTCTCGCGGTGGTAGAAGTAGTTAAAGTTGGACACGATGACGGGCACGGGCAGCGCGATGGTCAGCACGCCGGCGATGGCGCACAGCGAGCCAACGATCTTGCCCCCCACCGTGATGGGGCGCATGTCACCGTAGCCCACTGTGGTCATGGTGACCACGGCCCACCAGAAGGCGTCGGGGATGCTGGAGAAGTGCGATTCAGGCTCGTCGGCCTCGGCGAAGAAGACGGCGCTGGAGAAGAGGATGACGCCGATGAAGAGGAAGAAGATGAGCAGGCCCAGCTCCCGCATGCTGGCCTTGAGTGTCTGGCCCAGGATCTGCAGACCCTTGGAGTGGCGCGAAAGCTTGAAGATGCGGAAAACGCGCACCAGCCGGATGACGCGCAGGATGGCCAGCGACATGGCCTGCTGGCCGTTGGGATGCTCCTGGCCCTGCTCGGCCAGCTCGGTGCCCAGCGTGATGAAGTAGGGCATGATGGACATGATGTCGATGATGTTCATCACTGTCTTGGAGAACTCTGATTTGCTGGGGCAGGCGAAGAAGCGCACGAAGAGCTCGAAGGTGAACCAGATGACGCAGGTAGTCTCGATGATGAAGAAGGGGTCGCTGAAGGTCAGCGAGGGTCGTGCCGTCGTACCGTTGTCCGGACGCCCGCTCACTGGCAGCTCTCGCTCGTCCCGGAATTCGGGCAGCGTCTCCAGGCAGAAGGTGATGATAGAGATGGTGATGACCAGCACCGATACGATGGCAATGCCGCGCGCCGGGCTCGAACTCTCCGGGTACTCAAAGATCAGCCACACCTGCCAACAAACCGCCGTAGCGTTAAGAACCTACTAGGCACGGTCTTTGTCCTGACCAGTAAGATTGTTCTGCTCACTCGTCAAACAATAGTTTTATTGGAAATTACTTCCTGCTGTCTGGGGAACACTTTCATAGAAAAAAAACCCACACCTTTCTTTTTATTTCTGGTTGTTTCCTTTTTGGTCCGTCAGGGCGCTTCTTTGATTGCCTACAGTCCGTTCCATGTCAGCATTCATGGATTCGTGATTTGTGAGACTTCGGTTTCCCCACACACATCGAGAGTTTTGGTGGGTAACATTGAACCCGTTTTATATTAAGATTATTGGCCTGACACCGTTGGGTTGCAATTATGGGGACATGTCCACTTTTAGCACACCATGTACCAGGACAATCTTAGAAGACATAAGATTTGGAAGTGGGAGAACCGGGACAATAACAGCCCGATCGTCTTTGTGTGTACCCCACCTTACTGGTGTGGACAAATAGCTTACAAGCATACTAATAAGCTGGATATCACGGATCTGGAATAATACCGGGAGGGCTTTCGACACCAACCTGCTTCTGGAACTCGTTTCGCGGCAGCGGCTTCTCCTCCTCCTTGATGAATCCCTCGTCCTCACGAAAGCGCTCCATGGCCTCCTCGCCCAACTGGTAGAAGCGGATCTCGTCGGCGAACACATCGATGGACACGTTGACGGGCCTGCGGATTTTGCCGCCCGACTGGTAGAAGTAGAGAATGCCGTCGAAGCTGGGCCGGTTGCGGTCGAAGAAGTACTCGTTGCGCAGTGGGTCGAAGTACTTGATCCTCTTGGCGGGGTCGCCCAGCAGCGTGTCGGGAAATTGGTTGAGTGTACCCAGCTGCGTCTCGTAGCGGAGGCCGGCAATGTTGATGAGGACGCGCTCGTTGCTGTCCGAGTCCAAATCCAGGTCCAGGAGCTCGTCATCAAACACGTGGGGGCTGTGGTCGGCGCGCAGCAGCGCATCCATGGCGTTCTCGCTACAGCTCAGCGCGCTGTTCATGTCGTTGATCCTCCACGCAGGAGGCAAGGGAGGATGAGGATGCTGGTGGTGCTGATGAAGAGGAGCGTTCACTTCCTTGCCCAAGTCGTCCATAAGCGCCGAATGGAGCTGCTGCTGCTCTCCATTGTTGGTGCCTCCGTTCTCCTGCAGGCTCACCAGAGCCACTTCCATGGCCGCGCCGTGCCGTGCCGTTCCTGGCTGGCTCGCTCCTCACGCGCACTTGTTGATGGAGCCCGCCAGCATCCCGGAAGATCCGAGAGGAGGAAGAGGACACGACGCGCTGGCGATGAAGCCCCGCTAGGAGTGGAGTGAGAATGCCAGGACGCCAAAGGAACGGCGTCTCTCCACCCCCAAGCTCGCAAGTACCCCCCCGCCCCCGACCGACCCGCCGCCCACCCCCATGTGCGCGCGGCTGACTCTTTCGCTCTTTATTCTCTTTTTCCTTTTTTTTTTCAATCAACAAACATCTTCATGTCACCGTCGTTTTTTTTTTAGTTCAATGTGGGGGGGGGGGGGAATGATTCAGTCATGCAAATCAGGCCCGTTGATGTCCTCGTCATCTTATATAAGATGACACGACTGCGCGTGCATCACTTGTCTTTGTGCTGCTTGGTAGATCCACACACACGCGCATACACACACACGCACACACGCACACACACACAACTTTAGGCAATGTCTGGTTTGATGGTGTTTTACCCACAATGAGCTTCTTCACTTGAGAAATTCTGGCTTATCTTTGACTTGGATTTGGTGATTTGTCCATACTGGCCCTTTAAGAGCAACCAACCTCAAATGTACTCAGTCATCCAAACTTACACTGGACACACACACACGCACTCACACACACACACACATACACAGTGACCTATTTAAAAGGTTAGTTTCTTCGCCCTGCGGTCGGATTAAGAAAACAAAGCATGAATGCTATATTTATCCGTTTTCCTTATCTAATGCTGCAGCCTGATCATGATCAGCATCCCCCCTTGGATTAACCAACACTGCCCCCCCCCCCTCTCACACACACACACACACCCACCACCCCACGCACACACCACAATAACAACAACGTGAGTAGTAGGTGGCCCACAGGCAAAACCATCCACACAAAGGAGGCGACCATTAGGACGTTTTTACAAATAATGTCGCAAGTGCAGCATTTTCCAGTAAACAGAAGATGCGTGTGTGCGTGCGTGTGTGTACTTTATGTGTTTGTGTGTATTTTGGTCCTTGAGGGCAGCATGACACAAGGCTGCTTTAATTCAGGCTGACAGGCGGTGAGTTCAGGTCCAGTCAGAAATCGCACACTCAACATGACGTCATTTGAAAAAGTTTATTTTTATTTGACTATCAAGTCATCCTCGCCAGTAGGAGGCGCTACACTGCAGCTCTTTGACATGGGGAAATCATGTTGGAAAGAAAGAAATGTCTTTGCTCACGATCGGGGGGAAATTTGATGTATCGAATGTAGGCTTGTCCGATAACGCGGTTTTGATTTGATTTGTATCATCTTATTAGGATCAGAATTTTATTATTATATTAAATTATTGTCTTCCTTCTGAAAGGTCACAAAGCGACAAAAAACTGAGGTTCATCGCCAAATGGTAAAAAAAATAAAATAATTCTTACCAAATACATCAACTTGAAGTGTTTTTCCAATTGCCCAGATATCCGCTGAAGCGCCTTGGTCTCTGAAAAATGTGATCGGGACATGCCTATTCAAAAGTACCCATTGTATTCGTAATGGTATCACTGTAAAAAAAACAAAAAAAAACAAGTGGTATGGACGATGCCGACTTTTGAATAATCCTAATATTCGTGTATGTTGTTTGGCAGGTTTGTGTGTGTGTGCACATGGGAGCTGCAGCCAGTCGAGTCTTTCTGGATGCAAACTGGGATGGAGACGGTCACCATGGCAACAGGTCACAGCTAACAGCCGGCGCACAATCAGAGGTGCTCGCCGTCACGTGAGTCACCTGAGGCGCATCTCACACCCGCGCGCGTATGTGTGTTTGCGTATGCGAGCACCACCTCACTTGAAGTGTTCACTTCCTGTCGCAGATTAAAAAACAGATTAAGTGCAAAAAAGGCTGCTAAATGCATCCGTCAATCTCGCACGCGCGCTCTTAAAGCGACAGCGACGTCTTTCAACGAGCGCGTTTCAAGATGGTGGACAAACGTGTCTTTCTTTTTGCGGCGCCCCCTGCCGTTTGCCTATCACCACTGGCAGATTAGGAGCAAAAACAAATCGTGAGCGGAGAAAGGAGAGGAGCCTGCGAGCGCGTCGCCGTTAGCTTAGCACGTGGTGCGTGTGTGCTGGATGAGCGCTCAAGTGGAAAATGGGAGCGCAGGAAGCGAGAGCCAATCGGTGGCCTGTGCTCCTCACAAGTCACCCCCCCCCCCTCCCTCTTCAGAGTGTGTAGAGGCCCTCAGGAAGATTTCTCACACACATACACAGGAAGTCGACATGAGCATGTCGAGCATTTCAGTGACAGTCCGCAAAAGGCAAACAATGCACAAGACACAAAAATCACAGCTGGACTCCACAGTCGTCCTTGCGGTCTTCTTGTTGTAACATCGTTGACCTGTTGTGAGGTCAAAGGTGTTCTGTGCTCTTGGGCCTTGTGTTGTTAGACCGTTTTCTCTTGCTTAACGGCAACACTGTCCGATTGTCATCTTGTAACATCGTAATTGTTGTGCTGTTGTTACGCCATCACATGATGTCTTTGTTACACTGTCTTGTCTTGGTGTAACACCATCTTGTCCGGTAACACTGTCACATAAGATATTTAATGTACTGTTGTGATAAAGTAGCAACAGTGGCGTAGTTGCTGTCTTGTTCTTGTAGAGTACTATCTCATCTTGTTGTTGTAACTTGTGACGTCACAAGCACATTTGTTGTTTTGCGTCCTCCTGACTTTTGGCATCTAAACGCTGGTCGCCATGGCAACACGCTTGTTGCCAAGCGCCACGCGCAGGCCGCCCACGGCCGCTCACGTGACGGCTGCGGAGGCGCGCGCGGGCCAGCAGGCGGTGCCGTCGTACTTTTGTGGCGCTCAGCTGCTGTTTTCTTCACATGACCTTCATGCTGGCTGCGTTATGCAAATGAGCTAGGAGGCAGGGAGCTGAGGGGGCGGGGCTAAGTAAATGAAGCAAAGTGATGTCACGCAGAAGCAAGACAAGGAGCAGCACGTGAATATTTCATGTGAGAACAAGACACCTCACTTTCCACTTGCTGCTCTGCTCAGCAATTGGATCACTTTGATAAGATAATGTCTCTTTAGCCTAGCCTAGCTTAGCTTATCTTAGTTTAGCATGTTCCAAAGAGGAAGCTAAAGAGGGCAAATAAACCTCAGCTGATAGACTTGATAGATGATCAACGGGTACCTTAACTTATCTTTACTTAGCATATTTGAACCTTAATTTTTTTTTTTTGTTCCTGCTCACAGTGGTTCTCACCACACTTCTCACAGTCACCCTAACTCAAGACTGGCTCAGCGTTCTGATTGCTTCCAAAATGTCACTGCAGTTTAGCCTAACCTAGTTTAGTTTAGCATGGTCCGAACTGCAAAAGGGCTTCTAGTCCAAATAAACGTCTGGTGAATTACTGCATATATCCAGACGTCTATCCCACCTCTGCCATCTTTGTGACGACGTTAGCTTAGCATATTTGCCCCCACTCCCACCCCAAAGTGACATGCTGCCAAGAATAGCTCACCCGCGCTTTTGAAGGACAAATTGGCCTCACACTTTTCTCCGCATGCTAAAAATAGTCGTGACTAATGAGGGGATCCGTTATATAAGCACCGTGTGCCTTTATGAATGGGGGGGTTGGGGGGTTCCTCCTCACAGCTGCTGCTCGCAGCGTCGTAGGAGCGTACGGGAACAAGATAACATTTTGTATGCATCACAACATGCATGTAGCTTGTTCTTTTCAGCACGCGACATGAGATTAATTGACAATATGCGACTCAAAGCTAAATTCATCGAATTGCTATACAACCGACCGGTTGCCTGTGGCTCTTTTTTTATGTACTTGTCTTTTAACGGTTTTGAAACGTATTTGGTTTAATAATTTTTAATTAAAAACAGCTAACAAAAGGATGAGAATTGTGTTATTATAATAAACAATTTTTCATGTAAGTTTATTACAGGACATATATCATTTTACATAAATTTCACATTTAATTTTATATTGATATTATTAACAATAAACATATAAATTACCGGTAAAATAAATTCGAACTCCATAAAAATTACAATAAAACATTTATTAAAGGGGTAGTCAAGTAAAAAAAATCTTAACAATATTTCTATGCTGCCCCACTGGTATAAAGACTGTTTTCTGAATTATATTGCATCTGTAGAATATGAATTAGGCAGCAAAATCCTCCCATTTTAATTCATCTCAGGGGGCGGCCATTTTGCCACTTGCTGTCAATGGAAAATGACATCACAGTTGCTTAGGGCTCTGCCAGCACACAGGTTGTGAACGTCACAAGACCAAACTCAGAAAAAAGGTGAGCCATGATTGGTCGTTACCTGAGTAACTATGATGTAATTTTCAGTCGACAACAGGCAAAATGGCCGCCCCCATACAATTTTACTTTTTGAATGAATACATTTTGTTTGTCCACTTGCCGTGTTGCCGATAGTTATCTGTCATTCCTAAACGGCCCGTGAGGTCAAGGGTCACCACAACACACATGCACCTGTGTGACCCCACGTGACCTGACAAGTTGATACATGTCGTTGCATGGGTGACCTTGCTGAAGCACGGTTACTGTGGAAACTCATCTGCATGTATAGAGTCACGCGGGGTGGGGTGGGGGGAGCAGGCTCGTTGCCATGGCAACATTGGGAATATTTACTGGGCTGGGAAAGCGAAAGGAAGGACAAAAGGAAGACGGGGAAGACAATCGGAGAAGCGCTCTCTGTCTCTTTTTCTCTGTCTCTTTCTGTCTGTCTCTTTCTCTCGCTGTTTTCTCTGTCTTTCTTTCACTGTGTCCTGTCAGTCTCTTGCTCTTTCACTCTGTCACTCGATCCCTTTCTTTATCTTTTGTTCTATTTCTCTCTCTCTCTCTTCCTTGCTTTATTTTTCATCATCTCTGTATGTCCTTCTCACTCTTTCTGTCGCTCTTGTTCTACTTTTCTCTCTCTTTCACTCTCTCGCTCTGTCTTCTTCTGTCCTTGTCTCTTGTTTTCCTGTCTTTTTCTCTCTCACTCTTTCTCACTTGGACTCTCATTCTATGTTTGTCTATTTTGTCTTTCCGTCTCTCTTGCCCTTTTTCTCCTTTGCTCTGTTTTCTCTATCTCTTTCTCAGTGTCTTTTTCTGTCCCTGTCTTGCCTTCTGTTTTTCTCTCTCTTTTTCGCTTCCTGTTTCCCGCTTACCCTGTCTCTCTCTCTTTCTCTGGCTGTCTCTAACATTCTGTCCTGGACTTTCTTTTTCTGTCCCTCTCCCCCTTTGTCTCACTCTTTCTATCCCTTTCTTTCCACCCGTCATTCAATTTCTCTCTTTCTCTGTCTTAATTTTTGTTTATCTTTTTCTCTCACTGCCTTTCTCTTCCCTTGCTCTCTTTCTGTCTACGTCTCCATCTTTCACTCTTTTTCTGTCCATCTCTCTTCTATTTTTGTCTCTCTCACTTTCTATTTCTCTCTCCCTTTCCTTTTCTCTTTCTGTCTTTCTCTCTGTGTCTCTGACTATCTTTTCTCTGTTCACTCTTTTTCTATTCCTCTCTCCCTCTTGCTGTTTCTCAATCTCTGTTGTTTCCTCTCCTGTCTCTCTCACGCTCTCTCCCTGTTACTGGTTCTCTCTCTCTCTCTCTCTCTCTCTCTCTCTCTCTCTCTCTCTCTCTCTCTCTCTCTCTCTCTCTCTCTCTCTCTCAGTCTCCCCCTTTTCTCTGCCTCTCCTACTCCCTCTCCCCTTTTTCTCTCTCTCTCCATGGCGCCAAAAGCATGTCTGCATTGCGTCGAACCCCCCCGCCTCTCCTCTTCCTCCCTCCCTCTCCTTCCCCTCCTCCTCCTCCACATTGTCGTCCTCACCAGCACAGTATGCTTCCGATGAGCCCGCCCGGAGCCGCATTACGCTGAAGGGTCTTCCTCTTCCTCTTCTCAGTCTTCTCGGTGGTCTTCTCCTTGCGACGCCGATGCCGCAGTGTGGGCACCTGCAGGCGGCATGCGGCTCCGTCATTGGCCGGCGGGAGCGGGAAAGCGACACCTCAACGACGCAGCGCCATGAATATTTCATCCCGCCGAAAGACGAGCGCGTCCAGCAGATCTCCCACCCGTGACGTGACGAAGATGACGACGACGGCGACGATGGAGGCTCGGTAGGAGCCCGCCACTCGGAACTCGCACTTCCCGGTTGCCCCCCACCCCCCTCCCTCCCCCTCCCAACCCCCATTCCCTGACCCCACTCCCCACCAGGATGACGGTGGTGTCGGCCGACAATGCGGACGAGTGCGCCACCTTGCCGGGTCACCCGCAGGACGACGAGTGCGACGGGCACGAGTGCTGCGAGCGCGTGGTCATTAACGTGTCAGGGCTTCGCTTCGAGACGCAGCTCAAGACCTTGGCGCATTTCCCAGACACGCTCCTGGGGAACCCCAAGAAGAGGATGCGCTACTTTGACCCACTACGCAATGAGTACTTCTTTGACCGCAACCGACCCAGCTTTGACGCCATACTCTACTACTACCAGTCAGGCGGCCGGCTGAGGCGGCCCGTCAACGTCCCATTGGACATGTTCTCCGAGGAGATCAAGTTTTATGAACTGGGCGCCGAGGCCATGGAGAAGTTCCGCGAGGACGAGGGCTTCATCCGCGAGGAGGAGCGCCCCCTGCCCGACAAAGAGTTCCAGCGGCAGATCTGGCTGCTCTTTGAGCACCCGGAGAGCTCGGGCCCGGCGCGGGGCATCGCCATTGTGTCTGTCATGGTCATCCTCATCTCCATCGTCATCTTCTGCCTAGAGACACTGCCCGAGCTGAAGGAGGACGCGGGCGAGCGGCGGCGGGTGGCAGTGGCGGCGGCGGGCAACGGCACGGTCTCCCACCGCACCGACATCCTCACCGACCCCTTCTTCATGGTGGAGACGCTGTGCATCATCTGGTTCTCCTTCGAGCTACTGGTGCGCTTCTTTGCCTGCCCCAGCAAAACGGCCTTCTTCCGCAACATGATGAACTCCATCGACGTGGTGGCCATCATCCCGTACTTCATCACGCTGGGGACTGAGCTGGCCGACGACCCGGATGACAAGGACAGCAAGGGTGGTGGCGGTGGCGGTGGCGGTGGCGGTGGCGGTGGCGGTGAACAGGCCACGTCGCTGGCCATCTTGCGCGTCATCCGGCTGGTGCGTGTCTTCCGCATTTTCAAGCTGTCGCGCCACTCCAAGGGTCTGCAGATCCTGGGTCAGACGCTCAAGGCCAGCATGCGCGAGCTGGGCCTGCTCATCTTTTTCCTCTTCATCGGCGTCATCCTCTTCTCCAGCGCCGTCTACTTCGCCGAGGCTGAGGAGAAGGAGTCGTACTTCACTAGCATCCCCGACGCCTTCTGGTGGGCCGTGGTTTCCATGACCACGGTGGGCTACGGTGACATGTACCCGGTCACCATCGGCGGCAAAATCGTAGGCTCGCTCTGCGCCATCGCCGGGGTGCTGACCATCGCGCTGCCCGTGCCCGTCATCGTGTCCAACTTCAATTACTTTTACCACCGCGAGACGGACGGCGAGGAGCAGGCGCAGCTACTCCAGGTCAGCCAACGGAACTTGTCAGACGACCACGACGACGCCTCCTCGCTGCTCAGCAAGTCCGAGTACGCCGACAACAGCATCGACAACTTTCGCGAGGCCAACCTGCGCACCGCCAACTGTGTCGACGCCGCTGCCAAGATGCTGACGGACGTGTGAGGCACCTTCCTCGGTGCTGAGGCGCTCGCTTCCTGGTCATTGGCCTTTCTGGATGCAGCTGTCGTCGCGCTAAAGCACCGGGTACACACTCGGGGCTGGGCAAACCTTTGCTAATTTCAAAAATAAAATCATTCTTATTCTTTAGAATACCTTTATTTGAGATAAATAGTTCAATTGTTTAACAAAAGAAATACAAAATTGTTAAATGGACATTTGTTTATTTGCTCAATAGTTTAGTATTTTATTTTCAATTTAAAAAATAATAATAATTGATTTTAATATAATCATTCTCATTTTATTTTGAGAAAGATTGTTATTAATTTGGCAATTTAATAAAAAACTTAATTGTTAAATGTACAAGTAAAATTGTTTCGCTTAGGCTTTTGTAATTTATTTTCAATACATCCATTAGCCTATTTTTAATAAAAGGAATGGCTTTAAAAATGAATAAATCCACAAAAATACTTTATAGTTTATTTTCAGAGTAAAACAAATATTATTTTTAGGTTATTTAAAATTATTTGAATTGTGATTGATAAGGTCATTATTTACCCCCAAAAAATGCACCAAACTGCTAAATGTACATAAAAAAAAATTATTGTAATATTTTTGTGATTTACAAAAACGGCATTAATCAGATATGAGATGAATGAATAAAAATAACTTTAAAATGAATACATGTGAAATATATAAGGTTTATTTTTATAATAAAAAAAACGTTTTTAATTTTCTGAAATTTTAATGATAATAAATTAATTATTCAATTAAAAATGTTAAATAATATATATGAACTGTGAAGTTGTTGCACATTACGATTATATTTTGTATCTTTACAACAAATCCATTGACCAATTGCTGATATCAGTGTATAAAAATAATGAAGCAATTCATTTGAATGAATCCGTTTTAGGGGTAGAAAAACTGCAACAAATATTTGCCCACCCCTGAGCTCACTCCTTGTATTTCCTGCTCTAGCCAACGCACAATAAACAAGAAGACACGTGAGCAACATTAACATCATGATATTAGCAGCGTTAGCACGATCCACCTTTGGTTGTCGTGTTGACATTGCAGACATTTTAGCTGCTAGCGTCAGCTTGTAAATAAAGCTAACTTGCTTGTTTGGCTACTTTCTACTTTGAGCGCACAATCTCCTGCCAGTTTCCAGAATCGCACAAGGAGACTCTGGAATTTTGCAACTTGTTTTGATGCACTGGGAACTCTTTGTTGACATTTGGGAGGTGGCGTGGCCTGCAGTCGCCCGTCAAACCGTGAAAACTGCGCTCTTTGTCAGCATGCTTCCTCGTCTTCATCACCGCACACGTCCAGTGCCTTGAACCTTGACCCCCGGTCTCACCAAGTGCCTTCGCCTTGATGATGAGGCATCACCTTGTTGTTCTTGTTGTTGTCATCGTTGTCGTAGTTGCCGCTGCAAGTGCTCTGCGTCTGATGAAGTTGGACATGACTCTGTTACTGTGGTCACTGTCCTGTCATAGCAAGCCACATCCCAGAATACTCCAAATAGTTTTGTTCTCTGTGTACATAGCAACGCCCCCTAGAGCCCATTAAAGGCAAGACACTGATTTCCTTCCTGGATGTATTTTGTGGCGCTGTGCAATGTGCAAACGACACTTTGAATAAACTTCTTGATGAGCCACTCATCTTCTTACTTCCCATTTGTGCTCTCGGCTACAAAGTCAAAGACGAGGAGGAGGAGGAACCAAAAATAGCCGAGCACGCCAAGCAGCTCCGCGCGCTAGCCAGAAGTCGCGGTGACCTCCGTTAACACATTAGCAGCATCAAGAAGGGAAGCTAAAATGGAGGAGGCGGGAAAAGGCAAGGGAAATTACATGGAAATAAATTATGAACTTAAAAAAATATATATATTTTAAAATAATTGATGTGACTATTGTTTTTTAGCTTTGACTTATGTAAATAATTCATTTGGTGTAACCTGAAAATTTTAATTCCGTGTAAACATATTTCTTAAGGCGAAGCAAACTATTTATTTTATATTAAAGGGCTTTGTGGAGTTTGTAACTTTTTTACTCGCAACAGTTACTTCTGGCCTAAAACGTAACGGCATGGTGCACATGCGAGGACATGCGCTCGAATAAAGTCTTCAGGGTTTTTTTTTTTCAATTTTTTGTTTAGCCTGAGCAGGAGTTTGGGCTGTGTTCGAAGCCAGCCTCTTTTTTTCTCACCGTTCACTTTCCATCCCAATTGTGTTATACACTAACACTAAATGTCCGCGGGGACGAGTATGAAGTCGACCTTTACCACTACACCCCTCCCCACCCCCAATAAACTGTGTTCGCCCCACACTGAAGAGGTACAAGCTGTTGATAGATGCAGTTGCAGTTAACAAGTCAGGGCTCTTTGTACACATCTTGACATTGGTGGAGCATTCTTGATGTAGAAAAAGCTTTAATATTAACATTTTAAACTCAATCAATTATTTAGATCTACCTGAAAGTGTTTAATGAATGACAGCCCTTGGAACAAAGTCATTTTTAAGTTGTCTTAAAAATTGAAAATTGTCATTTCAACCTAAATTTGAAAGTTTGCTTTAAATGGAAAAAAACAAAAAACTGTAGTCTTTTTTTAAAGTTTTTTTTTGTTTGTTAATGAAGCCTGCCAACATCACTTTGCCTAACGTGAAATATTCAGGAGCACGGCGACCGCTCGCTGACCTCCTCTGGCCCAGACATGCTAATGAGCTAATGGCTAACATCAGCAACACTGACACACAAGCACTGTGCATTAGCATTAGAACAGAAGCAAAGAGATAGCAAAGTAGCTATTGCATTCTAGATGTGTCGAGTGTTCTCGCGTCCAATCCAAAAGCATGCTTGCAAGTATTTCGTTTACGTCCGAATAGAATGATGTGCAGTAACCATGGCAACACGTGTCCTACGCAGACGCAGCCACAACTGAAGTAACCTTAAATTCTTTACACTATTGATGAACGAGTTTCTTTAATTATTGATCACTAAATTCTCTCACTGTTGGTGATTTTTCGGTGATAATTGATCCTATGTGTGACCTTCCACAAAGTGTCAGTAGAGAGGCTAATAAAATGCTAATATTTAGTGAATACTGCCCTCATGTGGACGCTTTAGGGGTTCGTGTGTCTGCGTCACAGTTGTGCGGTTTGCGGTTCAAATCTCGGCTCAGTTCCCCTTTGCAGGTGGACTCCATCTAGCAACATGTCTATTTATCCACCTTTAATACTGCTTTTTAAATAAAGTTGAGTTGAGACAATAACTCGTTATGTACAGCAATGTCAAAATACACTACAAAGGAAAAGAAAGGGTATACATGGAGGCAGATTTTATTCATTAATGTTTTTTGTTTTTAAATATCCATGGCAATTACCCTCTAGATGACTATTCATCAAAGCTTCATATTTTTTATTTGTAACCAAATAATCATCCACTTAAATAAATAAAAACGTAAATGGTGGAGAGCAACCAATTGCCAATCTGTATTGAAAAATATTCACTTTACCGCCCAAAAAGTAATCAATTGGATAATGGATAGATGGAACATAGGAGTCAGGGGGAAATTTAAACATTATAATAAACAAGTTTTAAACAGCTTTTTAACATAAATTTGGTACTTTTGTTTAAATTGTAATAACGGCGACGTCACGTCTATTTGATTGACGTTTTTGGCGTTGTCATAGCGGAAGTTCCGCCTCCTCCGTGTAGACGTGAACAGTGCGGCTCGTCACTTCCTCTTTTCCTGCGGCTGTGAGCGAGACACCATGAAGGCGTCCGGCACTGTACGTAAAAATTAAAAATTTCTACTTAATGGCTGATTGCAAACCATCCCTGCCCGTCGATGTTGTTCTGTAAGCAAACGCGTGACCTATTCGTTGGCTCGCGCGGGTTCAAAGTTGGTTAGAAGTTGGTAATTTTCGTCTTTTTCACTCCGGCGTTGTCGACTCGCAACATGGCGTCGGTCGGCGGCACCATGTGGACGGCGGCGAAGGCGACGTCATGCTGCTCGCAGGCAGCCCAGATCGGATACGAGCTTCTTAGTTTTGCTTCCACACCTTTAAGAATTATCATTTGGGTTTTGTGACGCAAAGTGTGCCCAAAAGGAGCGTTAAGCGAACTGAATGCTACAGAAGCTAATGCTAACATGCGGATTAGCGAAACCCTTTTTTTTCTCGAAAATGACTCCCATGTGTTTTTTTAAACTGCGGGTACTTCAAAAGGATGTGCAAAACTTGGAGCTGTTATGCTTGTATAGCATTCGTACATTTTGCGCAATTCTTTTCACGTTGGCCAAGCAGCTAGTTAACAGACCAACACATCCTTCTCATTGTCTTTTACAGTTATTTTCGATGTCTCATTCTCAAATTACACTGTCCCGTTTTCTTGTTTAAATGTATAGAAACTAACAAAGTAATAATTTCAAGGTATAGCAAAAAATATTTTTTTTCCAGCATTGTGTCTTTCGGAACACTTTGGATTGTAATTACTCTGGCTGTCGCTTAACTTACCTGGCACCGATAGACCAACAACGTTTTTTGTTTTTATTTGTTGTGAATAAATCAGTTTTGACCTATTGAATCAGATTTTTAGGTTACTGCCAACTTTGTCAATTGCCCAAAATTTGCTCACCAAACATTTTTGGGGTTGGTAGATTGTCAGTCATGCATATCAAAATTATTTGCAAAGTTGGAATGGAGGCAACGTTGTTCCCTCGTGTTTTTCTGACAACGTTGAAAAAATGGTGTGAAGCGCTCGGTGCGGCGCGTGCGTTTTTGAGAAGTGAAGCATTTGCAGCCAAACCCAAAGGTCACACGCATGTCAGTGGTGTGACCGAGCTTGGCATGCGCACAGCAAAATTTGCCTTGTCGCCTTTCTGGGACTCTTTCGTGCCTTTGAAAGTGAATCCAAGGCATCACACGTGATCCCTCACCCATCAATGTTTAACCGTGATGTCGGTTTGTTGTGTTTTTGCGGAGTAGCTGCGAGAGTACAAGGTGATCGGGCGTCTGCTGCCGTCGCCCAAGAACCCGACCCCCCCACTGTACCGCATGCGCATCTTCGCCCCTAACCATGTGGTGGCCAAGTCTCGCTTCTGGTACTTCGTGTCCCAACTCAGGAAGATGAAGAAGGCGTCCGGCGAGACTGTCTATTGTGGACTGGTATGTATCGCCGTCGTCTTGGTAACGGGCATGTACGGTGGGGCTACGTGAGGAGACCTTCCCTACACTTGGTCTTACTTTATTGGCTCAAAAGGGATTTCCTGTCTCACCTGTTTTTTTGTGCGTGCAGGTCCATGAGAAGACGCCCCTGAAGGTCAAGAACTTTGGCATCTGGCTGCGTTACGACTCACGGAGCGGCACTCACAACATGTACCGCGAGTACAGAGACCTCACCACATCCGGAGCCGTCACTCAGTGCTGTGAGTCGTGACTCCTGAGCCCTCATCCCATTTTGGTGCGTCCCTAATTTGCCGTGTCCTTCCTGCAGACCGCGACATGGGCGCCCGGCACCGTGCCCGCGCCCACTCGATCCAGATCATGAAGGTCCAGGTGATCGCCGCCAACAAGTGTCGCAGGCCAGCCATCAAGCAGTTCCACGTGAGTTGCCGCTCACTTTCTTCCCGTGGCGGCTCTCTCTCCGGGTCGCCCCTTCACCATGTGGGGCCACTCCGATTTTACTTAAAGCCGCCAGATGAAAAAGACCAGATTCCTCTTCCAGACTTTGAGCTATCGTCTTGTGGTCTGGCGGTTCTGAAACTGGCGACACAAATGTGCCTGTTCCCGGTTCCCGATAGTTTGTGTCAACTGACCCCATGTCGCTTTGGTTCCGCAGGACTCCAAGATCAAGTTCCCGCTGCCCCATCGGGTCCTGCGCCGCCAGCACAAACCACGCTTCACCACCAAGAGACCAAACACCTTCTTCTAAACTCTTTGGGCAAAATCTAAATAAATTGCTGTTCTGGTTTGGAACGTCCTGCATTGAGTCATCTCCTTTTTGCTCCAACAGCAAAGCAAGCGTTAATTTCATTTCAAACATTTGAGCATTCCTACCCTGGTCTTTTTTATTTATTGCTTCAAATAAGGCAATCTTGTTGACTCCCATCGCTTTTACAACGTGCTTCTCCATAAGCTGGTGGCGGCAGAGCACACGCGTAAAGGTATAGAACTTTTGTGTATTGCTCTTGCATGACAGTCACACACAGGTTCAGTGTATGTCGCCATCTCAGCTCGTTTTGATCCTGGGACTGGAAGACATTTAGAAATAAGTGATCATTTAGAAAATGAAATCAGAACACGCATGGTTCATACTAGCTGCTGTGGCTTCTGTGATGAACAAATCCCGCGATGATCTGTGTGTTAAAGGCCCGGTTATAAAATAACGTAAATGGCTTGTATCGTAGCTGCATGTCTGATGGTTTTAACAAACCAATCTGTCAAAATCACTATTATTTTGAACTTATTGGAGTCAAACACAACTTGCTCTGTGTATCTATTAAATATCTGTCTCTGCAGTTAGCTAGTGTACCAAGTAGCATGCAGGCTAACATTCAGCACTGCCTGGCCTTTTTACATACACCCATCTGCAGTTCCTAATAGGCAAAGTTCCGCCCAAGGCTCCAGCATGCCCAAACAGGTGGTCTTTGCCCAGCCTGCTTTTGCGCCCGTCCGCCTGCCCTCTGCTGGAGATTCTACTTAAGGTAAGCCATTTCAAATGCAAACAAGTGAGTTTGCATTTGTTTAGGATCACAAAAGAAAAGGCGTATCAGTACTGCACAGCCAACGGGTGTCAGAATCTGTATTGGGGGGCCAAAAAACATGTTATGATGGTGCAACACTAAGACCAATCATAGCTTACCTATTTTCTGAGTTTGATAATGAGAGATTTGCAAGATGAGCTATGATTGGTGGTTACTCGATACCCGAGCAAATGTTATGTCACTTTGTTGACAGCAAGTGGCAAATTGGCAAATCCCTGAGATGGATACAAACTGGTTGATTTTGCTGCTTTATTCATTTTACACATTTAAAATTTTGAGTAAATTAGCTTTTTTCAATATGGCCCTTGGTTGATCTCTTTTGCTCTGCTGCCACCTGCTGGCTGTTTGTGTAATAGCTACCATTTCTTCAATCGTTCTTTGCAGTTGAGAAGCTGCATCAAAGCCTTCCGTATGCTCTAGCATAAAAAACAAACAAATGCGTCCTTGGGGCACTTAAAACATTTAAAATAAAACTTATTTATACGTTTTTGGGAGCAAATGAAGGCCTGACCCTTTACCCTTTTCAAGAAATGTCGTGCTCAGCATTACATCCCTGTGCGTTTTACATGATTAATATATTTGTAAGCTACTTGTTCTCGTGCGAAATATGAGGTCTGACAGCCATTTAAGAAAGTCCGCGTTCTTACTGCCACCTGGTGACATGAAGTTAGCTGTGTGCGTGTTATTTTAGTCGAGCTTTGAACAGAACCAACATGTATGTCATCAGTTGAAGAAAATAATGAGGTCAAGGGTAGTGGTGGGCGTGCCAATGTGGTCGTAGGTTTGTGTCACAGTTTGTGCTGTTGTGTGGATGCCGCGGTGGGCTTCAAGATCGTCTTCGGGGGTGGAACTCGCGTGTCGGTTGAAAACAGTAGGATCTTTATATATATTGTCGCATGTTTTTTCCATCATGCCATCGTTGTCTTATCTTTCTTCATCCGCTATATTCTTGGATGTGTCGTATCACGCTTCCATGATGGTAACATGAATATTGAACATTTACCAGACTTTTTTTCCCAACGCAAACATGGAGGCTAACATGCTTCATGACATGAAATGTACTCAGCGAGGGCTGGCCAGTCAACATGGATGACATGAAAATCACGTGGGTCAAGGAATGTTTACCTGAAGGTGGCAAAAGCTGAGAAAATGTGCTTTTTATCTTTAAATGCATCATTTTATTTGAAGAAAATAGTGTGTTAATGATTTTGGTCTTAAGACCTCTGGGTGTGAAAGTAGATTGAGTGTAGCAACTGGAAGATGGAAAACTACAACTCATTTGGCACACTGATGATATTTGTATTATTATTCAAGTATGGGGATATAAAGATAAATGGGCTTCTGCTTATATAGCACTTTTACACCTTCAAGGATCTCAAAGCGCTTTCACTCTCTCTTCATTCATCTACTGATGAGGACACAGACAGTGCTCAAGGACACTTGGGCAGGGGCAAAGGATCGGAACCACGGGTTTTGGGTCGGGAGACTACCACGCTACCACCTGAGCCATGCCGCCCCATCAAGATTCATTTTGTTTTCCTGTTGAAGCTTCTCTTGAGGTTTTTGTTGAAGAAAAAAACAATGTGTGTCAGGGAACTGGAAATTAATTTTCGGAGGCGGAACCAGAGTGACTGTGGAAGATCGTAAGTTCTGTAACGTAGACACCTAGTAAAATAATGGGATGAAAAGCATTAAATACATTCTCCGCGTCCATTTTCAATACCGCTGGGACTGTTCTAAGTTGTTTGTTGTTATTTTTCTCCAAACAATGTGTGAGGCTCTTATGAGGTAGGCTTAGGGTTCTTGTTAAGGAAATAACTAATGTGTGACAGGAGGAGTCAACAGATTACTCTTTGGAAGTGGGACAAGATTGACAGTTGAAGTTTGTAAGTGTAAAGTAGCTACTATACAGTTTTTAGTTTTTAGTAATGCTGAAAGGGAATCTTGGCTGGTACATAGTTTTTGTGTTTGAGCCACACATTGTGTGTATTTGAATGTATTGAGGTTTGGACATGGACTGAGATTGAATGTAGAACCTGGTGAGTGGAAACATGGCAAAGTTCATTTGGTGGTTCAATTTGATATAATGTTGACATTTTCTTGTCTTAATGTTCTGCTTGTGCAACAGGTCAGAACTTGTGCGAACCAAATTGTTCCAATGTGACATCAACAAGCATGTTTTTGTGTGAAACCTCCATGTTCTTTCTCCCAAACTTCATTTGAAAGCTATTGTAGCATAATAGCAAATTTTTTTATGCTCACAGTTTGTCCAATTGTACCCTGTTTAATGTGGTTGATCTTAATTTAGGGGAGGAGTTTGAGCCATCCTTCTACAAACTCGAGGCCAGCAACCGGGCGGCGTGTCTCGCCACCGGCTTCAGCCGACGCAACGCCACGGAGAAGGCGGGAAAAGGACACATGTTCGAGGAGTCTCGTGCCGCACGAATATCAGACGACTCGCTTTACAACCAGGTGGCACTGCTAACCGCCGCACATAACGACACGTGCGAGGAAGGTGAGGAGCGTGGGGGCAAAGTTAACTTTAATGGAGTCACCATCTGATGCCACTTCCTGTTTTGCCACCACAGGTGACAGTGGACCAGGGCGGTGCCAGGACGCGTTGGTGCCAGGTTGGTATTGAACTTGCGAGAGGCGCACTTTGTGAGGTTGAGTTAAATGTGCTTGTCGTTGACAGACGAGAAAGTGAATCTCCTCTCCATCACTGTCCTCGTACTCCGCGTTGTCTTCGCCAAAATGCTCGCCATCAACTGTGTCATGACACTGGGCCTGTGGTTTGGGCGCACCTGAGTAGCCAGTGCGACGCTCTCATCACCTTCCTGTCCCTGAATGGAGGTGGAATTGTTGCAGTTTGTACTGTATGTTTGTTTGTATGCTTTTTTTTCATGTCAATCAATAATTAAATCCATTTGTAAACTATAAAAATTTGTTTGGTTAATTTTTGTAATTGTAATGAAAAAAAAGTCCATCCAGCTGCTCAATACTATGAAATAATACTGACTGAAGGAATTATGAACATTTATTTAAGACAAAAGAAGAAAGTGAAGATCTTGAAGCAGTACAAGAATAAACTCCAATGTTATGTTTGGCAAGTTCTCTGTGGCTCTGCTGTGCTCTCAAAAGTGACAATGGAGGCCGGTAAGTTCTTCTTTCATCCTTTTATTTTTGCAGTTAATGTAACTGAAGACATTACGAGGATCAAGAACAAATCATTGAACGTTTTATCACATCTTAATGTGGTCTTTGTCTTCTTTGCTCTTTCCACAGGAAATGGTCGCCATGGCACCTGCGTCACAGATCACAGCAGTTATGGTTTCGGTTTCCAAAGCCTGCAGGTACAGCATGTCACCATGTAGGCAAACATACTGTATGGAGTTCGGGGGGGGGGTGGTTTGTGCATCGTTGCGGCAAGAAGTGCATGATTGTGAACGGCAACCGCAGCCGCTTTGTGGTCACACAATGCAAAAACAAAGACGAATAAACAGGTGCTCTTTCCTTTACTTAATGTGTTTTTATAATACCATATCTTAATTTAACTATCGGCATTAAGCCACTGGTTCACACACCTGACTTTTGTGTTGGCAGCATGGATTCAGTTTCCACTAACAGTGTTCAAGCGGATGTTTTAAAAGTCTTAAATGGCACTGAATCAATGGAGAAAAAAAAAACAAGGTCTTAATTGGCATTAAAGTGAATTGAATCAATCTTTTAAAAGTCTTTAAATGATAGGTAGGAATCTATGTTTGTTTATAGTTTGAAATGTTAAAAAAAATACATTCTCAAATGTATGTTTTTTTTTTATTTACTTTTTTACATTATGTTATATAATATAATAATATAATATATTATATAATATATATAAAATATATTATTACATTATATTGGTATACTTTTGTATGCAAAATTTCATCAATAACAGACAGGCACAGACCCCACATACACCACTGAATTTAATCTTGAAAATCGATTTTTAAAAATTCTTTATTCTTTAAAAAGAGAGCGAGAATAGCAACAAACAAGGCTTGCAACGCATCGTTTAAAGACACAACACTGATGTTGTCTAACTTCATTCAATACTACAAAACCCATCAAGACAGTTTAGCAAGCTGCTCAAACTTGATGCCGGTCATATGTTTATTTGAGATGACAAAGTTATCGACAATAGAAAGGGTGGTTTGAATCAATGCAACAAAAAACAAGGTCTTAATTGTGAGTCAAACAATCAAAAACATACATACAAAAAAGTGAAAAGGGTGACGGCTGAAGTGCTGCACCCCAATATTTTCATTCTCACCCGATCATTATAAATATATAGTATCAATCCAATCCTTCTCAAACATTGCATTCAAACACATTTTTGAACTTCAATGCCACGGATTTAACACAGAAGCAGCATGTTGTCACGCGAGGTTGCAGCTCTGCTACAATGTGATCCATTTGCTCCTGTGAGGCCACGCCCCCACTGTAACGTAAGACATGAGATGGTTGCAGGTGTTTTTGTGCAGGCACGCCAGTGGATGTGTCAGTGTGGGCTGCAGGGCGCAGTAGAAGACTCCTGAGTCGCTGGGCTTCACACGCTTGATATGTAGAGGGGCTTGCAGGGTGCTGGTGTCCATACTGCAGTCAAACCTGTCCCTGTATTTTTCCGCTTTCTTGCCCTCACCAATCTTAAATTTGCTCAGGACAAATTCAGGCGCTGCGTTCCCTTCTTGTTTGTACCAGAAGATGTAGTCGTTGCTCCCTGGTCTGTCATAGGTACAGTCTAGCGTCACTGTTTCACCCTCCACTGCATGGACGTCCTGTGCCGACTGGCGCACCATCTGGCCGCTGCTTCCTGTGAGAAGGCAACAAAAGTGGTCAGACATCATTTGAAAGTGGCAGTGACCTCATATGTTGACCTTACCAAGGCTCCAAGCAGCCATCAGCATACATACAAGCACACGACTCATGTCTGCACTTGAAGTCTGCAGGAACACTGACTTGTAGCTGAGGAGGCGGGACCTTCACTTCCTGTTGCAGTGACATCACACATGCACTGCACACTGTAAGTCATACGTTGCTGTGAGAAGAAAGCCGCAGCAGCACACTGTGGCTTTTCTCTCTCGTCTAAACGTCATCTTTGTCTTGTTTGCATCTTCTTTTTAGTTCTGACTGATAAGTAGTGCTGGAGAGAAAAGCAGCCAACTTCCGATAAACAAACTGGTGACGACGAGTTACATACTCAAATGTACCACACGGTCTTTGGGTGAAATCCTGTAATGGTGACAAAAACAATTTGCGATGAAAAATCTGATAAATTGATGCAACAAATTCACGTGGAGAAAATTGTTGGTATCCCTGTGTTAATGACAGAAGAGTAATAATAGTCATAATAAATAAAATAAAAAATACTGAAAATTAACCAATGAAAATCAGACATTGTTTTTCAATTGTGATAAAAAAAAAAAAGCATTATAAAAGGGCCTTTATGTAGCCTGTCAGTCTGTCTATATATTTTTTTGTGTTTGCTTTTATTTTGCTTCGTTTTACTCTGTTGGCATTACAAATTAGAAGATGCTTTCAACTCCCATACTTGGATAAATGGATAAACATAATGAAAGATTATGTTTCATTTTCTCAGGCTACGACCACACTCAATGCATAAAACCTTGCTTTCTTTAAAGCAAATTTTAAATTTTGTTCAATCTGCTTTTCACTTGGGAGATTAACAAATTGGGTATTTATTTTTATTTAAACTTTTTATGACATTTGTTTGACTGGACAATTTCCAGACATATAACTTTATCAATTAGTATTCTTTGCGTGCATTGTTGTTTAGCTTTACGGTAATATTTTGCATTTTGTAGTGAAATTTTATAATTTTTCAATCTTGTGACTATCTGCTTTTCACTTGGTAGATTCAAACAAGTAGGCTCTTTTTTTATTTAAACTTTTTATGACATTTGTTTTACTGGACAATTTCTTGACATTACCTTCATCCATTAGTATTCTTTTCGTGTATTGTGTTTATTTTTACTGTAATTTACGTTTTGTTAGCAAACGTGAAGAAACGCGCTACCGTATGGCGATCAGACCTGCTGATTCGCTCAGAGCTGGGCTGAAATTCATGTCAATCAAAGTTTGGAAGAGTTGATTGGTCGCCAACGACAGGTGGCCTGTTCGCGTTCAGCTTCTTCTTTTTTTCTATCCGGAGAGAAAATATTCCTAAACTGTTGCCGATTAGAGTTTGAATTCCTTTCAGAATATAACAAAATACATTAAATGGCAGAACTCAAGGCTGGTAAGTATTTACGGTAGTCTTTACAAATATCGTGTACAAACCAGTAACAAAAGGGAGCTGCTAGCATGAAAAGGCTAACTTTATTGAATTTAACTGCCATTTCTTGATTGTGCCATGCAGTCATCGGTGTTGCCGACATTTTGGTGGCTAGCGGACATTGTGATGTTTTTGTTACTTAAATAATAGTAGTTAAACAGTAGTTAGTTAAATAATTGTTTCTACTTTTAATCTGTAAATTGTTTGTAGTTTACCAAAGTACGTTCTGCGTTCTGTTAATTAGCATATGTAGCAGAGGGGCTATAATCCACAAAATGGCGCACAACGTGGCACATGACACATAGATTGTTACCTTATTAATAAATTACCGGTCATGAAAGTTTAAATTTGCTTATATCAAAAATATGTGTAGGTGTATTGCTAGCTGTGGCCATTTAAATTAACTCTAAACGTGTGTTAAGGACTGCTGACTTAAAACCATACAGTACCACTTTATTTATATAGCACAAAGTTGAACAAAAGCGCCCGCCGTACAAGTTAAATAACAAATAACACATCAAAACATTGGTATGTCACTTACTCTATTAGTCACTCAGGCCATGTTTCAAACGGCAGGTAAAAGTAAGTAATTAAAATTGTGTCTTGAGTTATTTAAATTTACTTACAATAGAGGCAGCTCACAAAACAGCAGCAGTAGTCCCCAACATTTCTTGCACTACAGACCTGTGTCACATAAAGCAATATTTTATTTTATTAAAAAAATTCTGCGCTTATAATCACTCATAATGTCACCATGTGTAGAAATCAAATTGTGTGTACAATGTCTGTGCGCCAGTGAAAGGACAGTCTTCATGAATTCTATGGAAGAATTCTATAGAATTTTGTTGTCCTTTTGCATATTTATGTTTTGTGTTTGTAAGGGGTTGGCCCCAGTGTGTGCTTTTCTATTACCAAAGTTCTGTTTTCCAGGCTGTGACCACGAGTTGGCAGGACATACGGAAGCATCCTCTGAGTCAGTCATTCCTGTGATGAGCTCAGAAGAGTTCATGAAGTCACTGTCCATTCAGATGGCCTTGGTAGCACTCATGGACAAGACAGGATATGATATTCTGCAGGAGAATGGACAGAGGAAGTATGGTGGACCGCCACCAAGTGAGTGTAAATGGCAAACAGATGTTCTGAGCTCCATGTTTGTATATTTAATTTGTATTTATACTTATGCGATCAATTGAAAACTTGACAAGAACTTACTAATTGCAGACTGGGAGGGTCCCGTGCCACACATCGACTGTGAGGTGTTTGTGGGAAGCATTCCCAGAGACGTGTATGAAGATGAGCTTGTCCCTCTGTTCGAGACAGCTGGAACCATCTACGAGATGAGGCTGATGATGGAATTTAACGGAGACAACCGTGGCTTCGCCTTTGTCAAGTACACCAATAGGTAACATTGAATATTAGGGATGTAATGATATCCAAACATCACGATACAACATTATCACGATATGAAGGTTACGATACGATAATTATCACGATATTGGGGGAGGTTGGCGATACAAAAAAAAGGTCACAATATTGTAAAAAAAAGAGCTTATACTAAAAACACACACACGGTATTGTGTTTTTGTACTCAACAGCAATGAAAAATATAAAAAAAATGTAAATATGTATAAAAAATATATAAATATAATATTTTGAGGCACTTACTTGCTATTGCAAACACACATTGAGTTCCCACACATTGATTCTGTTCACAAGCATATTACGTTCCCCTTCATCTGACCATTTGCATGGATTTAGAGGGGCCAAAACATTCCTTCTGTAAACTAAACCGCACTACAAAAAGCAGCCACCAGAGCTTGCTATAACTATACAAATGGAAATCAACCTGATTTTTTTAACAGGCGTGCTGCTTTTAATATCGTGACATGACGACGACGATATATTGTGGCAGTTTTGATATCACGATATTGCCGTTATCGTTACATCCCTATTGAATATGAAACTTTATATCATGATGCAACTCTCCTGCCTGTGGAAAAGTGATGATGATAATGACTGATAATTATGTTCCAGGGAGGAAGCCCAGACAGCGATCCAAATTCTGAACGACTTTGAGGTTCGTCCAGGGATGTATATTGCTGTGTGTGCCGCTCAGAATAATTGCCGCCTCTTTATCGGCTGCATTCCCAAAGACAAGAGTAAGGAGGAGATCATGGAGGAGGTCAAGAAGGTACCTGCATAAGGATGTCTTTGTGAATTAGAGCTGAACATTTAATCCAATTCAAATCAACTTTGTAATGTAGTAGGATGCAATTTTCGAATCACAATTGCTGCAATTTTGAGGAGAAAAACCCTGCTTAATTTTATAGGCTTTATTATATATTATTATTATTGTCATTATTATTATTATATATGTGTATTAGTATTAGGGATGTAACAATATCCAAACATCACAATATGAAGGTCACGATACGATAATTATCACAATATTGTGACGACGTTGGCGATACAAAAAAAGTCACAATATTGTAAAAAAAAAAGAAAAAAAAGCACAATATTGTGCTTTTGTACACAACAGCAATGCATATAAACAACATACAATCTCTATTAACACTTAATATTGAGGCACTTACTTGCTAATGCACGCACATATTGAATTCCTCCACATAGTGACTCGCTTCACAAGCATGTTACGTTCCCCTTCATCTGACCATTAGTGTGGATTTTAAACAGAAGGGCCAAAACATGCCTTGTGAAAATTAAACTGCACCAAAAAAACTAGCCACTAGAGTGTGCTATAACTGCATAAATGGAAATCAACCTGACTTTTTTTTTCTTTTTTTTACAGATATTCTACTTTTAATATCATGACATGACGACAACGATATTGTGGCAGTTTTAATATCACGATATTGCCGTTATCGTTACATCCCTAATTAGTATAGAGTATATGTAATTAATCGCATGTTAAATCTCAATCGCCATATTGAGGGGAAAAAATGCTTTTAGATTATTTTTCAAATTCATTTAGCCCTACTGTGCTGCATGTCACATGAACCTCACGTTGACCTCCTAGATGACAAAGGGCCTTCTGAATGTCACCGTGAAGTCAAGCTCCACAGATGCTGCCAAAAATAGAGGCTTCGCCTTTTTGGAGTATGAGACACACAAGGCAGCAGCATTTGCCCGAAAACAATTAATTGCTAGTAAGTTTTCCACTCAGGAAGCATCACCAGTTACAACACGTGTTCCTTGAAGAATGTTTTAACGTTATGAAACGCAAAATATGATCAACAAAACACTGCTTTTCCAAATCGAATGCACTACTGTCGATTTGAATCCACCATTATTATAAATATGATGCCAATATTATTTTTATTTTTATTTTATTGATGTCGCTAATGGCGTTTTAGAACATTAATAATTATAGAATGTAATTGCATATTGTGACCATGAACCAAATAGAAGTTGAATCAAAAATAGTGAAGATGCTGCAAAATATTCATCTTGAAACCAAAATAACGTTGCGACTTTCAGGGTCACCACAGCAAGTCAATGGCATGATTTGTTCGGCTGTTTTTACTCCACTTGCCGTTTCTGATGCAACCCACCCAATGTTTAACGGGGATAAGGACTGGCAGCGGTTGAGTGATAGAGCACTGGCCAAGAATTTAACCTTTGTTCTCTGCATGTAAATCAGCAGAAGGTATAATTCTACTATTACCAGTGCCTTTAAACCACAATCATAATTACAATTAAAAAAAAATGTGTGAACAAATTTTTTGTGAAGAACAGTAAAATGCAAGGCGAGGAGGAAAAAGACTTCCGCAAAGGAGTTCTACTTCCACTAAGTGTTTTTTTAATAATTGCTCCTCTGTGGAGCCTCCTTGCTCCTCATACCATATTTAAGACAATTGAGATCCAGTATTTTAAGATTACTGTCCAGGTCACTGACAAATAAGCTTGGGGCCTCTTCAGAAAGTCAAATCACCAAAACCCTTTTCCCACCTTTCTTTAACCTTTGTTGGGATATGTCATCGGGTCAGGCATCCATCACTAGTCAGAGTAACCTTTTTTTAGAGGTGTCTTAATTGTTTCAACTTGGCATGTTTTCAGAGTATTTTTAGAATTCAGACAACATATCCTCAAAGTAATCCCGGAATGTTTCTACCGGTAAGCAAAATCAAGGAGCCGATGAGGCTCTAAGACTGATTAGGGTTGCAGATCTCTGGTTTTGATTATGAACACACATTCATGATTGGACCACCAGGTGGAGACCTAGGGTGTGTTAAAAAAATAATAATAATTCAGTTCAATTCAATGCATATAAACTTATAATTATATTTTGTGTACATAAAATGGCTTACAATAATATTTGCATGAAATGTATGTTGTAAATAGGCTAATTTATTGTCATTTTACATCATAAGGAATTTTAATTGCACTTCCTGAAATTCCATTCTGCTTTCTGTTTGCCACCTCAATTCAAATTCAAGAATATAATTGAAATTTAAGGATCATTCTCAATTACGTTCAGAATTTTGTACAGTTCTGATGGTGACAGCAGACATGCACTTACCACTTCACGAACAACGCCTGCATCAAAGAGGCTGCTGTGCTAATGATATGGATGCTATAAGTTGCTGAGCTCATTCAACATAATTGTTAGGTTCCTGACTATTTTCTTATCACCACAGCAAGGAACCTATGGGGCCGTATGCACTGGGTGAACTGGGCCAAGCCGGACAAACACGGAAAAGGAGCAAACGTGCAAATTATCAGAGTTGCCCATGTAAGTGAAAGTCTTGATGAATTGAATGGCTAATATCTAAACCATTTTATTGATCAGGAAAAAAAGCTGTTTTGGGTTGCTTGTAGTACCGGTTCAAAAAACAGCATTAGCATGTAATTACCCATTTAGAGTTTTACATTAATAGTATGCCGCATGGCACATTTTGCGCCGCATGTGAGTTTAAACTGATGCAATGTTGTGAGCAGAAATAACTGGTATTGTTTACCGGCTGCGGTTATATAATCCTGTTGTTTAAAAACCACGGTTAACCGTAAAACCGGTTAATAGATGCACCCCTAGCTCAGTATGACGTTGGTAAAACAGCAAATCGATTGGTGACGTAAGACCTCTGCCCCGTTCTGTGTGTATAAAATGTTCACTAGTGTTTCAAAATGTTAAATGTTTTGTGTTCAAATGTGTTTTAAAATGTATTTTTTATTCTATCCATCAATAGTAACCTACTTTTTTAATGTGGTACCCTGTCATTAGCGGCGTCAAGGTACTTTTTGCAGGTATAGGTATCAAAGTTAGAGTTCTGGTATTGTGACAACACTAAAGCAGTCCATCACAAGAAAGTCTGTGCTATAAAGCACAGCATGTTTATCAAACTAAAACATGAGCATTCTCCTATTGTGAAAGTCTGGTGTCCTTTTTCAGGTAATTAACCTCTCGCCGAGCACCACAGAGGAAACACTGCAGCGCGAGTGTGAGCGCTACAAAGCAGGTGTGGTGGTGCGAGTGAAAAAGTTCACCAACCACGCCTTTCTTCACTTCGCCTCCCACAAGGATGCCGCCGCTCTCACCAGCGTCATGAATGGCACCGTAATTGATGGAAGCGTGGTGATAGTGACCCTAACTAAGAACAACAGGGATAAGCGCAAGAGATACAACAGTAAAGGCTACCAGGGAAGCAAGAGAGGAGGAAGAGCCAAGGAGACGGTTGTCCCTCACCATGCAGGCCTGAATGTGTGTTCCGCTCTGGAATCCTTCAACCTTCATTTCAACCCGAGTCTCCACTGCGCTGTCGGAGAAGGTAAATGATCAGACGACTTCAGTCACTTGAGAACCAAGTCAGTGGGTAATGTTTTGTTTCAGCAGTGTCGTTCCGTTTGCGTTCAGGAAAAGCCGCCAAGCAAATGTTCCCACTCTTTCCCGACATGCCGCTGCAACAAACCAGCCTGCAGCTGCTCCGACCTGGTCAGATCAACACTGCTGTCAGCCTGCTGGACATGTATTGCTGTGTGCACAATTTGCCGCCACCGCATTACCAGCTCTTCTCTGCGTGGGGTCAGGATGGGACCCTGCTGCTGGTCTTCAAGGTGATGACATTAGCGCATGCCTCGCTATGCTTTGAATGGGATCAGATGGACTTGACCTTGGCTCTTGGTGTGCACGGCAGCTTACTGCACATCATGGTGGTGGTATCACCAAGGAAATATCCCATTATTAAATTCAAATAGCGACTCCCCCCACCTAGCTTCACAGGAGGTAGAAACATGGTATTTAAAGCGTAATTTCATCGTGATTTCGATTTTGGCTTCTCACAATCTTAAAACCATTGATGGTTTGACCGTCGAAGGAAAACGGTTAATGTGCGTTTGTAAATTCCCGACATTGTGAAAGTACCCTGAATGCACCATATTGCTTGTGCCACATGGCAACTAACAAAATGAACTGAGATGTTATTTTTGAAGCATTGAATGAAAGTAATTTGCTTGAGTTGTACACACATTTGTTGGTATTTTGTAGCCTTCTATATTGTCCTGATCCTGATTATTATTAGTTAAAAGCAGGGAGTATATTTTGTCCATTTTGTGTTGAAGTCTTGCTTTTGGTATAGTTCCCACACCAAACCTTTTTCCTATTAAGATCCTTGTGACAAACAAAAAAAGAAAAGAAAAGAGCGTGACCTCACGTGACCGTGTGCTTGGAGTTTTTACTGCGCGGAGAGGAAATTAAGGGAAACTTACATTGTTTACAAACTCACCTACTGATTCAGACAGAAACCGGAATTTCTGTCTTGCACTCCAGTCCTATAGATTGCCGTAATTGCCTTCCTGTAGTAGATTACACGGTTCATGTGTTCAATAGAATTAATGTTGAGTAACCATGCTGCTCTGTGTGACTCACTTGTGTTTGTGTGCTTGTGTAGGTGGTGATAGTGCTGACACAACAACAGGCCTACATGCCAGACAAGTTATGTGTGCATCTGGAAGATGCTAAAGAGCTAGCTGCACAAAACGCACTGTGGAATCTCGGTAACACACACAAACACACACACATATTCTTCCATTAAGCCTGGCACACACACTCAAGTCGACGATGACCGATTATTGGCCGTCTCTGAAGCATTGGTTCCAAACCTTTGTTTAACCAGGGCATTTAATTGTTTTGTCTGTCACTACTTTTTGAATCAGCTTGTATATGAGAGTAAAGCAATAGTTCATTCATTCATTAAGTGTCTTCCCCGCCACCAGGTACACTATTCCATGAGTGATTCCGTCACCGATGCAGTCTGATGGCACCAGTTCTGAAGTTATGCTAAAGTTGTCACTTTGTGTGTTGACCCAGCCTACCAACCTGTATTCACACATATACTCCCAGGTAGTTTTTGTTTTGCCTTTCAGGCATGTTCAAAGGAGGTCCAGTTGAAACTTTGAGTTCCATAGCAAACATGTTCCACAGTCTTTTTGTTGTTGTTGTGTTTAAGTGTTCAGTGAAATATTAAATAAAAGATGGAAAAAAAAGTATATATCTAGAGTCTTATTTGCTAATAGGTCTCAAAACACAATGCAATACGATCAAACATAATGAGCCTATTCATAAACAGTGTAGGGGCGAATTTGTGCTTAAATCGTGCGTACGAACATTTGGTGCACAAATCTGTGATCGATCAATAACGTTCTTAAATTTGTTATTACTCTGCAAACAAATTTAGAAGCTACTCAGACCATGCAGACATGCAATGCTCTTGAAAAAGACTAATATGAAATAGACATCTCAAACCAAAATCATGACCCATTTGCTCCTGTGAAGCCACGCTCTCAATGTAACTCATGACATGAGATGGTTGCAGGTGTTTTTGTGCAGGCACGCCTGTGGATGTGTCAGCGTGGGCTGCAGGGCGCAGTAGAAGACTCCTGAGTCGCTTGGCTTCACACGTTTGATATGTAGAGGAGTTTGCTCGGTGCTGGTGTCCATACTGCAGTCAAACCTGTCCCTGTATTTTTCTGCTGTCTTGCCCACACCAAACTTAGATGTGCTCAGGACGAACTCAGGCGCTGCGTTCCCTTCTTGTTTGTACCAGAAGATGTAGTCGGTGCTCCCTGATCTGTCATAGCTACAGTCTAGCGTCACTGTTTCACCCTCCACTGCATGGACGTCCTGTGCCGACTGCCGCACCGTCTGGCCGCTGCTTCCTGTCAGAAGGCAACAAAAATGGTCAGACATCAGTTGTAAGGGGCAGTGACCTCACATGACCTTACCAAGGCTCCAAGCAGCCATCAGCGCACATACAAGCGCACAACTCATGTCTGCATTCCCTGTCTGCATGAACACTGACTTGTAGCTGAGGAGGCGGGACCTTCACTTCCTGTTGCAGATTGTAGTGGAGATCAGGGCTCTCTTGAATAGGCAGACATGCTGTTCACAGTCATTATTAGGTATTTATTTAATAGATGTTTATTCCCTGTGTCCTTTTTAACGTCTGTCTTGTTATGTGTCCACTTGTTCTCATTCACTGCCATAAATTCATTAAAATATATATATTAAAAAACTAGGGGCACGAGGCGATTAAAAATTTTCATTGTAATTAATCGCATGACTTCACTAGTTAACTCACGATTTATCACAAATTTTACATCTGTTCTAAATGTACAATATTTTTTTTTTTTAGGTTTTCATACTCTTAACAAAAGTGGGAAAAATGTTAAACTAATAGAAATTGTTAAAATGATTTTTTGACGTTTATAGCCGTCAATGGCAGTGAATAAATTAAAAAAGAAAAGAAAAGATTATTAAAAATTTGGGGCGTAAAGTTTTCAATCGTAATTAATCGCACGACTTCACTAGTTAACTCGCGATTGTTGTTGCGTGGATGCTGTTGTGGGCTGCAAGACTTTGTCGTCTTTGTGGGCGGGACAAGGGTGACGGTGGAAAACAGGATCCTTATTTACACTGTAGCTTGTATTTTCCATCACTTGTATTGACATCATTTTCTGTGAACATTTAATTTGTCTCTCTGCATTTGATTCTTCTTCATGGATTTGAGTATCTTGCCTCAGTGACAAGGCAACACATTGAATGTGTTGATGAAAATGTACCCATCTGTTTTTTGGATGCAACAAATGGAGCCAACATGCTTCATGACATCAAATGCACATGGAACGGATGCCTTTTTGACACAGATGACACAAAAGTCAAGTGGGAATATTGCGCTGAGGGATGCTACTGTGACTGTGCTCATCTGATCTGAAACTTCATGAGTGTAGCATCTGGTAAATGGAAACATGCAGCTGGAAGTACAAGTTAATTGGTACACTGACCAAATGATAACGATTTTGTGTTATTATTTGTGTGTGGGAACATAAATGGCAAATGTGATTTTGATTGTATAGTGCTTTTCCACCTTCAAGGCACTCACAGTGCTATAACACTCCTCAGCATCAGAAGTGATTGGGGTGTTACGCATTTTGCTCAAGGAAACTTCAGCATTCATAAGGACTCAGGGTTAAACCCACAACCTTCAGGCTGGGAATCTACAATTCTACAACCTGAGGCATTCCAGGTTGGCATTGTTTTCTTGTTGAAGCTTCTCTGGAGGTTTTTGTTGAGGAAACAACGGATGTGTGTCATCAGGCACAAGAATGGTTTTCGTAAGTGGAACCAGACTGACTGTGGAGGCTCGTAAGTTATTTCTACAATGTAAACACCGTAACCAAACTGTGTCACTATGTCAAAAACGTGATGGAAAAGATTTGATCAAATACATTCTCACTGTCCGTTTATTATGCCGCTGGACTTAACTTGATGCAAATACGTTTTGATATTATATAAGGCATGTGTGAGGTTTTTGTACAAACGTCTCATGAGGTTCTTGTTAAGGAAACAACTAATGTGTAACAGCCAACAAGTTACTTTTTGGAAGTGGGGCCAGATTGACAGTGGAGGCCTGTAAGTGGTTTTTTTCTTTTTTTTTTAAAGAAGATACTGAGTTGTTTGTTTAAATTAAAAGCTGAAACCGTTGTTTCGTCAAAAACATGGTATAATTATTATTTTTAATGCTACAGAAATGGATTAAGGCCAGTGAAGAGATACAAAAAACTTTTGGGGCAGGATTCTCACTTTATTCTCAGAATTATCACTTAATTAAATACTTAATTTAAGCAGTCCGGTTTCCATCCAAATGTTTCGAATTTTTTAAGCAAACTTTATGAAAATGCGCAAAACGGACATGCGACTTATGCCCGTTTCCATCCGCTCTTGTTTTGCGAATATGCGCCGCGAGATGACGCTGTAGTGACGGAACTTTGGGACAATGGGGAGTTCCAGGTGGGAATGTTGATTTTGACGGACTAGTAGTTTGTCTTGTTGACTTCCTTCCCACATGTAAGTGAAGTGTGTCGTTACATTGAGAGCTGATGTTAATGAAGCCATCTAAAATTGCATAAATGTTTTTTTCTTTAATTAATTATATTTAAAAAATCGTGTCTCTTCGTCTCCCCAAATATATCTTACTTTATCATCCGCCATTTATTGTGACTACAAACGTGCATGTGACGTATATCCGGTCTTGTAGTTATTCGCAAAACCTGTTTCCATTGCCAAAATGCGCATTTTCCTTTTTTCGATACGCTTCAAAAAACACCCCCTCCAGGCGTAAACACTTTTTTTTGGGAAGTTTGGGCCCTTTTTTCGAATTTCTGGCGGTTCCATTCAGTTTATTTTTCACAATTCTTGAAAATTCGAATAAAAATAGGTGGATGGAAACCCACCAAGTGACTACACCACAACTAAAACAGAATCACTCGGTGAAAACATGGAAACGGGGAGGTTACAAAAAGGTTATTTTGTCCCTGAAGTTTTGGAGGGTTCTTGCAGTTGTAAAGAATAAACTTGTTTAACTTTTTTATTTTGTTTAACTGTTACTCAATTGCTGTTGTATTGGTTTAGGGGAGGAATTTAAACCGTCCTTCTACAAAATGGAGGCGAGCAACCTGACGGCGTGTCTCGCCACCGGCTTCAGCCGACACAATGCCACGGAGAAGGCGGGAAAAGGACACATGTTCGAGGAGTCTCGTGCCGTCCAAGTGTCAGACGACTGGCTTTACAACCAGGTGGCATTGCTAACAGCTGCACATGACGACACGTGCGAAGAAGGTGAGGAGCGTGGGGCAAAGCCTCGAGTTAACTTTAATGGAGTCACCATCTGATGCCACTTCCTGTTTTGCCACCACAGGTGACAATGGACCAGGGTGGTGCCAGGACGCATTGGTGCCAGGTTGGTATTGGATTTGCGAGAGACGCACTTTGTGAAGCTGAGTTAAATGTGCATGTCGTTGACAGATGAAAAGGTGAACCTCGTCTCCCTCGCCGTCCTTGCCCTCCGTGTTGTCTTCGCCAAGACGCTCGCCATCAACTGTGTCATGACATTGGGCCTGTGGTTTGGTGCACATGAATAGCCAGTGTCACACCACCACCTTACTCTTGCTCCTGTGTTTGTGTTAAAACGTGTAGGTTTTCTACATGAGCTATAAAATGTGTCATCAACAAAAACAAAACGATCAAATTAAGTTCTGTAAAAGATTGTTGCTTCATTATTGTATTGATAATAAAAATAGGCCGTCGAGCTTCTAAATACACAGTGACTATTAGTTATGAACACAATACGAAGATGACATCAAATGACTGAGAACCTGTCCACACATACAGGTGGAAAAACAAAAACTATTTTCTAGCAAGCATATTGGCATTTTCTGTTGATACTGTGACCATAAGTTAAAAATGACTTGGGTTGTTAGGCTTACGAAATGTTCATTACAAATGGGAGTGTGTTGTGTCTATGCTGCTCTTTCCACAGGAAGCGGTCGCCATGGCACCTGCATCACAGCTCAATGACAGACAGCAGTTATGGTTTATATCTCAAAAGCTTACTGGGACAGGATGTATGTTGTGTGTAGGAAATGGAGGTCAGGTATAACGGGTAACATAAGGTCCTACCTGCACTGTTGTTGTGCTCGATGGGGGGGGGGGGGGGGGGGGTTGCTTGTTTTGTGCACTTTTGCCTCAGGCAGGAAGTGTATTTGTGTGAGTGGCAGCCACAGGGCTGTTTTGGGCAACGCACACGTTGTGACGTTCTCTTTCGCAGATCGGGAACTCGTGACTCGAGTTGCCATTTTTAGGCGACGTGCCTGCCAAAAACATGACTTGACATGGGACTTATAGTATCTGGCTCAATTTGACTGAACCACATGACTTGATAAGTCCTTGTTTACAGTTGAAACCCTTCATTTTAACACATTTAGCCCTTTTTTTACGGAGGAAAGAAAGACAGAAATCAAAAAGTTTTTTTTTTAATTTCTTGCCAATCTGGCAACCCATTAGTGTGAAATGGCTATACGACACTGAGCACCAGCAGCCAGAGCTGTCAACACTCACGCATTACTTTCGTATACTTACGATATTTTCCAATTTGCAATGGCTTTATTAAGTTTAAATTTTAAATTCAACGAAATTGGTTCGTCATATGGTCACGTGACAGAGCGCGCAATCCGGTTCTCTATGCCGAAGTGGCACATACTATTACAGGCCTGGGGAAAGTTTGTTACAGTTTTTTTGTTGTTGTTGCTTAAATTAATATAAAATGATTTAAAACGGAATGCAACTAATGTTGAACTGTAGGAGCCGACCAGTGGACGCATAGAATATGTTATTGTAAAGAATTTTTTTGACCAGAGCCGCCGCTCCCTATATGCAGAGTAGGAACAATGTGTAGAGCAATACCATCGGAGGGCGGCCCCAGTTTGCAAGTAGCTCTGGATGGGCTTACTCCGAGTTTGCACGAGGGGATGCATTGCGACATCGAGTGTGCATGTCATGTGTGAACACTTCGAAATGCATTTGACATGTTCAATATCCGTCAGCACCCCCTACTGGTCTCTCAAGTGACTTTTATGCAGGCGCCTCAGATTCCGTTTCTCCACAGTGATGGCGCGAATGTGAGTGTGAATGGCTGTTTTAATGTTTTGCAAAACTTTTTTAATTTTTTTTTTTAATTAATGTACTTTTGAATCATCTTCCAGATGAACATCCATTCATCCACTCTGTACATCTGCGTGTGTTGGAGCTGATCCCAGCTGACTTCCTTATGGTTAATTGCAGGCACGTGCATAGGGGAGGGGGCTATGGGTGCCGGGGCACAGGCTCTTTTGGCACTGATGCTTAAAGTGCCCCTTTGTCAATTTATTTATTTATTTGATATAAAAAAAAAAAAGAAGTAATAATTTGGTTTGTAAACGTAGTTTTGTTGCCGTTCAAAACAAAAATTGAGCAACACAATTTACATAAAACAAATTATGATTATTATTATGTTATCCTTGGATGACGTCATATACGAGACGCGCTCTCTTTCTGCCAGGTAGCTCGCCACTCACTACACCTGCGGTCGGTAAGTTGGTCGCTCGGTTTGTATTTACGTAGTTTCACTCACAGTAAACAAAAGCCAAGGTCATAGAATGCAGAAAACTCAAGCAAAACCAATGCCTTAATTTGATAGATCTTGTAGACATGATCACAGCGAATACACAGAGCATACTGCGTGCTAGCCTAGCTTCAATTGAAATGTGACAGTAATGAGCTTAGCAACTATGATGAAGTCTAACATTTGGGCGCAGTTGGCTCTGAGGACGCGGGGAAGAAGTTTCAGTTTCATAAAGACCACGATTCTTCCCATTCACGTTCACCACGGCAAAAATCTCCACCGGTAAAACTAACGTTCTCTTCCATTGAGACGGGCATAGAGTTTGTGTCGTGTGAGCAGCTTCTGCTCTAACTACTGATGCGTTTAAGGTACACAGAATATGTCGAAATCTGTATCTCTCGCCTACAATTTTAATAAACTCTCCCTGAAGACTCCAACTTGTAGCATGTACTCAATGATGGCTGAATTGAAATATACTTCAAAATATATGTGGAAATTGCTACATGATCTTTGTTTTTATTTGAACTAACATCTCGTTTTTGAGGGTTTGCGGTCAGAGTAAGGTCCTAATAAGAAACAGGCAGCAGCGTGTAGAGAAATTAGGGGTACAATGAAGAATCAAAAAGAAAAATAAGAAAAAACAACAATCACAGTGTTTGATCAAAAACAAAACAATGTACTGTAGCTTGCTGAGATGTGGCAGTTAATTGTTGGGTACTGTACCAATAATAAAATCTACACCTGCAGAAAAATAATTAAATGTTTTTGCTCTTAATCAAGCTAAATGTAAAGCAAGACAATTGTATGCTACTTGCACCATAGGAAAATCCTAATTGTGTTATTTAAAATTTAAATTTAATGTACATTTTACATAATTTTTATTTATGTAAATTTGTTGTTTATAAATGATTCTTCATACACAAATTTCAAAACGTTTTTATGGTGATTGCCATTGGCATTGCTGACAAATAGCAGTTTCATTATGTGTAATCTATTGTTTAGCCATTATTTCAATTAAGAATTTTATATTGGTTACCCCCCACACCCACACACATTATCAATTTCCTGAGCTAATTATCTACTTTAAGCACCCATCCCCCCACCCAGCGCTCTACACATGGCAGCTCGGTGGTGACATGGGTTCGAACCCCAAGTGGGTGGATAGTGCAGGCACGTTGTCATGTTATAATTTTTTTGTTTTGTTGCTTTGAGCACCTGCCTCTCCTAAGATCACTGCACGCCCCTGGAAATAAGCGATCACGAAAATGTATTAATGTATTAAGTCAGGTCTTTCAGAAATGTAAGAAAATACTTAAATTAAATTCACATGAACAATAAAATTCAAGAAAACAGTAAGATACAAAAAAAAAAATTGGCCTCTAAAATTCTATTTTCTTGTTAATTTATGGGGAAAAAAGATATTAAAATAATCAATTCATGGTTTTATGAATCGATATGCTCAAATAGGAAAATCAATTTGATATCGATTGTTCATTTTTGTTTAAAACCCCAGAGCTACTGTACAGCAAACATGACAAGGGTTGATCAATTTAAAAATACCTTCATTAACCAAGTTAATGCACATTCACAGGTTCAAACTGAGAATATTTGAAGAACAGAAATAAATATATTAAGCAGTTTGAACATTTAAATATCTTGTCGTTATTCTGTAATTTTGGAACTGGAATTTGAATTTGGAATTGGGGTTTGTACATCTCTGTAAGTTGTTCCTCTACTAGAGAGAAGTGTGATGAGGGAATGTTCTTGTAAGGAGAATGTGGCGTGTGCGCCACTGTGGGCCTCACAGCACAGTAGTACACTGCGGAGTGCTCAAGTGACGCATCCTCGATGTGCAAGTACATTTGTTCCCGGTCACTCCCCACGCTCGCCGACATTCCCGGCATGTCGCTTAGAAGTTTGCCGTTTCCCAACAAGGAAAACAGGAAGCGTGGCGCTTGTCCAGGAAGTTGCTGGTACCAGAAGAAATAATCAGAAGTAGTAGCCTTTCTGTCATAAATGTATGACAGTGTCACCCGTCTGCCTTTTGACGTCAACACTTCACTGGTGACTGGCGCCAGAGCACCGCTGGTGCCTGAAGGATGAGATCAAATAAGATTCAACTTTCGGTTACATGTTGAGTGACTCTTTGGCACTCACCTGCCACCATGACGACGAGCAGCAACCAAGCTGACAGCAGCATGCTGAATGAATTTCTTTCAACTCCTATTCTGCACTCCAGCTCTTAAAAGCTCCTCCCTGGTACCGTCATCATTTGTAGCCACGCCTCAAAGTGCCTGTGACTTTTACTGTCATTTTGGCTACTACTGCTACTTTGCTATTACTAGTGCATCTGATGTTGTCATTTGATAAGATGCACTGTGTCATTAGTCATACTTTAAGTAGAATGAGTATGAAGTAGGCACAAAAGTAGCCATTAAAGAAAGGTTAAAGGTCAATAGATGAAAAAATAAATAGTACAAGGGTGTCATCTAGTGGTGAAACTTACGAATGCAATTTAAGAGCAGGCGAGTGCCAACTGTGGTCATAAGTGTCTAGCTGCAGACGCTAGGCGAGTGGAAACACGTGACCTCTACTGGAAACACTTGACTTCGAGTTTTTTTTTTTTTTTAAGCAAATCATTTTTCAAAACAAATAAACAACTTTATAAACTAACTATTTAGTTACTTTGAACAAAACCGTTTACAGAACATGTAGAATTGTTGAATATAAATGATGTATACAAGTAGGCGGTCTTACCATTAGGCAAACTAGGCAGTTGCCTCGGGCCTCACGTTAATAGAGGGCCCCATAAAATTCCTCATACACTAATGGCCAATACAGTTTTTACTTATTTACGCACAATAATTATGTTTTTGATCCAAATCATTTCGCTGAAATGCCAGCAGAAGGCTTCTTGTATCGTATGTATTTTGCCCCCCTCAGTTTCCACTAATGGAGCAGTCCATCTTACTGCGCATGTGCAAGCGCCAAAAGAACAGAGCGGAATGGCGCGAAGTGACAGCAGTGAGCGAGACGAGAAAGGAAAACGTTAAAAATGAAAAAGTTTATTGTCAAGTTACCAAAAATCACAAATATTTTCACTGCGTCTATGGTGACTTACAGACTGCAGCAGCAAAAAAGATCGACGCCTGTTGGGGACCCAAAAGTAGTGAGTAACTGTTCAGCTGTAAGTATTTCTTCATCTCATTGAACTTGGGAGGGCCCGTAGTATTTTTAAAGCTTTGTCTTACGAAGTCACCCCGCAAAGGAATATTTTTTAACCTTTGAAAAGTAACGTTTTAAACAATATCTCAAAGAATACAAAAACAAGTGGGAAAGTGTTTTCTTTAAGTAACACCCATTTATAGTCAACTGTCTGCTTGACACCTGTGTAATAAATAATGAGACTCACCTGTAAACACTTGTAGTCTAAAATTTGGGCTTTTTGAGCTTTGCTCCAGCGACGTTCTGTGGAGTGTACTTTTTTTTTTTTTTTTGCAACACCCTTATTTGAGTAAAACTGACAATTTTGTTTTCTAATTCATATTATTAACCTTATTTTCATGTTATAAGTCAAACAGATGTTATATAAGTTTAGTCTTGTCATCATTTTGGAAATTGTTTTTGTGTTCAAAGTGTTATTTTTCAAAGGGGGGGTGTACTCACTTATGCCGAGCACTGTAAGAATGGTGGAGTAGAGAGTATTTGCCTCAGCGATACAGCGGAGCAGACAAAATCCTGACATTTCTACATTAGCGCTTGACAATACCACTGACTAAGAAGCCTTACACTGTGTTGTGCGCGTTTGTTTCAGAATGAGACAGGGATGTGCTGTGAGAGTTGCAAAATGATGTCGTGCAATTTTAAGGAAAAGTACTGTATTGGGATTTATAGGTCTGCCTTTAAAATGATCTGTCTTTTTTTCTTTGGAAGCACGAATGGAATATCTGTACTTTTGACAACCTTGTCATTTGTATGTTTATTTTCCAAAAGCACAAAGAAATAAACCACCAAGGAAATGAGCAGATGGCGGAGAATGAGAGGTTAGAAATCTTGACTGTGCGATGTAGTACGTAACGTGATCACGCAATCTGTGTAACAGGGCAGCCATCAGGCTGGTCCAAGAAGAGTGTCTGGAACATGTGGTTGTAGAAGTCCGGGTGGTAGAGGCAGGCCCGGTGGCAGTCTGGACTGAAGTTGAACTCAAGAATCTGAGGAATCATGATTCGCTCACCTGCCGTGAATTTAAAACAAGACAGGCATTTGTTTCATTACATTACACATACATTCCTCTCACTAGATTGAAATTGCATCATAAATACAACAAGCAGTAAAAAAAAAAGTAGAAAGAATGTAAAAAAAACAACAACAAAAACAAGTCAGTCTTCTGGCAATTACTCAAGTAGCTGCAAGTATTGCTTCCACTTTAAAATGTACAACTTTTCAAAGCTAATGACGAAATAAGAACAATTTGTGACTCAATATGATCCACCATAAGGAGCACCAATGAAAAGCATACACTTGCTTTTAATGGATGTTTCCATTCCCACCAATCTACAAAGAACCGATCAAATACTTGCCATTGCCTTCCGTTCTCCACTTCAGCATGAGGTCGACAGCATAAATTGCTCGGGAGGACGGGTACGAACAGATACCATATGGGGCAGGCCGCGATGAAGAAGCCTGGAAGAGGCTCTTGAACGCTTCAAACAATTGTGCCTGAGAGGAGGAAAAGAATTATGACGTACTTGTCCACTGCTATATTCAAAATGATTAAAAGGTCTTCAGATGATGTCGCAGCTAGTAAATAGACTGATATCTAACTTCCTGTTTTATCCAAGATTCTCAATAAAGTAGTTGTCAAACTACTTGTAGTTCTTTGATCTTTGTGGGCGGAGTCTCCTGTATCGCACTGACTTGTCATTATCATTAGCCGGGGATTTAGACACGGGAGAAACAGAAGGAAGACGCTGCGTTATTTATCGTCCTTATTGCCACCACATTGCGCTACTCTCGTGATTGCTCCTATTAGCTTCTCCATGTTGACCATTCGTCGATGTCGTCTAGTGATATTTGTATTTTACTTATCCTGTATGCTTTTATTATTATTCTTACTTATATTACAGCATTTCATTCCCCTCACTTTTTTTGCCGTGCAATAACTCCCACATAATACATCCGATTTACACCGATCAAATTTCAACTTGCTTTAAAAATTCACGCCTTCCGGGGTATTTATCGTCTGATTCCATATTACTTACAGTATTGGCACAAGTTAACGTTAAATATCAACTTTTCCCCATTCGTTTGCAATGGGACTGACACTGAACTTTTTCTAAGTCCCACTTTCCCCGCCCACTTCCATACATACAACTGACCATGATTACCAGCCGTCTTATACTGCTCAGTGGTGCACTTGGTAAATTGCCTTGTCTAGTAACCAGGAGGTCGTGGGTTCAAATCCCACCTCCAAATGTACATTGTAAATAATATACCCATGGCAATTGTGCTAAGGGATATAAATGTATACCAACTGACTGTCATAGTTCCACTTTTCCATGTAAATGAATGGATAATAGTACTGCATGCCTAGGTGGCGCTATTGAGTTATTTTATTTATTTATTTTGGTGCATTTTTCCATTGGATCTCATTAGTTCCACTTTTCCATCTAAATGAATGGAGGGTACTTTTAGATAACACTTTTCCATATCAATTTCAACTTGCTTCCAAAATTCTCGCCTCCTGGGTTCAAGTGTTCTTTTTATTCATTTATCTTTCAACTACAATTAATACTTTGTAATTTTCACATAATTTATCTTTTAATTTACTTTATAAGCATTCAGCTAATAGCATTCAGCTTTCAGCATTCCCATGCAATTTCTGCAGAAATTGCACTTAGTCTAGTTAACAATAATAGTTAAAATGGCGTAGTTGTTTTTCACAATCGGCACAACGTTATTATTATAGAGACTAGTAAAGGGTAGTGTCTTTCAGGCCTTATTGTGAAACAAAAACTGATTTAGTTTGACTTTTAATGACTCCCACTAGCCCAGACTGAAATCGAGTCAAATACAAAAAAAATAAAATAATGCAACAGAGAAAAAAAACAACAACATTGATTTCTATATCCCATCATGAGAGTTCAGTAGATTTGAGTCACTTACTTCCACTTCCTTCCATGTATATTGGGGGTACTGTTTTTCAAACATGGGGATGAACTCATTATAGTGAACCTGGAGACAGAGATCATCGCAAAGCATAGCAAACTATGTGACAATGAGAACATGAAGAAACATAAAGAAACACTTTGTTTAAAACGCATTGAAAAGTACCTGCTTTAGCTCCACTCCCTCTGTATAGTTCATGACAGTGAAATGTTTCTGGTAGTCATCAAAATGGTCCAGGGAGAAAGGTCTGAAGAGGTTCAGAAAAATGTTTGCTATAGCATATACAGTACAACATACAGAAAGCTTGTGCCTTTCACGTAGAGCTCAACAAAGCAGGATGTTACCGCAAATTTGTGCGCTTTTACTCCTCACACCGAATTAGGCGCATGACTATGTCAAAACTAGCGTCTGATTTTCCCAATTGTGCTTCTTGAATCTGGGCCTCTAATTTTTTTACACATCACAAAATATCATCATCTTCTTTCTTTTTTTCACATCCACTGTAGAATTATACAGTACCTATTTGCAAAGCGCAACCAGAAGACATTGTAGGCATAGAGACGCAGAGGGTTCACAGAGCGTAGCATCAACATGTAACGGATGTCAAACTTGACCAGTCCAACGTCCTCCCTCTCGAACAGCACCGGGTTCTCGATGTATTTACACACAACCTGAAGTTAAAAAAAATAAATCTAGATAAATTCTTACAGTTGCTGCGGGTGAATAGTGTTATGGTATTCCAAGTCTTAAATGAATTCCTAGTTTGTAATTTATAAAACAAGCAAAGTGTGTGACACAATACAATAGCCCAGTTGCCGTTCATCATATACCTTAGTGAAATGTTTCAACAGTCAGGATATTTATGGATGGTTATAGCTTTTTGATTTTTTTTGCCCTATAAAGCCTGAACCATAAAATATATAATAAATAATTATTTGTAAATAGAGTATTTATTGGTCCTTTTGTACAAACAAAATATTTTTTTTGAAAATCAACTTCCACATTTGAATTTTGATACGCATCATATTTGATACATCCGGTCACAATGCTTTGTACATTTAAAGCTGTCAAAAATATAATAATAAACAGACATATCAAACATATTAGTATTTCCAAAAATCAGAACTACTACTCCCACTATTAATAAGTGTAGGTGTCTCTCGTTTCTCAATTGGGGCCATCTTGCAAGGTCGCTGGAAAAGCTGGGTGATACTGCCCTCTAATGGATTATCCGTGCAATGCATGTGTCAGATCATATACGACAGGGTTTTAATGAGAAAAAAAATTATACTCTTGAAATAGAGGGCTCAAAATGTCTTGTATTACATATGATAAGTTATGGTCCTAAAATTCTATGGAATGATAGTGTAATAATTTTTCGATTTGTGAGGGGGAACAAATGACTGTTTCTTTCTGTATACAATGCATTGTAACACCGACTAGTTTGGGCCAGCAATACCTTTGGTGTACTCTCTCGCTGTCGAATTATGTAGTTCAAATTGTTGGTAATGTGCATGTCCATTCCACGGGCCAAATTCCATGGCTTACATATCCAGTGGTTATCTTGGCCACTAAAATCCAAAAAAAATCTCATGTTAGTTGTAACAATAAATAAATACAAAACTAACAGGAACAAAAAAAAACAAAAAAATAACTATCTTTTTCTTTTTCTTTTTAAATATTAATTCACTAAGACATCAGATCTGGTATTTACCTGGCTTTGTAAACCACTAACCTACATGTGATCTGATGATGTTGGCACCAGTAAACACACAGTAATTGTTGATATTAAAAAATAAATAAAAAAACATTAAAAATACCAACCTTTGTTGTCTGTCTTGATAGCGCCTTATGAACTGTGGAAGCTCTGTCTGGAGGTTGTAAGTCTCGGGTATGACATCGGAAGCACCCTTCTCTCTCCGGGCCACGGCAGCAAGGCAATCCTTCACAATGATGATGTTTTCACAGGGAAACTGGTTAAGCAGGACATGAGGTCGCTCCACGCTGAGTTTTCTGTCAGAAAGTAAGACGTTACATTCTTCTTCTTTTTTTTTACAGAAGAAAGCGTGGAGTTCCATAAAGCAATTGCGGAATTTCAGGCTGAAGCATTGGATAAAATTATACACGGGTGCGAAGAAATCGGATGAACTGAAATTCACTCAGTGTCGTGATGAAAGTGTGTAACTCTTTTCCCAACCTGTAGTCTTTGATGTGGTCGTAGCTCCAAATGATGTCCGCCTCCTCCTCATTCTCTGTCATCTGGAAACGTACATGCTTCAAGTTGTTAATCACTTGGAATATTTCAGAGTACACCCTGGAAACAAAGTTGAAAACAGTAGAAAAGTAAGCATATGCAAGGCAACCTTGAGATATGCTGACATGTCATAATGTTGATAAACAAACCCAATTCCAAAAACGTTTGGACGCTATACAAATTGTGAATTAAAAACCGAATGCAATTATGTGGAAGTGCCACATTTGAATATTTTATTCAGAATAGAACATAGAGAAACGGGCCAAAAGTTTAAGCTGAGAAAATGTAGCATTTTAATGGAAAACTATGTTGATTTCAAATTCCATGGTGGTTATGATGCGCCAAATGTGCTCTATAGGTGAAAAGAAGTGGACTGCAGGCTGGCCATTTCAATACCCGGATCCTTTCCCTACGCAGCCATGATGTTGTAATTGGTGCTGCAATGTGGTCTGGCATTATCGTGTTGAGAAATGCAAGCTCTTCTCTGAAAGTGATGATGCCTGGATGGGAGCATATGTTGTTCTCCAATCGGAATATACCTTTCTGCATTGACGATGCCTTTCCAGATGTGGAAGCTGCCCATGCCACACGCACTCATGCAACCCTATACCATCACAGAACATTCCTGTTTGCGGTGCGGTGCCGTTTAAGGGCCCGAAGATCATGGGCATAGTGTAATAATTGTTTTTATGATTTTTCGCCCTTGAGCCTTACACACACAGATTGTTCCAGATTCTCTGAATCTTTGGATGGTGTTATGCACTGTAGATGATTACTTCAACCTTTTTGCAATTTTTCACTGGCAAACACCGTTCTGATATTTCTCCACTATCTTTCTGCGCAACATTGGAGGAATTGGTGATTCTCTACCCATCTTCGCTTCTGAGAGACACTGCCACTCCGAGAAGCTCTTTTTATACTCCAATCAAGCTTAGTGGTAACTGGTCTTCCAGCTGTTTTTTTTTTATGAGTGCAATTGACTTTTCCAGCCTCTCATTGCTACCTGTCCCAACTTTTTTGAGATTTGTTGGCACCATGACATTTTCAATCAACATTTTTCCTGTCATCTATGTTCTATTCTGAACAAAATGTTGAAATTTGGCACTTCCACATAAATTTGTATAGTGTCCCAACTTTTTGGGAATTGGGTTTGTACATACTTAAGTATTCTGTCCTTGGGTAGCGGTGAGGGATGAATTTCCACAGGAAGTGTCTCTTTGTTTTCCTGAAAAACTATCTAGATATAGCACAGACAGAACAGTGAGAACCCATTCATTGAATAATTAAATGGAATTTGAATTTGAAAAAATAAGAATTTATGCATTCACACAGTAACGCTCCCCACCTCATAGTATGAATCTGCCGGCTCTGTGGTATTTTGACAAACTCCTTGTAGGTCAGCAGGTATCCATGGTAACAAACAGCACTGCCTAACTAGAGGGTCTGATTTACCATATGCAAAGTCACGGGTTATTTCATCTGTGAAATGAAATAATTCAAAATGAGTAAAACATTTATCTCCTAATTTTACACGGGGAAATGTGTTCACGTTCATAAATGTAGGAAGGTACATTTCAAGGGGGAGTTTACAGTAAAAAATAAAGGGAAAAATAAGGCAGTTTTTGTCATATGTAACCCTCCAGCACAAAACAGACCGCTTGGGTAAAAAAAAATATTTTTTTTTAATAGATGTATTTTCTGAAAGCCTAGAAAGATGCTTTCCATTAATTTACAGATTGCAGTGTAACCATCTGGAATATTGCCGATGTTTCATCCCTAATCTGTGATGTGTATGGGAGTGTTTGCCATCACCTCCCTCTTCCAGGTCTCTGAGCGGCCAGAGTACAGTGAAGGCTGCTTGGGCCTCGGCAAAGAAGAAGGGCGCCATGCCACTGCTTGGCTTGTCAGAGTGATGCACTTGAGAGCCAAACTCATCCATGATGTACCACACTGGAATCTTCTCCTCCGCACACTAAACATCACATCATATTAGGAATAGAAAACAAGTGCATGGCCTTATCTACAGTAGTCGTCCACATATTGGCGATGTCATTTTCTATGTACCCCTTGTGAAAGTTGATAGGTCTGGTTGTACAGCCACATGTGCTCCATCACCAGCTCCACTCCATCAGCATCGCTCTTCTTCCCACTCAAGTCCAAGCCCATGAGGGAGGCCATTCTGGGCAACAGGCCAGGAATCTGCTCCAGCTGCCGACGAGCATGATCAACACGGTATGTCCAAGCATGGTCCACCAGGAAAATACTGCAGTCACAAGGTGATGCACATGGGTTAAATGCGTTTCAGTTAAAAGCTCATTCAAGACTGTAAAGTTCCTTGAATAAATTCTGCATAAAAAATAATTCTCAAATAAAATATATAAACGGCAACTGACAAAAGTCGATAAATTTAAAAAAATAATAGTGAAATCTAACCAATAAAAATCTGACATTGCTTTTTAATTGTGGGTCAATTAAATTATAATGATAATAATAATAATAATGAAATGGGCTTGGACAAAAATGATGCCCCTAACAAAATAATTTATTTTGAACACAGGGATACGACGTTGCGTTTTTTACTCTATGCTATGTGCAATGCTGTATTAAAAACAAAACAAAAAAACACTCGTATTTGGTTTATCGTTTGCAAAGGTTTTAATGACTTCAAAAGAAAAGAAACTGCTCTGGAGATGACAGTACTGCACTTATTGTACTTCAAAGTCTGTGGACTGTTAGTACCTGTGGTATTTGATTTGTGGATGTCTGTTTTTAAAATATTAGTACTTCTCATTTTTACTACACAATACTTACCACTGTTTACAGCCCACAAAAACAAAGCATTTTTGAAAAAGAAAAAAAAACTAATAAAAACTAACAAGTCAGCTCTGAAAACTAATTTAAAAAAATTACTACATTTGAAAAATAAAATAAAAACTAAGTATAATCCAAAACTATCTGCATAATAATTTGGAATGCAATATATGTACAATAACAAGACATGTTGGCTATACCTTGTAGGCTGTGAAGCTTGCAGTCCACTCTTGCAGGTAACAACCACTTTGGAGCGCATCGTTGTTCCAGGCTTGTCCTCATCCCTGCCGTTCTTACCACCATTGTCATCATTTTCTTGAATTCGGATGATTCCAAACACCTCACCAGCATCGTAAATCTGTCAGGAAAAGAATGTATGATATATATATATATATATATATATATTTATATATATATATATATATATATATATATATATATATGTATGTATATATAGCTTTGTATGAGGCTGTCCTTTGTGAAGCGCTTTGTGACTTCTGTCTGTAAAAACCGCTATATAAATAAAGTTTACTTACTAGTGTAAACAATATGAGACATGCCCTCCCTGAGCCGTCACCTTATCGAGGTGGAGGGATTTGTATGTCTATTTCGTATGTATGCCAACTTGCCAAGCAGGTGTGGGCATACTTAATGCCCTCCAGTTTACGCAGGGAAGCCCTTCTTCGATTAGCTGAAATGTTTCAGCGAAAAATATTGGTGTGCTCCCAGTCAACTCTGGAGAATTACTGGGATGTTTCAAACTGTCACTTGCCCTAAAACTGGATTTAAATAGCACAAATAGAACATTATTCATGTGAAGAGTAGTGCGGGCTGTAGATTGCCATGTGCTTTGTTAATCAATTGTTTTATATTGAATGTATTTAATATGGAGGACTTTCGTTTTAATTTCTCATTCCATCATTGTATTTATTTATTATTATTATTATTAAGAAAATTCCACCAAGACGGCGGCCACTTGTCACGTTGCTTTAGTTGCTACTGTACTATAGCATTGCTAGCAACAAAGAAATGAGTGGATTTTCACCACGCGAGAAAAAAAAATGCTTTAACCTGCACAGCTCGGCGTGCAGCATGTTGCCCAACACGAGTAACGTAACCGTAGTCTCTATTCATTCACACTTTGTATTTGATCTAAGATGAACAGCAAATGATGTGTTATTTCGTATGAACTGTTGGTAGACCCCTACTACAAACACGGGAGTGACGTTAATTGATCGCTGAAGTTACCACGTGGTATAGTACTTTACGGGGACAACAACAACTTATCACTGACCTCGTTGGTGAGTTTATGGTGCAGGCTCCTCCAGTAGGTTTCAGGTATCGCTGACCCTTGCAATGCGTTGTGGTATAACATTTCAAAGGTCTTAAATTCTTCCTCTTCGTCCCTTATTAAGGATTTGCCAGCAATTGTTGACATTTTTACAGCAATGATCTATTTTTCCACTTTACTGGAACCCGGAAGTGAGTAGAATTATTTTGACCCGTAGATATGAAGTAGATAAGACACGCCTCTTTTAAGACGCGACCCAATAGCTGAGCAAGGAGGGGCAATGACGTCAACGTGTGTGTGCGCGTGTTAGGGAAGCTTCCGGGCTCGTATTGATGCATTGCTAGCACACGTTTTGGCGTTGACAAAAAAAAAGTAAACTGTGTGAAAATGTACAGGCTACGACGTAAATTCAATGTCCAGGCCCCTGCAAACATGGCTGTCACGTAGGCACGGTGGCTTGAGGGATTGACTGCTTATCTAGGGTGCGTTCGGAACTAGCTGCCATCTTTAACCGGTAGGTAGAACAGTACCCGGCGAGCTCTTGTGTGGTTACTATTGGCCTCAATAAATTCATCATAACTCGTCGAATTCTTTACCAAAAAAGTAAAATAAGACGAGAGGGAGAGAGAGCCGCCTGCACAGTTAATCTAACACAATGACATCAACTGTGAAATAACACATACGACAGATCTGGACACCCTTTAACTTTGAAAATGTTAAAATGACACTTTATGAATTAAAATCAACTTCTAAAAATTTAGCCCTGATATTTTAACTATTTTTGCTATGTAGTATGAGAAGTAACTGTGAAAAGGTTCTATCCAAACCCACCTCTTTTGAATTTAAAATGTGGGCCGTCATTTAGCACTCTTCAGTCTTGAAATATTTCTACAGCATTTTATATGAAGTAGACTTGATTTACTCCTGAAACTTGGCATGTTTTAGCCTTCACAAGTGCGTTACGTGTGTCAAACCAACAGCCAATTTCAAAATGCGCCCTCCAGTGGACACAATAAGCAACAACATTTACTTTTATTGGGGGGGATAGCAATCTCAAAAATAGCAGCGAATGAGTTATAATAAATTGTAATCCCTGTGGTCCGAGTTGGCCACCTTCATGGGTTAGTTCTGGCCCACTGACCATAAATTTGATGGCCCTGGTCTGTCTGTCTAAAGTGCATTATGTTCGGTATTTTATTTATATTTCCATATTTACATTTGTTATTGTTTTTAATTAGTGCTTTATAAATAATGTTGAGATCTCTCCATGGCCTTCCCCAGGTACTTCGACTTCTGCTCACGTTACACAAATATACATTTTAGATTAATTCGAAAATTGCCCAGATGTGAAAAGCGATTATTAATACCCCGTGTTGTTTGTTAAAATGTTGTTATTGCTATTTTTGTACATTTGTTGTTCACGCAAAGGGAAATGTAGTTTAATGACAGACGTGTTACAGATTATGTTAATCATACTTAAAACGGATTGTATTTAAAACGACTTATTTTTAAGCTTCTAAGTTCATTTGGTGAATGAACGAGTATTTACAACGTCAGAGGGGTGTGACTATAGCTCATGATGTCGGACTGCATGGGAAAGATATGTGACGTATAACACCGGTGTATTTTTGTAATAGCAACGGAATATGCGCAGGTGCACGCATCTTTGAGCCTTGCAAAAGGACTGATGAGACGCGCTACGTCACTTTTCTTGAATTTGATTCGCCCTGGAAGCTGTGAAGAAGCTCCGCAACCTACATCGGCCGCAGCATCCGATGCGTCACTCGTTTTCATCCGAAACGGGAATTAAGAGCTAATTTTGCCGTACGATGGCAGAGAGCGAAGTAAATACGCCAAGTACACCGATTGAGTATGACAGCAAATACTTTGAATTTGATGGGATTCGGTTGCCGCCTTTCTGCAGAGGAAAGATGGAGGAAATCGCCAACTTCTCCCTCAGAGGGAGCGACATATGGATTATTACATACCCCAAATCAGGTAAACAACATCTCCTTCACCAAATGTACATGCCACACTTGCAGTAATACAATAATTGCAAACGTCAGATGTCCCCCTAAATTTACACTCTTGGGCTGCCCCTTAATTCATATGTTGTTTTTTCCCCCCTGTTGTATTAATGTCGTAAACAAAAATCTTAAGTAAATAATCTTTTTTTTTTTGCAAGCAAATTGTGCAATAAATTATTGAATTGTGTATGTCTTTTATTTATTTATATAAAAAACAAATTTGAATGGCTTTGTCATTTTAGGCACCAGTCTACTTCAAGAGGTTGTGTATCTTGTGAGTCAAGGAGCCGACCCCGATGAAATTGGCCTTATGAACATTGATGAACAGTTACCTGTCTTGGAGTACCCTCAACCAGGCTTGGACATCATTAAGGTATTGTGTTTCAAATGATGTTATGGCATTGATTTTGCTTATCCCCGGCTTAATTGAAAAACCGGTCAGCAAGGCAGATGAATGGTTGTTCCATTTAGTCCTAACCAAGTTTACAACATGGTCAGCACTTGAATGAGATTTGCATTTTTACTGTGATGAGCGTCACAAACCCAATTGGAATTTCAAGTGGGATCACATTAATTGAATTGAACGATCAACATTGTTACTCTTCACACGAATGTTTTCCATTCCCCCCCGCAGGAACTCACGTCCCCGCGTTTCATCAAAAGTCATCTCCCCTACCGATTCCTTCCCACAGGAATGCACAATGGAGAAGCTAAGGTCAGTTTTATTTTGGTTTCTTCTTAGGCTAAAAATAAAAACGAGCGGCTCATGTTAAAATATACTGACATCACAGGTAGAACAACAAAAGTGACGGCGTTTCTTAGCTTATGCTGTAACCCAAACAGGCAGACTTGGAACCTCAACTCTTGAAAGCGTGCAGTTAGTTGTTTGATTGTGCTAGCTTATCAGCGTATTGTTTGCCTCGCCCTTCTTTGGTATACTTGAATTCACCAATAGGACTTTGATATTTGAATGAGAACTTTAGTCCCGTCTTTTGGTCTGTTTTTTTTTTTTTTACAAATTAACAGTGTAGATTATTTCTGCAAAGATTAAGAGAAATGTGGTACTGAAGTGTTGAGATGTAGCTTTAAAGTCTTTTTTATTTTATTATTTTTTTTTTTTATCATTTCAGTTGTCTGGATTTTTTGGGCCTAAAATAACAAACAAATAAAAAAAGAAAAGCCCAGGTATGGATTCTGGCTTTCTTGCATGAGTCAGCCCTCCCCCACTATGTAAGTACTGAGCGCCATCATTCCATCAGTGGAATGAGTTATTTAGTAATAATAAATTGCCCATTTATTCATTCTTCTTTGCTCTCATCGGCGGCAGACACGTTCTCTTCCCTTATCTTTCCTGCTCGCTGACTTTATCTTGTATAGTCTTTTTATCTCAACGCTATCACTCGAGCCTCCTGTTGCATTTTCCTCCAAAATCAAAATCATGGAATTAATCAGCTGGACTCTCAACACAATGGACCAAGTATTCTCGACGAGGAGACCAGGATAAGGGGGGGACCTGCATGTCCGGATGGAACGTTTGTGGTTGGATTCCTGAAACAAGTGGAAGATTGTATGCCTGCCCATCCTTGTTGTCGAGGATGTCGAAGACGCGTACATGAACGGAATTTTGATAACAGGTATTTTGCTGTTTTGAGACTTCTTGCAATATTCAGTTGTCAACGGCAGCACTATTGGACCTATCAAAGCTGCCAATTATGACCGAGAGAGCTCAATCGCAGAGTGGATGCCATTTCTTGGCGAGATGGAAACCAACGTGGAGCAGTTGACGGCTCGCCTTGAAGAAACGACCACATTTTCAGCTAATTGATGCCCATTGAGAGGTCCAGACAGAGACGGAGTTAAGGATGACTGAAAGTAAAGTCAGTTTGACCTAAAAGCATCTCTTATGTTGTCTAGACCTTGGCGAAGGCTACTATCTCTCCTGGATGTTTTTACTATAACCCCCCCCCCCCCCCCAATCTTTCTACGCACTTTGGCTCGCTTAACGCAATTGTAAACATTTGACTTTTAAGAAATCGTGAAATAATCCTGTACAACTTTCTATTAGGGGTGGGAATCTTTGATTGTCTCACGATTCAATGCAATTCGGATTTTTGGGTGTGCGATTCGATTCCGAATCGATTTTCGATTAAGAAAGATTTTTGATTCAAAATGATTTGATTGACAATGATTTTTGCTTCAATTTATAGATGTTCAAGGAATCGTAATGATCTACTCCAGTCTGACTCGCTAATGCTAATTAGTGCGGCTACTCGCGGCACTTTTATCACTCAAAAGAACGGCTCCACGCTGCAAAAAACAACAACTTTTATTGGAATAACTTGATCGTAACTTTTTCCTTCTACTCTCTAATGTGGCTCCAACTTAACAGTGTATCAGACCGCGTGGAACCACACTGCCCTTATGTGGCCAAATTGTGTACAACATGAACAGCGCTCCCAATTAAGGCACACACAAACAAAGGGAAGACAGTATAAAATTATTTAAATAAAATCGATTTTGGGACATTTAAAATTGATTCTGAACCGTACTAAATGAGAATCGGGATTCTTATGAGAATCGATTTTTTGGCACACCCCTACTTTTCATCATTTGTCTAGAATTGTTCTGGTATATTAAAAAGAAATCAAGAAATTGAACAAACGTAAAATAGAAAAATGTAAGTAATTATCTATTCGTGCTTTCTGAGCCCCCCCCCCCAAAAAAACCAAATTCCTTTTCTGTGGTTTTCCACCAGATAATATATATGGCTCGTAACCCCAAAGACCTGGTAGTATCCTACTTTGAGTTTCATCGATCTCTTCGGACCATGAGCTACCGAGGAACCTTTCAGGAGTTCTGCCAGCGCTTTATGAATGACAAGCGTAAGTACGGCGGTTACCAGATGACATTCGTTTCGTTCAGTCACTGCTCTGGTTCTTGTTCTGTCCGCAAACTCGTACATCATTTGTTGTTTGTTTTTCCCCCCCTCCTCTCTGTAGTTGGTTATGGTTCCTGGTTTGAGCATGTTTTAGGATTCTGGGAACATCGTATGGACTCAAATGTTCTCTTCTTGAAATATGAGGACATGTACAAGGTAACATTGCACGCTCATGCTACATGTGCTAACAAAATGCGTTAATAATTAGCTCATGTGAGGAGGACGGTCATGGACCCTCTACATATGGAAAAAGTGCCTTGAGATGACCTTTTCGATGCTATACATGTAATAATGGAAACGCATCTAATTTGAACAGTGAGGCGGGTGTTCATTTGCGACATCTGTATTTCCTACATTTCCCACGGTTATTTTTCTTACGTCTCTTAGGATCTTGGGGCATTGGTGGAGCAGTTAGCCTGGTTCCTGGGAGTATCTTGTGACAAGGTTCAGCATGAGGCTATGGTGGAAAGCTGCAACCAGCTCATTGAACAATGCTGTAGTTCAGAGGCACTGTCCATTTGCAGGGGTGAGTAAAATCAACAATACCTGCCCTCTGACTGATCTGGAGTTCATTGCATTTTCTTCTTGTCTTTTGATGGATTTTCCCCCTTTCATTTTTATGACTGGCTCTTAGTGTGATCAACAACTACAACTAACCTTCCCTCTCATCATATATGCTCCGTGCAGGTCGTGTTGGTCTGTGGAAGGACGTCTTTACTGTGTCAATGAATGACAAGTTTGATGCCGTGTACAGACAAAAGATGGGAAATTCCAACCTGAAGTTTGATTTCTGCCTTGGAGAAAGGCCCGTTCCCACCCTTTAATCCACTCCAGTACAATTCACAGCTAGTCAGTTCATGCTCTTTTCCAGTCACTGAATACTTTGGTGTGCTTACCATGTAACGACATCTATGTCATAGAGTGACTTGAACTATACAATTTGTGATTATCAGGTAAAAAAAAACAAAAAACACACACACATATTTTTGCACATAAATGTATGTATAAATTGTTTAATTGTAGAAATGATGTATGTCAAGCTACAATATTCCAGAAAGTGTAGTATTACCCCTGCTAAGGATGATCTGTTTTAATTACTGTACACAATAATAATAATAAACCTTTTATTTTCCTGGATTTTTTTTTTTTTTAAGGTATCCTTTTGGATGTTACTATCATATTTACATTAGAATATTTACATTGAAGTTATTTACGAAATATCCCCTTCAGACCCGTGGACATGACATATTCGTGTGTCTAAACCAATAAAACGCATCATTTGGATGTTGATTTGCTTGATGTTCATGTTAAAAATGTTGCACATAAGCTTGGTAAGTTTACAACACGTTACAGACATATTATCCTGTCGTCCACTATAACAACTAAAAACAGTGAGATCCCCCCCCCCCCCCCAAATCAAAAAAAAAATCCATGTTCTTATGTGGGGGGAAAAAAGTCAAAAACAGCAAAAAAAAAGAAAAGAAAGGAATTTTGCCCAGCAGAAAAAATGCGGGTCTGAAGGGGCTACAAAAATCCCCAAAAGTCATAAGAAAATGTGAATTAATAATACATACAGACATCTTTGCTTATGTCAAGTCGAACATGATTTGGACACATTTTTCTTCACAGTCAAAAGCTGTAATATAAACCTAGATTCGTCCGCATATTGAAATATGTGTTTTATTTCCTGTAGCACACGCACTGCTTGTCAGACAGGCCACCCATTGTCCACTTTAGGAAGCACCCTATTCCGGATTGTGGTCAGGGATTATGGAGCAATAACGGGGACTGTTCTGTCATCTCCTCCATTTCTCTTCACCTTATACTCGAGATCAAATGAACCCGATACCTGGAATCACACGGCTTCAAAATGCTGCTTCAGAATTGATTTGTATTAATGGCCACCAAATTAATAAACAATGTGATGTTTTTTTTGTGTGTTCGTGCGTTAGTAACAGTGACCATTGGAAAGCGATGTTCAAAAGTTTGGGATCCTTTTGACCTTGCTTGCGTACTGTATGTACAGTATGTCTTCCAGCCAATGTTGAACGCATATTTTCAAAAACTGGAAAGAGGAACCGCTCGAAAACTAAATTCTTAGTTCTTAATAAAAAAAACTGTAAATATATCTTTGCCCTGTGTCATGTTGTCTGTTCACAAGTACTCCGGTTATAATAAGATGCACGCTTGTCCAACATTGACTTTATGAAAAAAAAAACATCGTAACTTTGCCAATTTAAATGAACACAGTCTTCCATAAATAATATATTGATCCATATCATTTTTATTTTTCGCTCTTCCACTGGATGTCCTTAATGTTGCTTTCGCTGAAGTACCAAAGCTGAGAAATTGTTTCAGCACAGTTCGAAGGAGAGCCTCAACGTTTTGGATTCTTTTTCTATTCACCTTGGACGCTTTTTTTTTGTTTTGTTTTGTAGTTCTCTAATATCTGCAGTGGCGTTGGGTATTTAAGGTTCACAGGACACATTTGTGAACCGGTGTAACAAGAGTTATAGAGCACACACACACACACACAAATAATACTACTACATTATTTTTATATTGCTGTCTATGTTAATATCTCTCAATTTGTACTAAATGTTTTCATGCGCAGTATTTTGCAAAATAAATACAATGTTGTCAAGCCCACAAATCAAGAACACTTATTTGTTTTTCAGATAGAAGTCATGGAGGCCTTTTCACAAATTCCCAGCATCAATTTGGAAATACTGACGGCATCGGGTTTGTTTGTTTTTTATACTGGTCACCTAAGAAATAAAGCTTTCTTTTGTTTTTTCCTCTCCATTTTTGAACTGATCAAGGATTGTTAAAAATGTTGAGAACATTTTAGGGTGAGATTACTGCTGATTACTAGAGATCTTCAAATCCCGCTGCTGTCGGTGTGAAGCAAGGCCCGATTGACAGCTGTCACAACCCTATGGTTGACCCCCCCCCCCTCACCCCCGCCCCCCTTACACGCACACACACAGTTTTTTTTTTTTTTTTACTACTCTACTGTGTAGTCCTTGTGAGTAAGATAGCTTTGTTTGCTTGGTTGGCTAGAGTTCCGAGAGTATTATACTCCCATTTGGTGAGCTACATCTGCTTAGTTTTGTTTGCCATTAAAAACCTTTTTACTGGCTGACCATCTAAATTAATGATGGTATTTTATCATTACCATAAATCCGTATTCCATATCAGTTCTCGTTACCTGTGAGCAAATGTTATGTGATATGAGTGTGTTCAGTCAGTTTATTTAAATGCAGCGTATATGTAATGGTATTTTTCTTTCTTGTGTAGCTAGGAAAGCAAAATGATAGAGTAAAAATAGTCTTATGTAAGGTATCTATCATTAATACATTACTAAAGATAATAATAAAAAAAAAAGATTAAGGGTAACCAAAAAATACTTGGGCTTTTTTTCAGTCTCTCAGCTTCAAGTGAGGCTGTTAATAGAAAACGAACAGTAGCCAAGATTGTTGTTTTCATTTATGATCACAAGTGTTGCCTACATTACGTCACAACGGTACATTTCAAAAGTTGTACATTACTTAAAGATTTGAAATAGTAAACATATTTAGTTCCTTTTATTAGATTACATTATGCTGCGGTGCTTCGATTTTAAACGCCAACTGAACGTAAACGTGAAAATTGAGTTTAGTGTCGAACGCAAAGGGGCATGCCCACTGAAAACGTATACTGTACCTCATTTGCATAATGTACTCATTCGCATCCGTAATTGGAACATTATGACGACAATCCGGGAAGTGTAGGCGCTCCTGCAAAAATGAAAAAAAAATGTCAATGATTATCAAGTAAATCAACCCGGAGGCAAAAATGCGCGTGCCCGCGGAGGCGGAGACAACAGCGAGACCGCGCACGCACACTGCATAGCACATTACGTACGCTTTGGTGCTACGTGCACGTGAAGAGATTCAAGTCGCTCTCACTCTGACACGTAAAAGGTGGTCATTGTACATTTGTTGGCAGCTAACGCAGTTTTAGAATCTTTTATTTCGCTCGTCTTTTCATAAACACAAAACGGCAGTATGTTGTGGACAGCAAGCCAGGTCTTCAGGAAATTTTCCTCCTCTTCTGTGAGTAATTCATTCCAACTGCTTTTGCTGTATTAATACAAAGTTGCCATTGTTGACTGGTGGGAATATACTTGGTTTTAGCAAGTTTAGATTTTTCCCCCCCATAAACCGCTGCGTACGTCTTCATTCACATGCACTGTAATTACAGTACACACAGTGCAAAACGTAGAGGAGTTGCATCAGCACAGCTTCTTCTTTTTTTTTTATCTGGATGGTCGAGATGCAACCGTGCAGGACTTCTTGACAATATTGGACATCGTGTAATCACTGACTATCGAAAGATATGTTTTAACGACGACTTATTTCATTTCAAATTTCACCGAAATGCCGACATAACGGTGAATAGTAACGATTAACAATTTGCAACATGCTATATGACACCGGCTGCCTCGTGCACTTGACAGGGCCAACTCAAAATCTGCACGGGAAACTCGAACCCCTTTTCCCCTTACACGTGTCTTGGGCAAATGGGGAGGGTGTAGGCGTCATCGTCATTCAGCCAGTAGCTTTTCTCGGCCCTGCTTCTGGCCAATGGCAAATGCTTATGATAAGTAGACCGAACGACAATACTGGAAATGTGGAAGGCAAACATCTTGCTTCTTGGAAATGCAGTGTTGGCAACAAGTGCATGGAACTGACTGAGTGACAAACACTTAATCATCATTCCTCCTATTAAAACCTATTGAGCGAGGGGAAGAAGAAGAAAAAAAAAACTATGCACCATTATGCATAAAACAGGTTCTTGCTACATGATGTGGAAGTTGGAACAACCCAAAGAAATGTTCCTGTCACGAGGTTCATTATTCAACCTAATTATCAAGGCCTGATTTATCTCAGAAAAGACGAAATATGCTCAAACTTACCCAAATAATTTAAATGAACATGTTTATTATTAACTTAAATACCATATTAAAAATACTTTGGAATTCAGTATAATGCCTCAAAGTAATTTCTCTGTCCGTGTCATTACAGAATCACTACCAGAATAAGCTCAAACTAGCTATAATTGGTCAAAGTTTGTTTGGCAAAGAGGTGTATAGCAACCTGAGGAAGCAGGGTCACAAGGTGGTAGGCGTGTTCACTGTACCCGACAAAGATGGCAAGGCTGACCCCCTTGGTAAGTAAGAACAATATTTGTTTTCATATTGTTAGGATGAGTCGATGAAAGAACATATCTTTTGATGTACCTGTTGAATGAGTTTTTAGGCATTGTTCCACTTGCTGACAGTTTTTGGGCTGTCACTCCGGCCTTAATTGGCGCAGTCTAATCACAGCCGTTTGGGCCAGGCAACCTTTAAATTAAAGGCGTATGGGAATATCAATTGCATGTTAATGGTATTGTCTCCTCTCCTGCTGATCGACAACTAACCAATCAAAGGAAAGCTGTTAAAAAAGAGCAGAGACCCAATCGGAGAAAAGCTTATTTACATATTAAATATTTCCTGTCATGCGAAAAACGGCTCCTTGAAAATGTCCTTTTTATGTATTTTTTTTTAGGCGTTTGAGAATGACTACTGTAAAAAAAAAAAAAAAAAAAATCAATTTAATAAAACAAAGCTCGAAGCTTACATATAGTGACAGTAGTAGCAAAATAATGTATGCTTATTTACTGTCTGTTTCGTTATTTATAATTGGCTTTTTCAAACTTGTTAAAATACGAATTACATTGCCACCGCAGGGATGCAACTCCGTGGTAATCTGTGGGCACACACACACACACACACACACAATGTTTTTACACTATGCTGTGTGCTGAGGTCACGTGACATCACACTGACAGGGGTCAAGAAAGATGTTGTGCTCCGTTTTTTTAGAGCTACCGGTGCGCTGTGGTCATGTTATGTCATGCTGACACTGACCAACCTGTGATTACGCGCCTGTCCCTCAAATGTTTGTAAAGGAAAGATAAGCATGGAAAAGGGTTGGTCCGCTGGCCGATGGGAAATTGTAACGATTACAGTTTGACGATAGAAAAGCCAATCTTTCGTACCTTGCCGTTTCAGCCTTGGCAGCAGAGAAGGATGGCACACCAGTGTTCAAGTTCCCACGGTGGCGAGTTAAAGGAAAGCCCATCCCAGAAGTAGTCGAGGCCTACATGGCGGTGAATGCTGAGATCAATGTGATGCCTTTCTGCTCTCAGTTCATCCCCATGAACATCATTGATTCTCCCAAGCACGGCTCCATCATTTACCACCCCTCCATCCTTCCCCTGCACAGAGGCGCCTCAGCCATCAACTGGTAAGGAGGACCTGGGCGGTTAATGATAACTGCAATCCTATGGAGGACCAACACTGCCAAAATTCAAAATAAATAAATGATGAAATAAATAAATAATAATATAATAATAAAATAATTACATTAAAAAAAATATCGATATTATTATTATTTTAAAATTTTAATTTATATTTATTTTTTGGGATTACGTTTTTGAATTGTATATATTTTTTACATCCGTTTTATTTTCACTTTTAGTCATTCATTTATTTATTTATTTAGTCATTTATTTATTTTGAATTTTGACAGTTTTGGTCCTCCATATAATCCACCATTGTTTATATTATTATTGGAAGTTTGATAAAAAAAACAACAACCCAAGTAGGTGTAGTACAGTTAGAGGCAAAATCTTTTCCCATTGCTTAAACTCATCAACTAAAACGATCACTTTCATACCATTGAAATGGTGCTTGCAAACAAAACCACCTTCTAAAATGAAAACCAAGGAGTCAAAGGAGGACATCTTGAAAAATCCATTTTATAGAGTAATGTATTTCTTACTTTGTATATTTGTCACTGTGTCATCCATCAGGTCCTTGATCCACGGTGATAAGAAAGCTGGTTTCACAATATTTTGGGCTGATGATGGTCTGGATACCGGACCCATCCTGCTGCAGCGGGAGTGTGCTGTCGAACCCAATGACACTGTGGACACACTCTACAACCGTTTCCTCTTCCCAGAAGGCATCAAGGCAATGGTAACCACTGAAAGGTCATTTTTGGTCATTCTGTTCCTGCTGTCAAGTTGTCAAAACTCACATGATATTTTGAAGGAGGTTTTGTTTTAGGCAGTGCTCATGTACCCGATGTTAAAGCAAATACAAGCTAGCGACAGCTAATAACGAAAGCACATAACCAAACAAACAATGGCGCAATACCATTCAACTAACATTTGCATTTCTCACATTTGTCGTTAATGCACAACTTCAAGTGGAAAAGGTTTGGAAAGTTTGCTGACTGCTGAACGGGGGACAGTAAAAATACTTGAGCACTGACAAGTAGAGTTTAGAAAAGGTTTCATCGCAATTGTGACATCAATGGACACTCATTAACTAAAGGCCTAAATGCTGTGATATAACTTTGGGGTTTAGCAAACAAATAATAACTGAAGGTGGCAGCAATAAAAACCTCTGGTTAAGAAACTCAGGGTCATGTCCATGGGTTCTTGAAATCGGGCAATGATTAACTGTCAAAAAAAAAAAAAAACATCCAGGGATTTAAAGTGATGACTAAATTTATATTCAAAATAGTAACACAACTACAGCAACACTTGCCAGAGTAGTGTATTATCCAATTGGGAATAAATTAAATAAAACATTTCCATAAAATCCTATGAAAAATGTTTTTAAGGCACATTTTTCTTGAAAACTTAGCCAGATTCCAATTGAAAGTTGTGGTCCCATTTAAAAAATAAAAATAAAAGCCCGCCCGTTGAATGAGTAGTTTTTAAACAAAATCTGTCAATTATTGCCTTTTCTGTGTGGAGTTTACAAGACCACCCTTTGCTTCTCTCCAAACTGCCACGGTCCAAAGACATTTTTGTTTTCTTTCTACATGTGCAATATAATGAACGGCAAAGTACATATGAGTGTGCTTTTCTGTTTACGTTAGCATTGCAAGGATGGTGCCAGGTTAATAGCAATTGATTAGTGCTAAAGAAAATTATATATAAAAAAAGGGAGGGGGGGGGAACTGGGGGAAAAAGTGCTATAGAAAATGGATGTATGTTGTTTGAGTCATTAATCACAGCGTGTTTGCCACTGTAGGTCGAGTCAGTGCAGCTTGTTGCTGATGGCAAGGCCCGGCGAATTCCGCAGCCAGAGGAGGGTGCAAGCTATGAAGGCATTCAGAAGAAATCCAATGCCAAGGTGAGGTATCTCATAGCAGCTGGAATGCAAACGTTCAACACAAATCCCTTCCTGAAGGCTGTTTGTAGAATTGATTTGTTCCGACAAGCTCACTGTCTTAGTGAGATAGTCCAGACCAGTGGTGGACAAGTTAGCAGAGGTCATGAGTTCAAATCTTTATCGGGGGAATTCAGGATGCTGGGATAGGCTCCAGCATAAAACGTGACCTTAGTGAGGAGAAGAAGCAGTTCAGAGGATGGATGAGTGGAGGAACGAGTTCCTTGCCTCTATTTCTAATGTTCTTACTTAATGAATAAATGTAATTAGTTACCTGGAGAAATCATTTGTTACTTTTTTGTAAAATGTTGTAATATGTCAAGGACTTTAGGTTTGTGAACAAGTTTCATAGAGTAAAAAAGTGAAATTAGTACTTTAAGGTAAATTTATATTTATTGGGAACTAATTTGCGTATTTTCTTGATGAATAAAAGTTTCAAAAGCAAGTGCTTTAAACTCAAGACTGCTTTCAACTTAAAACCTTGAAAGTGGATGTAGGGGATTGTCCACCACCACTTGTCTGCTACACTTGCGGTTACTGATTGTTTAATTTTGACGTTCTTGTATAAAATAAATAAAATAAAATAAACCCACGAAATTCTGTCTTGGTTGGAAAATTATAACTCTCAAAGTAACAACATAAAATGCCCAAAATACAAGAAACACCCGTCGAAAATAGTTTTCTTCCCCAATCAGTGACACCTGTCTCCCAGTGGAACCCTAATTAAGTAGTCTCTTGCCACCTGCTCATTGCTCAGGCACACAAACAAAAACACACTGCCCCCCAGTGGTTGGAGGCAAATACAAATCAAACATGGGGCTCCTACAGTGGATTAGAAGAAAGGACATTTACCTGTGATGGAAGTTATGCATGTTGACTTTTTTTTCTTCCATCAGATCAATCTGGCTCAGCCAGCTGAGACAATTCACAACTGGATACGTGGCCATGACAAAATCCCTGGCGCCTGGACCGTTATCGACGGCAAGGTGCGTTTCTTGGAACACGTGAAGTCACACACACTTCTGAGAGACATTGATATGGATACCGCATGTCGAAGAATAAAAGAGCTACGTATTCTATAATGTGTTCAAAAGTTCAATTCAATATTTCTCGACCCCCCCCCCCCTCCAGCCCGTTACCTTATATGGTTCATCAATGTTGCAAGGATCAGTACCACCTGGCCAGCCACTGGACGTCGAAGGAGCAGCCGGCCAAAGCCTGGTCACAAAAAACGGGCTTGTCCTAAATGGAACTGATGGAAAAGCAGTGAGTGCCACTATCTTACAGAATGAACAAACATACGTTGTCATTACAGGTCTGCCTTTCTTACCTCTGTATTGAATTGGACTTTGGCCGAGACGGCGACAGCAGTCCATATATACTTTCTTTATTTTCATTTTATCGTAACTGTTATTTACGACACACAGCAAGAGTAAAACAAAGCAAATGACAAATACATATACGACAAACTGCACAATGTTGTAAAGAATTTGTGCTTCTGTATTTTTCACGTTTGACCCAGGTTCTCGTGAAGAATATGCAGTTTGAAGATGGGAAAATGATAGCCGCTTCAAAGTACTTTTCCGCTGGTGAAACTCACAGTGTGGAATTAACTGACGGCGAGAAAGAAATAGTGACGGAGATGAGGGCAAGTTGTTTATTTTATGCAAACCAATTGCTACACTTCTTCACGTTGCTTTCTAACATTTTATCCACTGATGCGTCGTGTTGCGTATCCGAATTAGGTGTCCTTTACTGTAATTGTTTTGATTACAGAATATCTGGAAGAGCATTCTCAGTAACGTCCCCGCTATTGAGGACACTACAGACTTTTTCAAGTCGGGAGCTGCTTCCATGGATGTGGTCAGGTAAGGAGAAATAGTTGGTACACATCTGTTAAAAAAAATTAATAAAATAAAAATTTCAATGAAATCACTCTTTGCATTTTAAATGAATTGTGGTACAACAGAATCATTTGGAAAAAGAAATTATGAAACAGGACTGGACCAAAATAACATAGACCATATTATTTATTTGTCCAGGTTGGTGGAGGAGGTAAAGCAGCGAGCTGGTGTCCTCCTGCAGAATGAGGACATTTACATGGCAACCACCTTCCAGGACTTCGTCCAGATGTTTGTGCGTAAAATGAGAGGGGAAGAAGAGGAGGACGAACTAGTCATTGACCATGTAAGTCGGCAGATTTCTTACAATTGTAACAGCTGTGGCCACGTTGGGCTATTGGTGCGCTAATGGCACATTGGAATTTGATTATTTTTTTTGGTAAATGGTATAAACGTCTCCGCTGGATGTGCCTGGACAGTTTTTGCGCATGTTCAGGCCCTTATCTGTGGTGCCTTCTCGTGGTTTCTTTTTTTCCCCCCCAAAAAAATGGGATTTCAATTTTTTTGGTTGCCCGGATGAGGGTTTTAGATTATGGGATGTCGCCAGTGTTTGTCAACTTAAAGCAAAAGTCAAGTCAAACATTTTCTTTACAATATGCTCTATGACCCCCCCCCCCCCACTGGAGTTGAAGAAATCCCTCAGAAGAAAAGTTTTGTTTCCCAATGACTTACCGTTGACGAGATCAATCTTGGCGGCAGCTGTGGCCAGGTCTTTGTTTATTTGAACAAGTATGTCAACATAAAATGGGCCCCAAAAAAAAAGGACAAAAAGAAACCAATAAGCAAATCGGATTGGATAAGACATTTTACATTTCACAAGACACACTTACCAAATGAAGTTAAACCAGCAAGATTAAGGCAGCTAACACTGTACTTCCTGTTAGTACTCTTATTTTGAAACGTGTTCTCTGGTGCACACGACTGAGCTGACTGACGCCAACTTGAAAAGAGCGACGGTAATCGTAGGAGGCTTTCCCGTCATGCTTTGTTGCTGTCACTAGTAACGCTTGTGATTGTGCGTTGCCTCTTTTATGTGTTATTTTTGTACAGACAAGGTTTAATATAGTAATAATGTTGATTGTTTCTATTCATGAATTAAAGTTTCGCTACTTTTGATACTAAATGATTGTAACTTGGTGACACCCTTAGTAACACAGGCAGGCGCAGTCAGTGCTATATATATTATTTTTTTATTTTTTTTGTTGCTCGCTGTCGACGTGATCTTTCGTTTTTACACACAGTTTAACCCGTGAGGCACGAGAGATTTTATTTTTTCTTGGATTTACCCATGGTTTCCAAAAGCTCAATAAATCTTGCCGTCTTCCACATACAGTATCTGATATTCTTGCAGTTGGTCTTTGTGGTTGGATTTATGACTGATATTACAGTACTGACTGGTGTGCTGCATTCTACCAGGTAATCAAGGACGTTAACAACATGACAGTGAAAATGCCATACCAGTGTTTTATCAATGGCGCTTTTGTGGATGCTGAAAATGGCAAAACCTACAATACCATTAATCCCACTGATGGATCGGTAAGCGAGCCGAGATGCTGAGATTAAAAAAAAAAAACAACAACAACAAAGCTCATCCGTCTTTTGATCCAAAGTACTGTTTGTGCTAATCCCAATTTTTACTAGGTAATCTGTAAAGTGTCTTATGCTTCAGTGGGGGATGTGGACCAGGCAGTGGCAGCTGCTAAACAAGCATTTGATCATGGGCCCTGGGGCAGGATGAACCCGAGAGACAGAGGAAATCTACTTTATAAGTGAGTCGTCCAAAAAGGATCAATATAGCTATGCATATAGTTCTTCAGTAAACCATGAATAATGTGACTGTAGAAGACTAATACATTAATTGACCCGAATAGCGTGGCCTGAAATATTGCACAAGAAACACTGTTATCATTTTTCAAAATGATATTTTCTTACACTAACAGATTCGTTTGATGATGATAAATTTTTAAAAATCTTCAGTAGATGCACTTTGTGGAAACAGGGTTTATATATATATATATATATATATATATATTTTTTTTTTTTAAACAAAATACTGTTTAACCCAAAAATGTCTGATTATTGTCTTACCTTTATAGACTAGCAGACTTGATGGAGCAACACCAAGAGGAGTTGGCCACTATCGAGGCAATTGACTCCGGGGCTGTGTACACGCTGGCCCTGAAAACTCACGTGGGCATGTCCATCCAGACGTTCCGCTACTTTGCTGGCTGGTGCGACAAGATACAGGTAAAATGATTTCCATCAGGTTTTCGCCACAGAAACGGACGCGCAAGCTGTGTACATTTTTACTTGTCATTTTCCACAAAAAAAAAACTGAATGAGTACTTTCATGTAATACTGGACAGAAAGTGATGACGAAATGACGTCAGCACACACGCACACAAAAAAAGTGACTTGACCCGACTTTACTTTCAAATCCTAGCAACTTGAGACATGAACGTTATGACTCGAGACGTGCACATGTTGTGACTTTGCAAATGCTCGATCAATACGCTTCTGTGTACAGGGCAAGACGATTCCCATTAACCAGGCCAGGCCCAACCACAACCTCACCTTTACTAAAAGAGAACCAATCGGGTAAGTTTGATGGAGCGTTTCGTGAATTTCATTTCATTGTTTGTGTTTATTATTCTTGTTAATGGCATTTTTCTGTATCAGCGTTTGTGCTATTGTCATCCCTTGGAACTACCCCCTCATGATGTTGGCATGGAAAAGTGCTGCCTGCCTTGCAGCTGGTAACACGCTTGTTCTTAAACCTGCACAGGTGATCATACGCAGTATTAATACTATTAAGAATGTACTAATACATAGCAGCCACGATGCTCTCAAATGCTAACTCAAGTATGCTTGAGCTCCATTTTGTGTCAATTTGTCAGTTACATATGTCGTCAATGTCTCATATATGCAGGTGACGCCATTGACTGCATTAAAATTTGCTGAGTTGTCAGTAAAAGTTGGTATTCCAAAAGGAGTTGTCAACATATTACCAGGCTCAGGTAAACGGACATTTCACAAAACATAATATAACATCTTACCCGTTTGAATTTTGAATCTTACCGAATGGAAGAAATTGCTCTTCTGTAGGAGGAATGGTGGGACAGCGTTTGGCTGATCACCCAGATATCCGGAAACTGGGTTTCACTGGTTCAACACCTATTGGCAAACAAATCATGAAAAGGTGTGACTTGATAAATAAGAAATATGCTGCCCATTATTTCCTGCCATTGATACTTGACTGTAGTATTTTCTTCTTGAAGTTGTGCACTCAGTAATCTAAAGAAAGTTTCTCTGGAGCTGGGAGGGAAGTCGCCTCTCATCATCTTTAACGATTGCGATATGGACAAGGCTGTTCGCATGGTGAGAGAATCACTTTTTGCATAATTTTATTTTAATTTTTAAATTTTTAGATTAGTCCTTAATTAGTAAAACTATAACTGGATTTTTTTTTAAATTGTTTAAGCATTTATTTGTTAGTGTGTCTTGTAATTACAGCATCTAATTTTGTTCACCGAAGTTAATGTCACTAAATGAATTAGCAAATACACTCCCCTCCAAAGGTTATTGGACCAATGAATTTTTTTATTTTTTATTGCACAAGTATTTATTTAAATTTGTATTTGATACACAGTTTAAAAGAAAAAAAATGTTTTTTTTTTATAGAGTAAAAGTATTGATCCATTACAACCAGAGTGAGTCACAGAAGACATCTTAAAAGAACGTTACCATGATGGTTGGATGCAAATTTTAAGATCCATGTCCTTGTAAAAATATCAAGGGCTTTCTCAATTCATTTCTAAATTATTGTATCTTCTTCTCTTAGGGTATGAGCTCTGTGTATTTCAACAAAGGGGAAAACTGCATTGCTGCTGGGCGCCTTTTTGTGGAGGAGTCCATTCATGATGAATTCATCAGCCGTGTGGTGAGGTTTTGTAAAATTGGGGAACAGAAAAAACTGGGGCCTGCATGCCTGCATTGTGAGAGCTGTTTTTTGCGTAGTGTACGTACTACATACGATATCAAAATGAAGCAGAGTGAAAACGTAACTTCCTCTCTGGGATTAAAATCTGTCCCCCCCCCCAAAAAAAAGACGCGATGCCGTTAAAATTTAAACTCTGTATTTATCCCCTCTACTAAGGTGGAGGAGTTAAAGAAAATGAAGATCGGTGACCCGCTGGATCGATCCACAGACCATGGACCTCAGAATCACAAGGCACACTTGGACAAACTGCTGGAGTACTGTGATGTTGGAATAAAGGAAGGAGCCACGTTGGTTTACGGCGGCAAAAAAGTGGACCGGCCAGGTACAGCAAAAAAAACATCCATGATATAAAACGATTATTTTTGTGAATGCAAAACGCTTGATACAGCTCATATAATGGATAAGACAAAAAATATTGTACAATCATCTAACAGTTTACTGATCCCTGTGTTTAGTTACCAAATCCCGTTTTTCCTATACTAACAACTAATAACAACTTGAACTTATCTCACAATGGCTAAAGATGTGCACACATCCTTTTCTTTTCTGTCTGCATACGTTAAAAGCAAGATTGAAGATAGACACATAAAGTTGTCTTTGTAAACTCTTCAGCAAAATGACGTTGTCGCTTGCTGTTTTCTTTTACGCTTTCAAATTTATAGTAGTTGTGTGTCGCCACCAAGTGGGCAAAGGTGGAATTACATTCCCAAAACAAACCAAAAATTCCATAAATTGGACCCCCCCAAAAATCTAATTAGCCAGACAGCGAACCCAGGACCCTAGATAGAGGCAGTTTTGCTGTAAATAAAAATAAACCAATTAAAATCTGACAATGCTTCTGATTTGTGGTTTAAAGAGCAGTTTAAGTAGACATACCAGTAAAACATGCTTCCACTCTGGTAATCTCCTTTTTTTTTTAACATATAGGGCAAGACACATTCAGCTTTGCAATCAACCGTTTTGTATAACTTTTCTGTGTTAAAATACAAACTTTTTTTTCCTGACAGGTTTCTTCATGGAGCCCACTGTGTTCACTGATGTGGAGGACCACATGTTCATTGCCAAAGAGGAATCCTTTGGGCCTGTCATGGTTGTGTCCAAATTTAAAGATGGGTTAGTAATCAGAACACTCTCTTGCTGGTATTGTCCTGTAGACTTAGTGTAAAAAGTCTTCTTATGCATACGTACTGACAAATTCCAGGGATGTGGACGGTGTGCTCGAACGAGCCAATGACACAGAGTACGGCTTGGCTTCAGGTGTGTTTACCCGTGACATAAACAAAGCCATGTATGTGAGTGAACACTTGGAAGCTGGGACAGTATTCATCAACACCTATAACAAGACTGATGTTGCTTCACCTTTTGGAGGCTTCAAGCAGTCCGGCTTTGGGAAAGACCTTGGTAAGTTGTGGCAGGGAATTGACCAGTCATTCGTTTCAACTCTCCTGTCCGTCCATGTTCCTGTTTGTTTTGTCAAGTCACGTACATTTCCAAAACAGCACCAATTCACAAAATAAGTTATCTCGAGACCATTGACTAGGCCATACCCTTTTAGTACTATTATCAAAGCAGTCCGCTTGTTTTTATTGTTTTGAGGGTTTTTTTCTCTCTCGACGTAAAGCTCCGCTCCTCCGCTTTCAGATACGTTGCGAGCACAAATGGTTCCGTGAATACGTTGATTTGTAAGACATGCGTCTCCTCCACACATAAAAAAAAAATCTGCTAGCTACCGTAATGTATGTGGAATCGATGCAAAGCTCTGCTTCTCCGCTCTCAGAAACCGTTGGAATTACGTTGCTAGCACATATAGTTCCGGAGTTACGGTACTTTGAAGTTACTCCTCTCCATGACTTCCCCCTCCCTCACACGTGACAATCTGCTAGCTACCGTAATGTATGTAGTATACACGTAAAGCGCCGCTTCTCTGCTTTCAGAGGCCGTTGGAATTACGTTGCTAGCGCTAGAAGTTCAGGAATTACGGTGATTTGAAAAACAAGCTCTAATGGGTCGCTTTCTCATTCACAGGAGAGGACGCTCTCATGGAATACCTCAAGACCAAAGCAGTGACGGTGGAATATTGAGACACTTTTTTTCACAGGATGTCTAGCACAACTTAATCAGAAGGAATTTAAAGCTCCATTGAGACAGCTAGTGCAATTCAGAATCATTTCTTCTGATCGTATCATTCGATCAAAACCATGTAATCTAATTACAATGGTCTTCATTTTCATAGTGTTTTAACCAATTTGTATTAGACTTGTGTCTTTTTCAGAATGGCAGCCCTTTGTAATTAATCTCCAACTTGTTTTATTTGTCTTGATTTTATTAGGTCTGAAATTTTTAAATCAGATTTGAGCTAGCATGATTCCAAACCACAGTGGGATGTGGTTTACAATTTGATACAGATCAGATTTTTGCAAGTGCTTCAAATGTACAAGAGTACATATGTGCAATATATGGGAATGTGTATTTAAGAAGATGAATCCTGCTGCACATTCATTTGTGGAAACGGTGCTCAGAGCAGTGCGTAAGTCTTAGTGTGTGTGAGTGAGTGAGAGCGAGTGTGTGTGGAATCGCAACCTGACAAGCGTAGACAACGCTTATGCTGCTGCAAAAGTTACGTTCCAATAAACAGTTCAGACAAGATCAGTTTTCGTAATCTTTTTACAGGTGTGCTTTGTATTTTTTCACTATGTAAAAATGACGTGTGCAGTTAAAGGACATGTCGCGAGATAACTATATAAACCCACGTCATGTAAAAGGTTTTTATAACAGAAGAAAGCCTTTGATTACATATGCAGAGATTGTCGCTGGGCTGTGTTGAAAACTAAGTTTCCCTGAAAGTTTTATTATTATGATCAGTTGTCTGTATGTTAACTCATGTGTTGATTTTTTTTTTTTTAATGTTCTTCACTGGCAGCTTTGAGATGGAGAGAGGTGTGAAGCAGTAATCACTGCAGATCGCTGGGTGGCGGTAATGTACAGCTTGAGTTTGCAAACCGCCGTTTATGCTATACTGACGAAGAACCACCACGGGGCGAAGGAGAGCCAAAACGCGCTTTAATATTTTCCTGAATTTGTAGCGAACGTGCTAAACCTTGACTCGGGCAATCAATTACCACTTCTCTGCACTAAAACACTACCTGTTTAATTTTCATGTTCGCTTAAAGTTGTCTCGGTGCGCGCTGAAGCTTAGCTTAGCCTTGTTTGCTTGCTAGCCGTTCACAAGACGTGTTTGCGATCTCAGCAGAGATCAAGTGTGAGCGTAAAGTGTTTGGATTGTCGTGTGAAAATGTTTACAAGAATGACAGCAGAGAACGAGGAGGAACTTTGTGAAGCAAAAGAGGGCAACGAGCGACGATGTCAAATGCTGGACGCCGTTGGCAAGATGCAGCCAAATATTGTTGTCCACGGAGCAGGTTTGGTCACTTCTTACTCTCATTTGTTTAGGAAATGCTTCCAATTATTACATTATTCATATGCTGTCTGTCCATCTTGTGGATAAAATTGTTGTTACCTCTCTGTTAATGGAAGGGGAAAACCCCAGTGTCTAAAAATCACAAGGTAGGTAAGTGGCATCCAAAGTCACAATTGTTGGATTTTCTTGCAGTTTACACCCCTAACGGAGGCGTTGAATTGTATGTGGCTTCATTAAAAATACAAACACGGAGCCAGTTAATCGTTACTTTGGTATGTGTGGATGAAACATGGGCATTATCAAACACGTTTTATTATTATTATTTTTTATAGACATTCCAGTGATAAATAATACTATGAATAATCAACTAAGTAAAATAAGGACCGACATAAATTCTAAAAGAAAATTGAAATAACGCATATTCAGCATTTAAAAAATGAGCGCAGAACTGTCAATAATTATTGATGGCATTTCAATTGAAAACAACATACACAAGTTTTTTTTTTTTTAGTTATCTTCTTTTCGTGTCTTTGGAGTTTACTTGATGGTAAATTGTAGGGGTGCAGCGAACTATTATTTTAATAATGATTAACAATGATTATTTTGTCTTTGAATCAGTATAAAACAACATGTTTTGATTTCCATCCTTTTAATCAAAAACATGACATTTCAAATTGGCATTGCAAAAAATGCACAATGTAATGAATTCATTTGAGTCAATCGGATCGTTTTTTTTAGCAGAAAAAAACAAGATAAATACAACTTTACCTTCATTTATTGTAATCGCTTTTGTCCATTAAAGCGACAGTGTGTATGATGTGACATCTAGTGGTGAATTAATAGAACGCACACTATTGTGCCACCAATAAATGAGCGAGCTAGCAAGAGCGGCTAGCAAGAACTCGCTGGAGCGATTAACGAGAGCAGCTAGTGGGAGAAGCTAGCAAGAGCAAAGCAGAGAAAGATGGTGGTCGGCCCATTGGGTCCCACCAGAAGCTATCTACGTTTGCAAAGTTCTTCGGGCATCAGTAGCGGAAAGATTGAGGTGAAACATGTCGACCTCCTGTACGGCGCAGCGTGACCTATGTAATATAATTAGCCATTACGAGACCAATCGTAAGAATACTAGCTTGTTGCTAGCTTGCTGGTGCAACGAAAGTAGCACAGAGGTTGCCTTGACCTCAATCTTTTTGCACGTAGGTGACTTAAATTCATTGCGCCATGTCCAGTCCAGGATATCTTTTTTTCTTTAAAATCCATGATTGTCAGTTTTGCTATTTACTCTTTTAAGTGTGAATTTGGACTGTTATTCAATCGAAACTGCTTATTCCAGATCTTGCTGTGTGTGCTTTGCAGACCTCAGCGAGGATCTTGATTCTCAGCAGCAGGAGCCAGAGTCCACCCACATTAAGGCGGAGAATGAAAAGCACCCATACATTAAAGGAGAGGAAGATCTGGAGCTCGATTGTATTAAAGAAGAGCAGAAGCAGCCCCACTATATCAATTTGCCGTCGACATTTGTCTCTTTGCAGAGGGAAGATGGAGGTCAAATTGAGAACAGAGGGGCGGCGCCTCCAAGGAGCAGCTCATGTCAACACATGACAATGGAAGGTGACGGCTACTACTGTGGAGGATCACAAGCCGACGGCCTCTTGGCTCCACTATCAGATAGTGAGGACATCACGCCACACTCTCCTTACACAGATGATGGTGACGAACAGTCTGAAGGTAGTACGGCGGCATGTCACTCTGACAACAAACGCTGGAAATGCTCTCAGTGTGAGAACGCTTATTCCTATAAGAACCATTTGAAACGACACATGAGAATACACACTGGAGAGAAACCTTTTGCCTGCTCCGTTTGCGCTCAACGATTCTCTCAGAAAGCAAGCTTATCACAACACATAAGTACACACACCGGCGAGAAACTTTTAGTCTGCTCAGTTTGCGGTCAAAAGTTCGCACAGAGGAAGCTTATTACTACACACGAGAACACACACTGGCGAGAAACCCGTCGCATGCTCAATTTGCGGTCAGGGATTTTCTCGGAAGGGAAACCTTTTACAACACGCAAGGACACACACTGGTGAGAAACCATTTTCCTGCTCACTTTGCGGTCAAAGGTTCTCTCATAAGACAACCTTAAGAAGTCACGCAAGAACACATACTGGCGAGAAACCGTTTTCCTGTTCCGTTTGCGGTCAACAATTCTCTCAGAAGGGAAACTTAATACAACACGCGAGAATACACACTGGCGAGAAACCTTTTGCCTGCTCGGTTTGTGGTCAGAGTTTCTCTCAGAAGGGAAACTTAAGAAGTCACACAAGGACACATTGGCGAAAAACCTTTTGGCTGCTTAGTTTGCAGTCAAAGATTCTCGCAAAGATGTCATTTGACAAAGCACACAAGAACCCACAACTTTTTGCTGGGTCAGACTACCCCGTCCAGTTCTTCCGACAGAATCCAGGCATCGTCAGACCGGAGGGCCCCTTCGGAAAGTCAAATGTCCTAATTTTTTAAGCCGCCGGTACGTAATCTCTGTTGGAATAAATCATCGGGTCAAGGACAAATGAAAATGGGCATTGGAATACGGACATGGACAACACAGTTTCAAATGATGTCATCACGCAATAGCTACTGCTGACAGAAAATATTTGCTTAATAATAAAAGTATCTTTTAAAAAGAATCCACATATTCTACCAATGTTGTGTTTTTACATCAAGATATACATACAAATTATTTTGTTTGTGATGAGAACGGCATGGTCGATTCCTTTGTTTTTGTTGTACAGTGAAGACATTTAGTTTCAGATCAGAAGATGAATGTGAGACAAAAGTTGAGAATTCCAGCTTTTATTTCATGTCGATATTTGGTCTTTTTTTTTTTTTTACACAGCCGTAAAAAAAAAGAAGCCTTACTACACATGGTTGTTAAAAAAATGTTTTAAAAAGCCTATTTGTTTATTAAAAAAAAAAAAAAAAAAACTTACTGTACATGGTCGTAAACAGGCAATTTTGGTCCTTGGAGTCCTGAGTTTCCCTCCTCCAACACGCCTGATTCCAATGAACATTATCGTTATCAGACTTATGCAGAGCTTGCTGATCATATGAATCCGATATGTTGAAGGGAAACATCCAAAAACCTGCAGGACTGAATTAGCTCACTCCCAGACTATTTGGCCATGTCATTTTGTGAACTTCAAAATTGGCCAAACCACTATCATTGGTACGAGTACATAAAAATGGACCTGAGTGACTTGAATTGAAAAGCTAAAAATGAAAATACAGTCCATAATTCATTCGTAGATGTTCATCCACGCCCGTCGAGTTCTTCGAGTTGCTGCTGCTGCGCTCTTTCCAGCTCATCCAGCCTCTCATGCAGCAGGACCATCTCCCTGCTCTCCTCCTCTCCCTTAACACACACGCCGGCGGAGCTCTTATTGTGTCCCGTTACGCGGTGACATGTCGACATGTCCGCTTACCGGTACGTTAGATGCCGCATCCCTGACGACGAATGGGTTCTGTGTGGAGGTGAGGATGGCGGGGCCAAAACTGAAGCCGCTCTGGTCGCCCAGCAGCAGGCGCCGGAACTCGTCGTGTCGCCGCTGGAGCTCTCGCATCCTTCTGCGGAGGTGCGTGTGTTCCTCGGAGTGGAGGGAACGTCTGGAAATGGCGGCACTTGTGTCACCCCGAAGAATGCCAATATTACACTTTTTTTGTTGGTGTCAATGCGAGGCTCACTTGCTGGCTGCTGCAGCTTCCAATTTGAGTTCCTCCATTTGAGCCTTCAACAGTTGGATCTTATTCTGCAGGCTCTTCTCTTTGTTCTCCGTCTGGTTTCGTCTCTACACAAAAAAATGAAAGAAGATACACAATTTCTAAACTTTTGGTTTAATTCATTTGCTCCCAAATGCGTTCTATTTTAAATGTTTTAAGTGTCTCAAAGACATATTTAAATGTCTTTGTTGTTGTTTTTTTTTAATGCTAAAGCATACAGAAATGCAGCCTCAACTGCAAAGAGCGATTGAAGAAATGGTTACAAAAACGGCCAGCAGGTGGCAGCACGGCAAAATAGATCAACCAGGGCCATGTTGAAAAAAAGCTCATTTACTCACAATTCTAAACAGATTTGTGAATATTGATGAAACTTAGCTATATTGCTTATTACTAATTGCTGCAAACCGGAAAAGGATAGAAATATACCTTTTTTTCCCTGATGAAATAAGACTCTAATCTTTCATGTTTTTATAGCAATAGAACAGAATCTTCTGTGAGCCTTGCAAAATCAGTCAAAAGCCAGTAAAACAGCTGGGAGTGAAGGGGATTGCTTCAGTGAAAATGGTTGCCAGTTATAATATTTTTTTTTTTCTTTGACAAACAAACAAAAAAGAAAGAAAGGAAAATGGCTGCGAGTTAAACGGCAGTCAGCACAAACCTGCCAGCTTTTAAAGTGCCTCTAGTTAACCCCAAATAAAGTCCAGATGGTTCTAGTAGGCTTTTGTCCACACGTCACACTACAACATTGTGGTTATTTCCACACAAAAGACAATTCAAGGATAAAGGCGAACCTTCTTTTGGGCAACCGCCGCCCTCTTCATTTTGTCTTTGAGCTGGAAGTACTTCTCGTCCATCTTTGCCTCTCGCTCTTGCAGCTTGTGTTTGTCCTCCAGCCACTCGATCTGACTCTCCTCCACCCGCCTGCCGGAGGAACGACGCATGGGAAGAAGAGGGAGACACGCAAGCTTTAACACTTACAATGTAAGGTACGAGGCGGCTAGTTTATTATTAACTGCAAACTGGTGGTGTTTTAAAGTGGGCTGGATTGCATTGATGGCATTTCATTCATTAGGTAGCTATCTGGGATTGCTTTGTGCGTCGGAACTTTCTCACACATCGAATAGGTGCTGCGCGCGAGTGTGCTGCTTTCTTAGTTCGTGCTGCATTGGCCGAAAGATGTTTGGGCAAATTTGTTGCGGTGCAAGCTTAACTGGAAAAGCTCTAGAAGCCTGCGCTTCTTTGTCAATTTCTGACAATGACTTATTGAAAGGTGCAATTCTGAGATCTTACGACTTGGTGCCCGAAGCCTACAGGCAACGTTTTCGGGATTTGAAAAAAACCAATTGCTTCAAGTTTTGTGGATTTTGCTCGAGAGAAGTCCGTGCTATTTGACAGGTGGTGTTCTGCTAGCAAGGTTGCGGATTTTAACGCCTTGCGCGAGCTGGTCCTGCTAAAACCATTTAAAAACTGTCCACATTGTTTGGCATTCTCGTGTACATGAATGAACAGAAAAGTTTCTGCGCTCCAGCAGGCCGCTGTTTTGGCGGATTCATTTTCCCTCACTCGTAAAACCGCTTTTAAGCGTGAACCGGCTCCATTAAAGGCTGGCCAAAAAGAGAAAACAACTCAACTCCAAACCTCAACTGGGTCCAGACCTGAAAAGGTCAGGCAATGTTTTTACTGCCACAAGACGGGTCGCATAGTAGCAGACTGCGACGTGCTTAAACGTAAGCTGGCCGTCCCAAAAGCAAAAGGGGTTGGATTAGTTAACACCGTGCCGGCTAGCAGTTACCCCCACCATTGCTAGTACACCTCACGCATCCCCTGCTGAATGTTTCAAGCCTTTTATTTTTGAAGCATTTGTTTCCGTTCCAGGAGAAAGTCCACGTCAAGTTTCAGTTTTGCGTGATGTTTTTTTTCCGTGAGTGTTCTAACTCGAGCTCAGGCTCGGAAGTTAGCCCAGGAACCGGATGTTGATTTTTTCTGACAGCTGTGAGTCCCCTGTTTAAAGGTAGCGCCAGTGATTATGTCGGAAGTGCGGGCTCTCTAAATTTGCCCTGTGTTTGGCCATCCACCTGCTCCACGTTTTTTTTTTTTTCACCTGGCTTTTTAACATCTTACCATCCTCTGGCACGTAACAGTAGTGATTTATGTACCGTTCTGCCTCATGTTGACTCCTCTCAGCTTGGGTTCGGGCTGTCCTCAGCTCCTCCCTCATGCCGTCCACTTTGGCTTTCAGTCGCAGGTTTGCTTCCATCAACTCGGCTTCAGACCGTGACAACATACCCAGCTCTGCACACAGCTCCTCGTTTTTCTATTCAAGGAGAGAGCGGGAAGGAAGTGTGGGGGGGGGGGGGGGGGGGGGGGTTCAACTTTATGTAGGTTTGAAAGATTAAATTAAGTTTTTTCCTCAATACTGCAATTGCGATTTGAGAAAAAAAACAAAATTGCAGCCTTCGCCATTTGAAAATTGCATTTGGGGGGGGGGGGGGGGGTCAACTTTATGTAGGTTTGAAAGATTAAATTAAGTTTTTTCCTCAATACTGCAATTGCGATTTGAGAAAAAAAACAAAATTGCAGCCTTCGCCATTTGAAAATTGCATTGGGGGGGGGGGGGGGTCAACTTTATGTAGGTTTGAAAGATTAAATTAAGTTTTTTCCTCAATACTGCAATTGCGATTTGAGAAAAAAAACAAAATTGCAGCCTTTGCCATTTGAAAATTGCATTGTGATGTCGATTTGAATTGTTCCGCCCTAGATTTAAGCCAAAATGGCCAATTTTGCCGTAACGACGTGTCCTACCTGCTTCCAATTTGACACGGCTATTGTCTGTCTCTCCAGCTCCTCCAGCTGGGCACTTTGCTGCTTTAATCTACCTCTGAAAAACAAACAATGAGCGTTATCAGAAAATCTAAAAACCTAATAATTGACCCAAGAAAATTGCTAGAAAGCAAGTGATTTCATTGTGTTTTAGTTCATTAGGATCCCTCTCTCTCTCACGATAATGTCATTTCATTTGTCCAAGGCACAGTGATTGGATAAAACTGGGTAAATGGCGTCAATCAATAATTTTGGCCTTCTCATAACAAGACTGACCTCAGGCTCTGCAGTTCTTTGCGTACAGACTCTTCTCCTCTTCGGGCTGTGCGGATCTGCTCCTCCCACTCTTCTTTCTGGGCTTGCACTTTTGTGTCCTGCAGCGCCATCTGCTGTTCAAACTCAGCAAGGCGGTGCTCCAACTCCATCCTAATGTTACCAAGCAAACGTTGAATTCCCGGGTCCTCCCCTCGCCTCACTATTATTTCCTCATCTTACTTTTCCTGGTGTAAGACAGTGGATTTGCAGATTTCTTCATCACGAGCTGTTTGCACCTTCCTGGCCACCTCCCTCTCTTTTTCCACAACAACTTCTTTGTGCCTCTCCACAGCGTGCTTGAGCACCTCCACATCCGTCTGCAGGCCTTGAATATGAATAAAAAGGCAATGGGGAGTTAACGGTGTTTGTGGCTCAGGCTTAGGCCACCATGTGACTCGATCAGGAAAAACCCGTTACCCTCCAGTTGCACTCTCAGGATGTCTCTCTCCCTTTCCAGCTCGCCTTTGGAACGGGTAAACTCCAGCTTGACGCTTGCCACCTCCATCTTGTGGGAATGCGTCAGGCATTCAAACTGTCAACAGAGACACCACAAAGCACAACTATAACCTTGTGCTTTCAAAAAAAAATCCTAAGAATTGTAGATTCTAATATAACTTAAAGTTTGTATCCAATAAAGATTTTTTTTTTTTACCTGTCCGCTTATGGAGTTGAGTTGCTTCTCAGCTTTGTGCAGTTGGCCAGTGAGCTGACTGTTCTGCTCGTTGCTCAGCCCGAGTTCACTTTCCATCCGCTCCAGTCGCAAGCGCAAAGACTGACGTTCCGCCTGTAACAACATTTTAGATGGGGAACAACTCTGTTACGCATCGCCATGAGGGATACACCGATTATTGGCTGGGCCGATATTCAGCATTTTGACAAATATTGGCAACAGTCATTTTGAAGAATCAAACGGCCGACAATAGAGCCATTTTAAATGTTCAAGGGGAAAAAAAACTTCAGGGAACTAATTATTTAATTTGATAGATGCTGCTAACTTAAGTTTTTATTTAACTTTTGAAGACATGCTATGTTTTTCATATTTTATTTTGATGCTAATATTTTTCCTTTTAGAGAAAATGAATATCGGCTCCAAATATCGGTTATCGGCTTCCTTGACTACTAATAATCAGTATCGGTCCTGAAAAAAACAAAATCGGTCTATCTCTAATTGCCCTTGCGGTGATGTAAAGTAACACAGTACAAATACGTCCAATTTGACTTTTACTTATTACATTTTTAAAAACTGATGCAAAGCTGTACTTCCTCATTTCTGCGTCAAAAACTCCGTCACCTATATGACTCCAGCGTATCGTGATGAAGATGTAATGGTGGATGTCTGACCTCCAGAGATTTCAGAGCAGCCTGAGATTCCGCCAGCTGTCGGTTCTGACCCCGCTGAGCGTTCTCCGCCTGCTGCTCCGAGTGGTTCTTCTGGGCCTGCAACTCGGCCACCTCTGCCTGCAGACGCTTCAAGCGCAAGGTGAGCTGAGTTTTCTCCCTCAGCAGAACCTCCACTTGTTTCCTGTCATGCTGCGAGTCTGCATTCTGGTACTGGACCATCAGGTTCTCCTTGTCTTTGTCCAGATGAACGATCTGGCCGGGAAAAAGGCGCAGACTTGAGCGTGACGACCCGTCTGGAGCCCCGACATAAACATAAGTCGCTCACCTCGGCCTCATAGCGTAGCTTCTGCTCCTCCACGACTCGAGCGTGTTCCTCCTTTTGGTGCTCAAACTGGGCATTGAGCACTGTGTAGGCATAGCGTAGCTTGTTGAACTCTGACCTGTACTTCTCTGCCTCCTACACACAACCACAAATCAGTAAACAGAAACGTCGGCGTTGATACCAATGACAATAATAATGCATCAGAATTCTATTAAAAGACCTCCTCCAGTCTGGCAAAGCGCTCTCTAACTGGACCTTCCATCTCCTGTTGCACCTGAGCTCTGAGCAACTCCAGACGCTGAGGAGTCATCACCTGGTATATTTGACACAACAAGCATATCAGTCCATTGGGAAAGTCCAGCAAAGCAGTTTTTCCTCCTTTTACGAGCTTTGTCGCTTTACCTGCAGTCTGAGCTCTTCCATTTCCCTGTTTTTTTCCAGAATTTCTCGTGTGCGCTCAGCTAACTGCACCTGCAGCCTCTCGAGTTGAGCCTGCAGATGCCTTACTTCCTCTTGTACCTGGATGAAATCATCCTGCAAGCTGGGAAAACATTTTTTTTTTAATAAAAATGTTGGACGCTGATTGAACATACTCTTTTGCGAGATTAACGTGTACCTGGCGTGTTCAGCCTTGAGAGTCTCGTAGTTTCCTCGATGAAGTTCACACTTAGTCCTTTCGTCGATGAGCATCTTCTGAAGTTCCAGCTCGGCCCCAGCGGACAAGCCCGGCATGGTTGCAGACGTCCCCGCGCAGGCCCCCAGGCTCGGCCCAAGCAAAAAAGACTGCTGGAGGGCCGAGGAGGTCATGTCATCTCTGTAACAAAAGTCAGGTAAGCACAAAGGATTCTTAGGCAGGCCAGTGTCTGATTCCACAAGCTGCTGGCTCAACAATAACAATACGGTCCTCGCAAAAAGAGGACCCCTGAGTCAAGTTGGTGTAGCGTTTGAAGAGTGTCCGGCTGTTGTCAGTCTCCATGGCAGCTATGCGAAGAGTAGGGCCATTATTTGATACAATCACAGCCTCTTAGCTGTCAGGACGAGGCTGTTAATCAACCTCAAGTGATTAGTTAGCTCCCTTGCTTGACTGCAGCATCTGTTGTGGAGACGAGATGAGTCTGGTGCAACTGATTACGACGACAAAATCATTCAATGGCAAACATCCTCTTCCATTTCCAATGAAGCTATTGTTACGAGCTCTGCAACGTAATATATGTTAACACAGCCCAAATAAGTGTCCTTAGTGATCCTAATGTGAACAAGCCAGAAAAGGAAAGGCACAGCAATACTTAGGACTTTGCAAGTAGTATTGCTGCAGTGATTCCGTTTATGTTGACGTTGCACTGTGAGTATTATAACAACAACAACTTAAGTTTGGTATTCAAATATCGCGCGTTGTCACCCGCCACTCAAGCACGATATCCAACCAGACCCCTTCCACAACTACAAGATTGGGTTGACATTTAATCTAAAAGTGGCCGATTCATGTTTAAAAGACAATACAGAACAAAACAAATCGTTTTCTGGCAACACCCGAACTAAGGTTACAAGATCGATAACTTGGTGTGTGCATATTGATTAGGCGCGAGCATTTTAGTGTCCACTCAAAACGAAACTATTACTTACAGTTCTAATTCTGTGTTGAAACGGGCACATGAACGCTTATACTTCCTTTTTTTCCCAAAGTTGCCTCATAGTCGGTTCGCTAGCCTTTTAGCTAAGTAGCTAGCGAGTTTGAAAACTACAAAAGAGAGCATCATGGGAGATGCATTCTTTCTTTGTGAGGGTGTTGGTCGGCGCCTAAACAAAATGATATAGCGCTATCTTGTGGATTGTACGAAAACTGCAATGGAAAGATTTTCTCCAACGGTGAGTGTGTGATTTATTATTTTTTTTTTTTAAACGTTTGTCACTTTTAAATTCGCAATCATTAATTCGTTGAAAAGTATGATTTACTAACTTGGATAGGTGGAAAAGATGAACATCATCATAGAGAGCCCTCGTCTTGCTACTTCTGCTCAATACATCCCAGCTCTTCCATCTGCCGCTGCTGGACTTTCTCCAGGTCATCCACCCTCTGACGTAGTAGGGTTAGTTCTCGCTGCTCCTCATCCTCTTCCTAAATACACAATGATCAAGCATAACCTGAAAGTTAACACATGTACAGTGCACCAAAAGGAGTAACATACGTTGTAAAACATGGCTGGTGAGGCATACTTGCACTTTGGAAAGCATCATCTCAGACCCGAGGAAGAGAGCGGGGCGGCATGCGGAGGCGATTTGGGCTGTGCTGACGCTGAAAGAACCATTATTGCACATCAGGAGGCGTCGGAATTCGTTATGCCGCTGCTGATAGTCCATCAACTTTCTGGGGAAGTGGAATTACAGTTGCATTAACATCAGATTACTGAATAGATGTGCAAACAAGACTGTGCTTGTTATTTTAAATATTCATAGCTATAGCTAAAGAAAAAATAAGCCCCCCCCCCACCAAATTTTAACTTTTTGCTTTAAATGATCAGTGGTTCTCAAACTTTTTATACCAAGTGCCACCTCAAAAAATACTCTCCAAGAATCACCATACAAAACAGAAACATAGTGAGCCAGAGTATTGAATGAAAAATGAGGTAGATGATTCCTAAAACGTATCTTTATTTTGTAAGCCACAGTAAGAGCGTGCATAGTTTGAAAGAAAAAACTATACTTAAAAAAAGTATCCGATTAAAATAAATGCAACTGAAAAAGTAAAAAATTTGAACAGTAAAAAAAGAAAGAAATCGCACTCATTGAAATTTTATTTAAAATGGCGCATAGATTTTACCCAACGAACGTGTACTTGCTATAATTTAAAAAATACCTTGATGTTAAGTGCAGTGTTTGTGACGATTCGAGAGAAACATTAGTCCATTTGTTCTTCTGGCATTGTCCATACACAAAGCAATTCTGGGGTACATTGTCACAATTTATTATAGTCCACATTTATCCAGACTTCTCCTTATTATGGAAACATGTATAATTTGGTGTATTTGATAAAAATATCGATACACAATTTTATTTGATAAATCTTATTATTTTAGAGATATTTTATATTCACATATCTAAATTTAAACATAAGAAACCGTCCTTTATTGAATTTTTTATATACATGAGAAAAAAATGTTCAGCATTGTCTGGTTGTATGTGTCTGAAAGCGGTAAAAATTTAAACATTTTGTAAACTTTATTATTTATTTGGATGATCTTGTATTCTTTTATTTTTCTCTTTTTGTTATATTATTGATTTTATTTTGTTTAGCTTATATGCTTTAACCTCCCTGGTGTGTTTTATGTTCTAATTGTATACAGATTTTTATATTCTATCTTTAACCTTGTTCTGTATACTCCTTGTTATATATGAATAAAGAACCTTGAAGAAAAAAAACTTTGTCGGACGATAAAGTAAGGTATGTTTTGGGGGACGACGAAACAGAAATCTTTTTGGAATTAAAGAAGCGAATATTAATAAACAGCAAAGAAACGCTTCGGTTTAGTAAAAAAAAAAAGTAAACTCGTACGCCGTCATTGCATGTTGCAGTCGCTTCCTGGTCTTCTTTTAAATTACGGGTGGATCACATATATATGGTGTATACCGCCACCTACAGCGGCGGAGTTCCCAATTGGATGGAAAACCAGACTAATATACTTTTGTAGTGATTTCTAATTGTTTTTTCGAGTGCATGTTTTTTCATATAATTTAGATGGAGAAAAATGGCCTTTACTACCATGATAAAAATGTATTTTTGTCAAAATAAAGGCCTCGCAGGAGACTCACTTTTTGGCTGCAGCGCCGTCCTGTTTCAGCTCATCTATTTGTTTCTTCAGCATTTGGATTGTCCTGTGAAAGCTCTGCTCGTTTTTCTCCTCCTTGTCTCGCCGCTACACAACAAAATGGAGCATTAATTCTATGCTGGGAGCAAATGTTGTCATTAGCTTGTCATTACCTTCTTCTCCACAGATGCTACCTTCTGCAGTTTGTCTTTGAGCTGGGAGTATTTCTCTTCCAGCTTGGCTTCTCGTTCTTTACCGTCTTCCACCAGCCTGGAGGAGTGACAAGTGGAGAGAATATTTCAACAAGAAGGGATTTTTATGCTCATTGATTTGAGGAAAAGCTTCCAGTTGCACCTCTCCGCCCCGCAACGGATGATGGCCAGTTTTTCCCTCAGACGATTGTTTGCTTCCATCAGTTCGGCTTCAGATTGTGATAATTCCTGGTTTTTCTGTTAACACACACACAAAAAAATGTATTTTCCGCAGTGACAATACTAATGAGGGTTTGTCTGCCCACCTCCTTTATGTCAATCACTTCCATTTTGTGTCTCTCCAGCTCCTCCAGCTGAACACTTTGCTGCTTTAATTTGGTTCTGACAGATAGAATGTTTGACACTCAATTAAAGTTCTTTTTTTTTCATGGCTTGAAATTTTAAAAATGAGTTTAGGACGGAGAGTATAACCGACTTCAGGACTTGAAGCTCTTTCCGGACAGACTCCTCTCTTTTATTGGCTATCCCAAGTTGGTCCTGCCATTCGTCTTTTTGGCTTTGCATGTTAATATCCTGCATCGCCTTCTGTTGTTCAAACTCCATCAGATGTTGCTCCAAATCTATCCTAGCACCCAAAAAAATATGATAAATTGTATATAATGTGTTATTTCTTGAATAAGTCTTAAATCCCCCAAAATGTTTTCACACTTTTCCTGGAGCAACACAGTCGTCTTGTACATTTCCTCGTCACAGACAGACTTCACCTTCCTGACCATCTCCATCTCTTTCTCAACCACAATTTTATTGCGTCTCTCCAGCATTTCCTTTAGAACCACCACCTCTGTTTGCAGACCTGATGAGACAGAATGAAAACTTTTATTTTTTAATTTTTTTGCATGGCTGGCCACCATCAGCTGAAAGAAGTGCAACTTGTAAACCTACTTTCCTTCTGCCCCCTCAGCGAGTCGCACTCCCTCTCCACCTCGCCTTTCGAGCGCGTGAACTCCAGTTTGACGTTATCCGCCTCGGTCTTGTGTGACAGCTTCAGGCTTTCGATCTGACAATCCGTCAAATGGACAACAACATGTTAGCAAAATGTTGGCTGCGTGTCATTCTTTTGTTTCTCACCTGGCAGGTGAGGGAGTTCACGTCCCTTTTCGTTTTGTGTAGCTGTCCGGTAAGCTGGTTGTTCCGCTCCTGGCTGAGACGCAGCTCGGCCTCCATGCGCTCCAGTCGCAGGGACATGCACTGGCGCTCCGACTGCAAGCGGCTTCCGTTAAAAAACAAACCGCCATCAAACGCCGCTGCGTGGGAGGGCTCACCTCAAGAGACTTCGCCACGGCCTGCGATTCCGTAAGCTGTCTGTTCTGAGCGAGCTGAATGTTCTCCACCTGCTGATCCGAGCTGTCCTTCATCGCCTGCAGCTCGCCCACTTCCGCCTGCAGACCCTTCAGCAACATGGCGAGCTGCGTTTTCTCCTTGAGCAGAAGCTCCACTTGCTTCCTCTCATACAACGGGTCCACGTTCTTAAACTGGGCCAGCAGAGTTTCCTTCTCTTTCTTCATATGAGCAATCTAACAAGCCGGATGTTATAGTTGACGACATTTATGACCATCTGAAATTGTGACACTTCCTGATCCATTCAGTCGCAAACAGCAACTGACCTCCACTTCAAAGCGCATCTTCTGCCCCTCCAGTACCCCAACATGTTCTTCCTTTTGGTGCTCAAACTGGGAATTGAGCAGAGTGAAGGCGTAGCGCAGCTTGTTGAACTCGGACCTGTACTTCTCTGCCTCCTACACGCCACAGGTCAGTGAGAAGATGAGCTCGTAGTTTCGATGTCTTTTTTTTTACTCATTCACTGCCATTGGCGGTTATAAACGTCCAAAAATCACTTCAACTATTTCTATTAGTTTAACATCTTTTTTCTACTTTTGTTAACAAGAGTATGAAAACCTAGAATTTTTTATTGTACATTTAGAACAGATATAAAATTTGTGATTAATCGTGAGTTAACTATTGAAGTCATGCGATTAAAAATTTTAATCGCCTAATTATTAATAATCATCTCATCAGGCGATTATTTTTTTTAATGATAATTAATCGCATGGCATCACTAGTTAACTCAAGATTAATCACAAATTTTATACCCGTTTTAAATGTACAATATATTTTATTTCTAGGTTTTCATACTCTTGTTAACAAAAGTGGAAAAAAATGTTAAACTAATAGAAATACTTCAAATGAATTTTGACATTTATAGTCATCAATGATGGCAGTGAATGAGTTAATTACAACTGTGTGGTTCTGTCGGTAGGTTTTGCAACATTAGCAACTGGACGAAGGAAATATTCATGACAAACTCCTGATAAAAATGATCAAATGTATCATAAATGGCAACATTGATTTATTTTCTTGTGCCATAAATGTGTATCAGCTTGTGTATAGACTGGCAACATGACCTCTTCCAGTTTGATGAAGCGTTCTCGGATTGGAGCCTCTAACTCCTGCTGCACTTGAGCCCTGAGCAACTCCAGACGCTTTGGAGTCATCACCTGCAATTTGGGACATTTATTGGGTTCCATAATTTCACTTCAGTCAATTCATATTAGATCAACAGTGAGACAACCAAACTATAAATACAGCCTATAAGCCTTTTCTCCCGTTGAGACAACTTAACGCCCAACGTCTATACTAAATTGATTACCTTGGATGGCGTTTATGAACCTTAGGTCTTTATTGCATATCTCATTACCTGCAGCCGAAGCTCCTCTGTCTCCCTATTTTTGTCCAGAAATTCTTTTGACTGCGTATCCAACTGTGACTGGAGCTTGTTGTGCTGTCCATGGAGACGCTTCACTTCCCCTTGTACATGTGATAGCTCATCCTGCAAACTAAAAAAAAAAAACATTAATAATCATCAGTAGTTAAACCAGGGGTTCTTAAACTCGGGTCTGCAAACAGTAGCCGAAAATGATCACCCATAAAGTTGTGGAGAACCACTGGTTTAAACAACACTCATTAAATGAAAGGAGTACCTGGAATGTTCTATCTTGAGAACGTTGTAATTTGATTTATAGGTTTCACACTTCCTCTGTAGATCAGCCAGCATGTGCTGAAACTCCATCCCAGCACCCTCCAATCCAGGCATCCCTGTCCCAGCCGGTACCATTGGCAAGGTGGAAGTATCGGTCTTGTCCAACCTGGGGGGGGGAGGGAAATGAAGAATAGAAAGTAATGTGTAAGACAAGGCGTTATGTAGCACCGTTTATGACGTCAAGCAGGATCAGGGGTCTGACGTCACAAACTACGCTACATAACGCCTTCTGCATAATAGGAATTTTCAGCATTCATCTTAATATGTTACAAATGGCAAGTGCAATGCGTTGAAACTTAACCAGTACGAATAGTAATAATAATAAAATATGATTGACCAGTGTAAGATTTACATATCACAATTCTATTTAATGTATTATTCTTCCGGCTGCAGTATTTCGATGGAACGCTCTTGAACGCAACACTGATTTGCTTGTGCTAAACTAGCTTTTCACAATTCTATTTAATTTATTATTCTTTCGGCTGCAGTATTTCGATGTTAAGGAACGCTCTTGAACGCAACACTGATTTGCCTGTGCTAAGCTAGCTTTTAATTTTCATAGCGATGGTCATTTCTCTCAAACAGTAATTTACAAGACCCAGATTGATAAAAAAATAAATAAAGCAATTACAGCCACCACAGTTAAAAGTAAATTCAGTAACAAGCCGTACCATTTATCGTTGCTAATAGTCTTATTTTATGTTGGTTTTATAACTGTTTAGTTGAACAAAGTAGTACAACATACACAATGGCAAGAATCAAACGATCTTTTTTTCAAGACAAATAAACATAACAGCCAACGGTACATTAGTCAAAACATAGAAATATCAATCAAACATTACGCCGTGGATATTATGCGACATCGTAGATATTTGTGTGAAACGATTACCTCCATTGTCACATCCAATATGGCGGCGACGTCAACACGGGAATGGGTGCTCATGGTGTTGTTTAACATAGACGTCAATGTTTGAAAGCTGCATTCGAGGATAGTCCGAAATCGGATTTATCATTGTTGTTTTTTTCCAGTTCGACATGAAAGCGTTCGAGGCGAAAGTATACAACCAAAATGGCAGATAGTGATTAAAAAAATTTTTGTTTGTTTTTTTGGCCCTCAAAACTCATTTTGATCTCCAGCAAACGTGCATTTTCGCAATTTTGCTTCATTTTTCAAATCAGGTGCATTATTGAATACAAATGTCAGAAGAGAACAACACAGGTTCATCTTCAGTAAAAATGAATCACTGAAAAAGTCAATTTATTTCAGCACTCTTGAAAGTGCATGTCACATTCAGGAGTAGCGCTACCTTGTTCAGCATGCTGTGTTTTACCAGTCTTGTCTTTAATTTATTGCCGAACAGCAACATCGGCTAACAGTTTAGCCTCATTCAGAATACAGAGTGATTCAAAAAGAATGATTGCACACTCCGGTTTTCAACTGACATCCTTACAAGAAAAAGCTGCTCTGGATCCAGACAAGCCACAACTACAGACCATCTCAAGCTAGAAAGCCAACAATCAGCTCTCCGAACCCTTTCTAGTTCTACACCTGCTATCATTTTAATCCAACCTTTCTATAGTACAGCCAAAGTCAACCAAGGTGCGTCACAAAGCCCAACACTGCCCCCTCCTGTTCAAATGCTCCCAGCGCACACAACATACGTGTCAATTTTTTGTGACGCTTGAATCTTGATTTTGTGGAATAGTTGTATGGTTAACTTCGTTTGTGCGGTTGTACATTTCACCTTCAATTAAACAGTTTTGACCTCTTACGTGTCTTTCTTACGGAAACTTAGTTCATATAAAAAAAAAAAGCTGGCCAGCATTAAAAACAAATCACAAACAACTGAAATAAAAGGGGCGGAGGGAAGACTATGTCCTAAGCAAAGGATATACATAACATTAATACACCCGTGGGAATGCCATCAAAAAAGTATGGCATCCTCTTCAGGGGTAGCTGGAAACTTGTAAGTACCTAAAAATTCAGCGTAGGATATAAATTGTCCATTGTTATTAAACAGCTGTTTCACAAAAATAATCTGTTTCTCAACCCGATTAGAGAAAAATACAGATTTATTTTTGTACAATATATTTATATTATTCCAAATCAGATATTTATGGGGTGAGAAGGTGTGCTTATATTTAAGGAACCACGCTAATATAACTTGTTTGTGAAACATGGAAAACTTTACCTGAAGTTTATCTATAGTGTAGTAATCACCTACACACGTCTCGAAATGAGCTGCAGGTCGAACGCAATCAAAGCCAACCTTCTTCGTCTGCTTGTTGAACGGCAGTTTGCACACTAGCGCCACCCGGTGACCTCTCATGATAACTGCTTTGGCTTACCATGAAAATTATTGCTCTTCACAACACAAACAAAAGGTTTGTGTGAACCAGAGTAGTCAAGCAAGCTGCACACGTCAAACTCAACGCTTGGGAACATCAACCTGTTGCCGCTTAAGTACTTTCCTCCAAATTCCTGCACAGGAGAACCTGTAGCCCGTCATTTAATCACATACTTTCATGAGTAGCTCCCAACCAGCAACACATTCCAAAATATAATTTCGACTAAAATGTGTACAATTAAAACGCAACACGCACACACACACACGCACGCACCCCCCCCCCCCCCCCACACACACACACACACACCCACACCCACACACAGCTCTTTGTACCAAACTTTTAAGTCAGCCTCAGCACATCCATGGCAACCACTTGTTGAAGCCTCGCTGCCTGTTGCTAGGTGATTTGAGCTACTGGACCAGAAAATCCCTCCATTGAGTCCCCCCCACCCCAATCCCCCGAACTCCCCCAAACACACACCCTCCAAACCCCCAAGCACCCCCCATAGACTCCAGCCAAAACAACACCGTCATTTATCATTAATTTGACATGATTTTTAATTATTCCGGCCTCAAATTTACACGGGAACATTTCTTCATGCCAGACTAGTGTAAAAACGAGTAAATGACTAAAATTTAATTTAATTTCTCACTGCTTGATGGCAAGTTGTAGTAAAACACAAATATAACTGTTACGTTTTATTGTCAGGTGGAAAAATTTCAGACTTCAGTTTTTGTCAACGCACCAAGAGGAGGGGGCATATCCAAAAAGTATGTACTTTTTTCTACAGTTATTTACCAAATGGAAATATACTGTATACATTTCTCTCCCCTCAAAATGCTACACACAACACCCAATGATGACGACGTGAATACTTTTATTTGTGTTAAAGTTTAAAAAATACAAACAACAACATTAGGGAAGTTTGGAACACTTTTGGCTGGTAAATCTTACTTGATTGTGGAAGCAGCCCCCCCCCCCCCCCACTCTTTCCCGACCTCCATCCCCTCCCCTCGCCGACCGATTAGCCGGTGCAAGGGTTCTGGCCCATTTCCATGAGAAAGGCGGCGGTCGGTGAAAGGGTTAAGCCTGTGAGGACCAAGCAAAGCAGAAAGCAGCCCTCATTTTCTGCACAGCGGGGGGGCCGGGAGATGGGAACAAAGACGCCCGAGGGAGGAGCGGAGACTCGGGCTTTACTATATGCACCTGCGTGCTGAAAGGCGGCGGACAATGAGCCTCCGAAACGGCCAATTACGCGCGGGCCATCCACCGCATTTGTGTGTGCGCGCGCGCGTGCGTGTTGGTTGGGGGAGAAAGTGAATTTTAAAGAGGACAAAGATAAGAAAGTAAAGCTTTAAATCATCCCCCCCTCCCAATTCACAGACATGTTCCCATGCAGCCAAGGCAATGACTGATACGTCATCCTCGATGTATCGGCATGACATCATGTTTAAAGTGCCACTACTTACACACGTGGACAAAATTGCTGTTACCCCTCAGTTAAGTATATACATACCCACAATAGCCAAATACTCACAGGAAGGGCTTTAATCTGACAAAAGTAATTTAACGAAAAACAGACATGAATTGTCATTCTACAATATTATTTAACAACAATGTACGAAAATGATGGCAGCCTTTACTTATTTTATTGCACAAACAATGTAAATTCTTGCACATTGCAGTTAGTTTGCCAGATGGACAAAAGCAGCCCAGAACATGGCACTTACTATTCCTTGCCTAATTGAAAATAAAGAATAAGGTATTCCATGCCAAATGTTTTTTTGTAGGGTGAGGGTGAGGCACAAAAAAACCAAGAGGACTGCAAACTTCATAACACGTACAAGAAAATTACAAAGAGCCAGAACAGCACCAGAGAAGTGTCATTTACATTTTTTTTTTAAAAAGGCTGCCATCTTAAAAAAAAATATTTATACAGAAAATAAACAAAGCCACACCTCAAACTTTTCCTGAACCAGACTTGTGTTGTGGTTTACCTGAGAAAATGCTGCCCACATGCTCACCATCTTGCTGCTAGTGCTAGCAGCCATTTTGTGCACATAATGATTCCCAATTATCCCAAGGCCTGACCCTGCAATTGAAGGCAAACCGAAGTCCAAACTGCGAATTTATTCAAACATGCACAAAAATAAAGGTCAGTATGTCAGCGTCTCTTGTGCCATGACAGCAGTTCAAAAACGGCGCCACTTTCGGGTATGGGTGGTGTCATCACGTGACGTAACCAGGAAGTCATTGAAATCGACATCGTCGTTTAGCTTTCACTCCCAAAAAAAGTATTTTATTTTACTGTTGTGTATTTTATTTTACATTGTATACTAGTTCATTTTCGAATATTGTAGTGTGCTATAACAAAAGCCATAATTTTTGTATATATGTTTTTCTTTGATACAGGTGTGTATGTTTGAAACGAAGAAGAAAAAAATCGCCCTTCAGCTTCCGTGGGAGTTGGCGTCGTCTTGTGGCCAATGGCATAGACGCACATAAAAATATATATATATTTTTGTTGTTTTGTAACTCTTTCAAACAACTTATTGTCGGGCTTTTAAAATATACCACATGTAATTAAAACAAATAAAATAAGACCATGTCATATATATGGCCGTTTTCCTTATCCTTTGTAACTTTAGAATTCCTGGTAATACAGATGGTCGTATTTTAAATACTAAGCAGGGTTGTTTTAAAACACTTAAAAAAATAATAATAATTTTACTATACATTAAGAAGTCATTTTTCAAAAAATGTTTATGCTCCAGGAAACATGTGCAAGCAAGCCGCACTATAGTCGCTCTTCACAGAGGATTTAAAGAAAAGGAAAAAAGCCTGCAAGAGTTGTTTATACATGAATGATAAGAAACCGTGTCATTTACTGTTTATTAATAGTCATGAAGGCCACATTTTTTAATCAAAAAGGCATCTAGACTCTTAGTATAAGAGCCTAAAATGTGTACATTATTTACAAGAGCGCTACATACAGTATCTAAACCGCACAAAGGTTTCTACACAAAGGAAGAAAAAAGAAAAAGAAAAAAAAAAGAACAGTTAAAAATGTAAACATTCACACATGGCATAAAAAAAAAAAAGTATATGTTAGTAATGGATGGAGGAATAAACCAAATGTAGGTCCATAGCAGCAGCTACATACTGTACAATATTTACACACATGCACATACTGCATATGGCAGCCAATGGTTTGAGGGAAACAAAAAAGTTAAAAAAAAAAAAAAAAAAAAAAAAAAAACGCGCTTGTTGGTTTACAGCAGCAGCAATTCCCAATTTCACTTGGAAATTAGGGATTAAAAAAAAAATGTCATGAATTCATTCTCTATAGATGGCAGAAGGTACAATTAACCTGCCACCACTTCACATTCAGACAACAGAAAAGCACATTTGTGAGTAAATTGATGATTATTTTCAGTATGTACACTTTCTCGAGAGGTTTGGCGCGCTGTGAGAAAAGACCAGCAAGGTTGTTTGACTAGTTGGCACTGGTTTGGAGGGTTAAGTTAAACAGCAAAGTTAACAAGATACATCATCGTCTTTACACAAAATTAACAAGCGTGGGGATGAAGGGCGAGAAAACAGCTTGCCCACCCTTGACGTAAAAATCTACTGAAATGCAGCATTTCCAAAGTCATCTAATTTGTTTTCTTGAAGCAAAAAAAAATAAAAGTGTTAAAAACCATGTAGGCCTACAATGCGGAATGAAGCCATTCGATGCAAGTGCAGATTGTCCCGTGCAGTTCTAGATGTGTGTTAGGGGTACTGTGCCGGTGAGGTAGTGCTGCTGGACGCTGCCGTAGCCCCTGGGAGCGGCCCCCGCCGCTGGGTCACCGCCATCGCCGCCCCCCGGGATGTACATGCTGATCATGTCCCGCAGGTCGCCCTGCAGGGGGCCCCGGTGGTGGGTGGGCGTCGGAGGAGAGTGGGACATGGGTTCCGTTTTCACCATGGACATGGGGACCGGGCTGGGCTGCTGAGGGCTGCTGCTGTACGACATCGGGCTGCGGGGGATTTTTGTGACAGTTAGCAGCAGATACATGCAGGAGGATCAATATGAATGCCTGCTCAGTGTGTCAAAAACAGCAGCGTGCTCATTTCCGTCTATGACATTATATATATATATATATATATATATATATATATATAATAATTTTTTTAATAGGTTAGGCCTACTTCAGTTGGTTTACGGTTGCAGAGAGTAGCTAGCACGCAACGGGCCAAAGATTTTATTGGGGTGAGGTCTTCATTTTATCAATACATGCAAATGTGCATTTTAACGTGTATGCCTATACCCAGCAAAAGCTACTATTATTGGGGGGGGGGGGGGGGTTACTAGTACCAAGTATGTAATTAATTTTTTTCTTTCTTTCTTTTTAAATAAAATGCATATGAGTTTTCTCTAATGACTACTTAATATCTATTTAGTTTATTTAATATCAGTTGCAAGCATGCCAGATCCCTATTGGGGTAAGGCTTTTTTTGTACACATACATTTTGACATATAACGACGTGAATATTATGCATTTACTCAACTGCAGAGAGTAGCAGGTGTTTATGAGGGGCAAGGTGTTGATGCAGCAGTGAGGCATTGTGGGTATGGACCACACACGCAGAATCAAGTGTTCCTGATCAACATTCCAGACACGAGCCCGGATGAGTGCAGCACACTCACAACAAATAGGAGTGCACACACGCGCCTTTTATGCGCATTGCCACACTTAAAAGGTACTTTCTAAAAACTTTCAAGGATAGGAAAATATATATATATAATTTTTTTTTATTCCTTGTTCAGTTTTTTATTTTATTCTAAAATATGTAGCTATTTATAACTGTTAATTTCACATGGCCTGGGGTCCAAACAGACAATATGTCACTTAAAATAGATTTTATAATATATATTGTTTTTAACATTTGAAAACGAGAGTGAAAGGACAAAATGTCACTTGAGAAAACTTATGTAAAATATTACATTTTAAACACATTTCTTGGAAATTGTCAGTAAAAAAAAATATTTTTAGGACAAAATGGCCCTTTCAAATCTTCCTTCCATAAAAGTAATTGCATGCAGATATTTTTCTTGCACTTATTCTTAATATTGACATTTCAAATCATTCTCCATCTTGATGACGTAACATATTTGTCGGTGTTGCCCGAGACGAAGCTGACCTGTACGAGTTGCTCCCGTTCATGTAAGTCTGGGCGGCGGTCATGGCAGGGGGGTACTGGAGGGCCGACAGGTCGTAGCGGTGCAGCTGCTGCGTGTAGCCCAGCGCGTCGCCCTGCATGCCGGCGTAACCGCCCGCTGGGCCCCAGCCGTAGCTCTCCATCCTGGGGCTGGCGCCCTGGCCCTGCGCCGCCACCAGCAGGTTGCCGGCGGCCAGCGGGTACTTGGGCACCTGCGCGTCCTTCTTGAGCGCGGGCTTGGTCTTACGGCGGGGCTTGTACTTGTAGTCCGGGTACTCCTTCATATGCACGGCCCTCAGCCGCTTGGCCTCGTCGATGAACGGCCGCTTCTCGGAGTCGCTCAGCAGCTTCCACTCGGCGCCCAGCCGCTTGCTGATCTCCGAGTTGTGCATTTTGGGGTTCTCCTGGGCCATCTTGCGCCTCTGGCCGCGGGACCACACCATGAAGGCGTTCATGGGCCGCTTGACCTTATCCATGGGGTCGCCTCCGCCGGAGGCCAGGCCGCTTTTGGAGCCCGGGTGAGCCACGCCGTTGCCCGGGGTCATGCTGCCCGGAGACATGCCCTGCGCCACGTGGTGCACCGGCTGCCCGCCGGGCTTCAGCTCGTGCTCCATCATGCTGTACATGCTCAAGAGGAAGATGCGAGCGCGATGCCGAGCTAATTTTCGCCGCTTTTGGGGGGGTCGCCGTGCACCTGGCCGGCGAAGTCCACCTGGTGTTCCCGCAGCTTGCGCGGGAGCACCGGGTGAACCGACTTAATCAACTAATTAGCCTCGACGCCTACCGCACAGCTGTTTTCTTCAAGTCCGGCAAAAACGACGCACAACTTTGTTTTGTCGCGTTTTTTTTTTTTTAAAGCAGACGCTTGAAAAAATAGTTGGCTCTCGTCACCACAACTTGTTATTCTGAACCACTTGTTGTTCGAGCGCGCTCTCCCGATTCAAGCCCAACTTCATACCCCCCCTCCCGCCCCAAATCCTTTTCTCCAGCCGGCCTGCAGCCGACCAATCAGGAGTGAGCGCGACTATTACCATCTCAAAGACTTTTTAGGGCGAAAGGAGAGGGAGAAAATATCTTAATATATGGGGGGGGGGGGGGGGGTTAAGGCAAGGAGTGTTTGCAGGACTTCCACTTAAAAAATAAATACATCAGTCAATCTTTCATAACGTCAACAAGATTACAGAAAAATCGAAGAATACAAGAACCACTTCAGCCTACAGCATTAGTGGTGCCTTGAGATACAAGCTATCATGCTGCCATTTTTTTCCCGGCTTTGACTTGAGTGCAAACTGCCTGTATGGTGGCAGTCAACTCAACTTGATTCACGTGACAATAGCACTTGGTCAACAATTCATCAAAAACTCGTGCACTTTAACACATTGAGAATTACACGTTGAGCCCCCCAAGCACATAGAAAGTAAAAAAATAAACAAGTTAAAAAAACTAAAAATAAAATCACACAAATAAAATGGCAAATCATAACAAATAAGCTAAAAAACTAATGATAAATGTAAACATGTTTATTACATCAAACATATTTAATGACAAAAAAATAATAAATCACGAGAAATTCATATCAAATACTAAATACAATCTCAACACACACAGGAAAAAAAATAAAAAATCATAAAAATAACATTAATTGGACATTTGATGGGTGAGGAACATTATCCCTTTGCATTCGTCAGCATCTGTGGACCAGCCAGGACAACCACTCATGTTGTGTTTCGACTTTCCAGGAAATCTTAAGTGTGATTTTTGCCCCCTAGTGGCTCAACTTTACAGTCTGCTGTAAAAACAAACAAATAACACCAAAGAAACGACATTCTAACTTCTCCCGCTATACCTCAAATGTGGACGTTGCGTCTTGGCGAGCAGCGAGTCACATGACATGCTTTTGCATTAGCGTGACTCCTGACTCCCATGTTACGGAACTCACTGGATGGTTTTGGTGGTTGGGGTGCGTAGGGGTGTTGATGGAAAGGAGGGGAAATGAGAAGGAACAGAAATGAAGCGGGGATGAAATCAATAAGGATGGCCGCAATGATGGAAGCCGAAATGGAGGAGGGATGAAAAGGATAAAGGGATGGATGAGGAAGGGTGAGGGTGGATGGGAGGCGGCGGTGTGTATGTGTGTGTGTGCGTGTGGGGGGGGGGGTTGATTTGAGGGTGACAGGCCTCCCTGAATAGGCCTCTATTCTCCCCTCTGCTGGCTCCTCTTCTCATGCAAAGCAGGCCCCCGTTCAGCCTCCCAGCCATCCGTCACACAACAGAAAGAGCCTGGCAGACCCTTTACAAGCCTCCCACTTCGCATAATCCCCCCCACCCAGCGCCCAACAGGGGGTGACAGGGGTGTGTGTGATGGAGCAGTAGGGGGGGGGATGGGCGTGCGTGGGGCGTAGTTCCCAAAATGCCTCTGGAAGAAGATGGAGAAGAAGAAGGGGCCACCTTGGAACGACAGTGCGTTTACTTTGCACAGCGCTTATGTATACACACACAGTATATGAGAATAGATATAACCAATGTATGATAAGGCTAAAATTAAAGAACGCCTATTTAATAACACTGAAAGTAAGTAAAACTACTGCAGTATAATGAGACTAAAATGAAGTGAAACTATCAATGTGTAAGACTAAAATTAAGAAAAACTATCACCATTGGCTATAATGCGGCATAGAACTTATGGTGCTATAAAAACAAAACATGCAGATAAAATGTAAACACACAGTATTTAGGACAAAACCACTCATCACTTGATGCAGTGTGATCTTGTCCTCCCAGTTGCTAGAAAACGTTCATCATATTGAATATATATTATAGAAGTTTAGTTTTTTGACAAAGTGTGGGGGAAAAAGTTACGTAAAATACGAATTATTTTCCTTTTTTGTCACTGTGTGGGGGAGGACAAGACCACTCCACATCAAGTGGTGAGTAGTTTTACCTCAAGTAGTTGGTGATTGTATCAGGAATTGGCGCCCCCTTGTGGAGTTTGATTCCCTCTGCAGAAGTTATCAGCAAGCTACTTCAATGCTAGAAATAAATCCACTGATTGAAGCTTGCAGGCAAGAATAAGGCATTACCGTATATTAATTATTTATTTGTATTTTTAAAAACTTTGTGATCTTAGACCTAGATTAAGACTTTAAAGATGATTAAATACGTCGTAATGTATAACCATCACCCGAAAGTCATTTGACTGAAGACGAATACTGATGAAGAAAGGCCAGTTGCGCCCTCCAGTGGCGAAATGAAACTAGTTTGTAATAGCACCTTCAAGGCTTCAGGTCGGTAGTCACTGTTCAGTTGACGTCGTCCTTTAGAATGAATTACAACAAACGTTACCTTCCTGTCGTGTAAATATTTAGACAATATTTGCAGTTGCTTGGGTTGCACGCCAGCTTCAACACCTCCACAATTCCAACGTTGGCACAAACAAAATTTGGGGCGGAGCTGTCACGAAGACGGAAGCAGGAAGTCTCCTCGAAATCTAAATGATCGAACGGCCGGAGTTGTCGCGTTCTTTCTTTCAATTTTGGATCTGCTAGCTAAATTTCAAGTAAGCCATTTGATTACTATTTATACTTAAACCCAACAAGGCAAATTACACCGTTATAAAATGACACCTTTATTTTAATTGTTTTTAAAGACCATTAAAAATAAATACTATACAGAATCCAATGTAGAAAATTCTGATACACTGTTTCTGTCTGAAAAAGGTTAACATTTATTTTTCATTAAAAAAAAAAAAACACACACACCAAACAAGATTTCCCCCAGGCAGGTCTTAAAGAGTTTAAGGAGGCTGTGGAATCTCTGAACTGCAAGTTTGGTCCTTAAAGAACAGCAAACAACCCACCCACCCAGCACACATTTCTGCTGAGGTAGATCACAACGTGGTCACCATCTGAATAGAAAATAAACGAAACACTTTAAATACAGAAACTACAAATTTGAGCGGGCAGTCGATGAGGGGGATAGTCTTTAAAATACACAGACCCCAAAAAAAACAAACAAAAAAAATATATATCCCCTAACCAGCATGAACTGAACTCACCGTAAATATCCATAGGGTAGCTCTCCTCCACTCAATGGCCCAAAAAATTGACAAATAGGATGCTGCTGGAGCAACTCTAAAAAACGAAACACTCATCTATCCAATTTTTTTTTGGGATGCTCTGGAATATGAAACAGCAGTTAAGAGGCTCCAAACGGTCAAAGTTGATTTTACTATACAGGCCTTTTTATTGAACATGCCCTGTGTAAGTCTAAGCCCCAAAGAGCTAGATCCAAGTTAAGTACACTGGAGGTCACCTAACATTGTTTGCATCTTTTTTCCTTTCAGCATTCGCGGCAAAAGTTTCAAGAGGTGGCCTCATGGATGCTGCTTCTTAATGTTAACATTTAGTCCTCGTTTTGGGATGCTGTGACAAAAGGTTGTGCTTTTGGCTGTGGGGTGGGAGGGTCCAAGTCAAAAACTTCATGCTGATGCAAATTAGAACAAGAAAAAAAAAATTGGAATGTCCACATTGAATTAAATCTTAGTGAGACTATGTGGCAAACAGTGTTAAGCGGGTCAAGTCAACTGATTTGGGAGTGGGGGGAGGAATCAAGGCTGAAAGGTCTTCCTTCCCAAGTGGGAAACAGTCACGTAATTCGAATTTGTCACAAACAGAAAGTTGGGCTTCTCCCCTCGTTTTCGTTTCTTTTTAAAACTGTAGATGTGGGGGAGGATGAACGAGGCCGTATGGATTTTGCTCGCTCTTTTTAGAAAAGATCGGCCACATTCATTGGCATCTCCTCGATGGTGGTGTTGTAAAAGGTCTCGATGTCGCGCAGGATACGCTTGTCGTCGTGGGTCACCATGTTGATGGCGACTCCTTTTCTGCCAAAACGGCCCCCGCGACCAATCCTAAAGGAGAAGCAAAGGAAGCTGGTTACGAGGGGGCTGGAGGGAGGGAGGGTGGGGGTTTGTCATGATGACAGCACAACTGACCTGTGGATGTAGTTTTCCCTGTTGGTCGGCAGGTCGTAATTGATGACTAGAGACACCTGCTGCACGTCAATGCCGCGAGCCTGAAAGAGACGAGTGGGTTATTTGTCATGCCAGGCCATCGTTCATTTGTCACGCGAGTGTGTGGTCTGCCAATTAGTTGTCAATCTGGGACATGAGCCCAGCCACAGTGGAGGACAGACGGCAATTTCTCTACCAAGACTCTTTCAGTCCTTCACCAACACCACAGTTGGGAGGAGAGGGAATCCTGGACATTTTTTGCTCATCCCTAAAATGCCAATCGTAAACAGTGGCTGAGAAAGATTGAATCATATCAGTTTATTATTCTAAACTAAACTATAAAGACATTTTAATAAAAATGCCTGCCTTCCGTTATCAGAAGGACTCCCACAGTAGACTTTCTGCACAATTAATTGAGGCACGGGTAATACTATAGTTAGCTTTTGGGGGGTGCCTTGCGAATACATGCCGTGCCAACTTGTACTTGTCCTCAATGAACATTGAAAGCACATATAGAATATGTCACAAACCGTAGCCGTGTTACACAAGGTCAAAGAATCATTGCACAAGAATGCTTTGTTATTGTTATACAATTCCTTGATTGTTCCATACCTGAGCTTACAGAAACGTGCTATTTGTGTTGTGGATACAGGGACCACACTAACCCATTATTTATACAACTAAAAACTTTACAATTTAATGAATTGATGGGAGTTTAACCGCCTTAAATATTGTACAAAGCCCATCATGAAATTTTACCAGTTAATATACAAACTAAATAGATTTTTTTTAGGGGGGGGGGGGTACAAATTAAGAGGAACAGGCATTTTTTCCCCAAACCTTAATATAAAACAACGATGTATTTGAACTCAAGGTGTCAGTCTGTGGAACAATCTGGATTGTAAACCAACATCTTCTCAATCTATTTTTTTTTAGCATAAAAGCACAATTACTGCCAAAATACATATATATAGGACACAGTTGAATTATTTTGAATGATCTTGTAACACCGAAAGCATCTAGGCCGCTTGCCATCAAATTTATGTTTTAAGTTGACCAGGGGCAGACAAAACAAGTTTGACTTCTTTCTGTCCCCTTTCATTCTTTTGCTTTAAATTGTCTTTTAAAAAAAGAACGAAATACATTGATTGATTCTACTGTCAGCAAAATGAAGGTACAAACCAGCAGGTCAGTGGTGATGAGAACTCGACTGGAGCCAGAACGGAACTCCCTCATGATCAAGTCGCGCTCTTTCTGGTCCATGTCACCGTGCTGCAACACAAAAGGTGACGACAATGCGGTTACAAGCTTCACCAAGAAGCAACACAAGCGAGTGGCCATATACGGCCAACGGTTTCAAGGCTGGGGATGCTTTACCATAGCTGAAACGGTGAAGTCCCTAGACTGCATCTTCTCAGTGAGCCAGTCCACTTTCCTCCGTGTGTTGATGAAGATGACGGCCTGGGTGATGGTCAGGGTCTCGTACAGATCGCACAGCGTGTCCAGCTTCCACTCCTGCAATGGTCGACGGGGGTCATTCAGGAGCCCGCATTCCCAGCCCCACGCCCAGACCTCACACAAACCTCCTTCTCCACATTGACGTAGAACTGGCGGATACCCTCGAGGGTCAGCTCCTCTCTTTTGACCAGAATGCGAATAGGGTCACGCATGAAATTCTTGGTCACCTCCAACACTTCAGTCGGCATGGTGGCTGACAGTAGGACAACCTAACATAAAATACACATTTTTTTTTATATAATAAAAATACATTCAAACTTAAAAAGAGAAACGCAAAAGAAGTAGCATGGTTTGCAAAGAGAGCCATGAGGAACTGACCTGTGTGTTGCCATTCAGTTTCCGGAAGATCTCGTAGATCTGATCCTTAAATCCTCGGCTCAGCATCTCATCAGCCTCATCCAGCACAAACATTTTGATGTACTTGGGAGCTTAAAAAGAAAATGAAAAAATATTTGGCCAACACCACACTGTTGACACAAAGGTCTTATGTTTGCCATTAACTGGGTTGACAAAGAACTGCAATTTGGAGTGAGCTGTATTCAGAAGTGTGAGTTTGATCACGTCTCGGGATACCTGGCGAACCGCGAACTCCGGTCGGCAAAACGTCGGCCAGAGTCACAATGCACCAGGGGACTTCCAGAGTCAGTTGACACGCATGGGTTTCATCACCATACAGCAAGTTGCACAAGTACTTCAATTGCTATCAAAATACCAAGCTTTTGTTATATGGCCATAATTATGACATTTTACCAATTTAGGGAGGAGAGACACTTGCGGTAAATTTAACTTATATAGCGCTTTACAATGAGTCACAATTCACATACAAGTGGTCGGTTACCACCATACAGGGTCTGCCAGGTCCCCCTGGGAACAAGTTAGGCTTCAGTGTCTCGCTCAAGGACAATTCAATGTGGTCAACGGGGCTAAGGATTGATCCCACAACCTTTTCGTTGGGAGATGACCACTATAAGACTTGGCCAATATTTACAAAATAGGTGGAAATACAGTAGGTGTGTGTGTATTGTCTAATCACAAATTTACTCTTTGTGGACGCATCAGACTATCTCTACAAAATCCACGCTTGAGGAAATGTAATTTTAAAAAAACAAGGCGCTTAATTGTTTCAGGTGGAACCTATTTGCACAATCATATGCTTGGACTGCAAGGGATACTCACAAATATGCCTGCGGTTCAACATGTCAAAGACACGGCCCGGTGTCCCCACCACAATGTGGGGGGCCTCAGCCTGCAGCTTCTGCATCTCGTTGCGGACGTTGGTCCCACCGATGCACGCGTGGCAACCGGCGCCCATGTAGTCGCCTAGAGACAGCACCACTTTCTGGATCTGATGGGGAGTGACATTTTCAGAACGACAGTCGACGATGCGTGTGTGTGTGTGTGTGTGTGTGTACAACTGTTTACCTGTTGAGCCAACTCCCTGGTGGGGGCCAAGACCAAAGCCTGAGTGCCTTTCAGCGTAACATCAACCTGCTGGAGGATGGAAATCGCAAAGGTGGCAGTCTTTCCAGTACCAGACTGGGCCTGGGCAATCACATCATAACCTGGAACACAAGAAGATTTCCCAATTGTTCTTATAAAAACAATATAGGACCGATCGACTGAGGGATTAATTCACGGTCTAAAAACTCACCCTTGATACAAGGAAGAATGGCTCTCTGTTGAATGGCAGAAGGCTTCTCAAAACCATAGGCATAAATTCCCCGGAGCAACTCCTCACGCAGGTTCATGTCATCGAAACTTTCCACAATATCGTTCCAGTTGCTCTGCATGGAGCATGATGAAAAATGTCAACGTTACTGGCCCAAATTAATTCTGCCTGAATTGTCTGGCGTTCAGGTGGAAACTTACCTCAATGATGCCATCTGGCTCCATGCCTTCTGGCCCATTGTCTCTGTGGACAAACAAACAAATAGTATTATTCCACCGCGCCCATTTTTCTTCTTAATAGGTGTATTGCTTTTCACGTGTAATCAACCAGTCATGAGAAGACGCAACTCGAGGAAAACCACACGTCCATTTAAACAAGTCCGCCATTTTAGCTTCTCGCGTTCAAGATGGTGGCTCCACGGCCGGTAGGAGAGAGATGCTAACGGCATAAATCACATCGTTGACAAATCCGCTCGGCTACTTTCAGTTTTAATTCGCACACTTCAACCCCAATTAGTCGCGTTGGGTCGTGAAATAATGATAGTGAAAAGACATTTCTCTTTAACATCCCGGCGCTAACTTTTCTTCCGCGCAGCCCCCCTTCTCGCTTTTTCATGTAGCTTCGGCTGTTGCAGAATCAGCAGTCACAAAAAAACAAAATACCCCCACCCCGCCAACACAAAAGGAACAAAATACAACTTTGCCAACAATCGGCGGGATGCGGCCTACTCTTCCGGCATTGTTACCACAGGCGTGTCCACTACTAACATGTGCCAGCTAGAGAAAAAGCTCCACACTTCATTATTATCACGTCAGGCCTCCGAGTCAACGGGCAACGAGGCAAAAGGGACAATTTCATACAGAGTTTGCCATTAAAATGCCAACAGAGCGAGACGGATTGCGGATTAAAAATAGGTTTTTACACGTGGCCTACCTACCGCTAGGTTCACAAGCAGTCACATGCTACGCCACCCGGCGACATTGGCTCCAGCTAACGGCTAAGCGTAAAACAAACACAAATATGTGATAAACCACTCGAGAATAAACAATTAAACGGTAATATGCGCAGAAAAACACACACAAAACGAGTCAAGCGAATGCTGAGCTGGCAAAACTCGGCAATTTCGTGAGGAATATCGAACATTTTTTTCTTTCGGAGGCCCCGGCACAAACTCTAGTCACGCTACGCCGAAAACGGGAATTATCGCTATATGTACAATACTGTATGAATATATATTGAGCGCAAAACCATTATAGTGGAAAAATCCATTCCATTAAATTACTATAGCGCGCTTGGTCACACGAACTCTCCTTACCTATCATCGTTGTTAGCCGACATTATCACAAAGAAAGAAAGTATGGCGAAATTTTCTTATATATGTCGACGGCACAACCAGGCTTTCTTATTGCAGCGGGCCGCCGTCATTTACAGTTAATCCCGCCTACAGCATTTTGTGATTGGTCCAAATGTACGTCAACGATTAATGGGTGGGCGAGAAGCAATGCAGGTTACGTCACTTCCGCTTTAGAGATGTTTTTTTTTTCTCCTTTAAACTTTTTAGCTTACTTACCTCGGAATGACGTAAATGATGTTTTCTGGCTTTGATACACTGGTGGTTTTATTCAGTCACAGATTTGTAAAGTGTATATTAAGAGCACAGGTCGTCCATTAATAAACATTTCATCAGGTCCAGATCAGAAAGAACCCAGATGTTTTTTTTCTTCGCAATTAACAAAATCTTATCAGTTATTACTCGCTTTAATTACGTTTCCACTACATTTTCAGTTTATATTTCCATGTCTGGATGTTTTTCTGATCATGTGTCAATAATCTCTCTTCTCGAGCACTCAACACTGCAACTAAATTCATTGTTCATTTCACCAATATTAACAAACAGTTTTGCATTGACCAATGTTGATAAACAACCTCTATCATCACTCCTTTTGACCCATGGGTCAGTTTCGATTCGGCCATTCTTGCGTCCATTTTCTTTAGTACTTGTCCTCATAAGTGTAAAGTTCCTTGTGGATATTGACATTCATCCAAAAGGAGGTGAAAACAAACAAGCCTTGTCGGATGAGAGGTGAAATGTCTTCTAAGGCGAACACAGCAGTCCAGTTGTGAATGATTCAATATCAAGAGGGTAAAGTTGCACCTCAAATTGTGCATCCCAGTGTTGAACAATACTCTTGATTGGTCAATTTTTCTTTGGCCATCCATTTTCTGCAGCACTTTTCCTCAAGATACAGTGAATTGAACTGCTTTGTCTATGTTTTATAACTCATTTTGTGTCCAGCTAAACACATTTCAATGTCTTGTCCTTACACGGGAAGTCATTTATATCAGTTTTCTTCCACTACAGAAACACACATATCCATAGGCCAACTTTTTTTAATTTTATTTCTAGCAACCATTATGTATTGTAGAAGATATATAAAACAGTTGAATCACAACTTTTAGGAGGGTACAGCAGGGGCTCAAAGTATTTTGTTACAAAAAAAAGCTTATGGAGGACAACTTGCTTGATGAAAAAAATTAGCCAATGAATCCCCCCCCCTCCCAAAAAATACTTCTCCTGTATTAACGGTTGTCAAAGCATAGCAATATAGTTTCCGACATGAACGCACGTATATATATATAAAAAAAATCAACAGATAAATGCAAAGTAAATTGCCTCAATAAAGGACACGTCACGTGGCAAAAAATAAACATGAAAAATATGTCGAAGAGACAGTTGCCAAGCTGTCGGCACAGGGCTAGGGAACCCTTTGAATAAATTCCTCCTTCAGAAAAAGTAAGACAGAAGTTTGTTATATTTTAGGGGCATTAACCGCTTGTAGGTCTGATCATATGACCTCATGAATCATTGACCTTTTTGTATTCTCGGACATCAATTAACAAAGAAAGTGAGAACTTTTTGGGGTTATCTACACGAGTAGCTTCCACAAGATGGTTGCGACGATCTACGACGAGGTGTTGGCTGTGAGTGTTCCGTCTTGGGTGCCCCCATCCATCCCTCTGTGGCTGGTTTGGTTTTGGTGGGTGCGGGGCGGGGAGGGGGTCACAGGGTGAGCTTACAGTGACACAGTTCTTTGTACATTTGCCTCCGAAGGCGAGGCATGTCCTGCTGACCAAAATTGAACGGCTGCCCCAGGGCTAGACACTTGCAGTACTGTGCAGTTGAGGCGGTGGAAAGACAAAACAGACAAATAGTCAGTCCAATTTGGCCAAACGCTAGGTGGCGCCGATGTGCATTTACAGTGGAACCTTGACTTACCTGTAACACAAACGCCCCGCAGTCGCTGTCATTATTCTGCCGGCCTACCTTCTAAAACACACATTGCGGCAGTCTCAGTAACGCACAGCAGAGTGACTGAAACGTGTTGGTTCCGACATGAAAAACAATCAAGCATCTCACCATTTTGAAAAAGCCTTTCCAGCCGGTCAAAAAGTCTTGCTGCTCTTTTTTGATGGCCTCCGCTAGCAGATACTTATAAATGTGCTGTGGGGTGGGGTTGGGGGGCAAAATGGACAGAGAGAGATTTGGGTGTCAGGCAGTGTGAGGGGTTCAAGTCCAAAATGTGTACAATGTTCCAATGCTTTTTTTTTTTTACTGTTCACAGCGTGAATAAAATGTAATCATTGGATTTTCTGCGCCACCTTGGGGCAGCGTCTGTTAAGGGTCCGCTGGGAGTCGAAGTAGGTGATGGCTTTCCGGGGAATGTCCACACTGACCAGCGACCAGTGAACCTCCAGGTGGATGGGGATCAACAGCAGATCCTTCTGGAAGATATCCACCTGCCAGCAAGGGAGCCATAGTTGTACATGACTCATCGCCTTTCACGCTTCAAATAGCGCTCGCTTACATTTTTCGTCCACCGCTTGACTCCTTCATAGCCTTTTGTCCTTAGCTTGTCGTAGAAAAAGCTGTTGAAAAAGTGAACCTGAAGAGAAGACAGAAAACGGTCATCACCTTCTGACACACCGTGACGGAATCCTGCTGGAAAACACAAAAGTTTGAATTGGTCGGTGCGCACCTTTTCTGGAACCGAGTCCATGACCAGGTCGCCATACATGTTCATAATCTGAACAAACCAGGCAAAGAACAACAATTTGAAACATATTTCAAGACAAGAAAATTATAAATGAGCAGGTATTCATTGTAATTTATCCTCTTACATAAACCCAACTAATATTATTGCGGCTGAATTAAGATCTCTACATGTATTATACTGCACCTTGGTGGGAAAGGCACACATCAAAATGAGCAGCACAATGCCCATTAAATTATCATGATGCACAAATTGTTAATACTTTACATTCTATTAAAGGGTGACTCAACAGGAAGTCAGACTCTTGCTCCACCCCTCACTAATGACGCTTTTCCACCGGAACGGTTCCACACCGAAGCGCCATTTTTTTGTCCCCGGGTGTTTGCGTCTCCTTGGGACTTTTTCAGGGCAGAGCGGTTACAACAGAAGCGCTGTTTAGAACCATCTTGGAGGTGGTTCTGCAGCGCCGGTCGCCACCTGTCATCTGATTGGCCGGCAGCAATAATGTTTTACAACAATGCTGAACTATATTTACAATTTACTTGTGGATGGATCTGTAATGATTGTGGTTTTAAAAAAATCGTGTGTTCCCATTAACTTAAATCAGAGCTCGAGCCACAGTTAAATAAATGAGGCTGAGTTCTCCATTCAGAAATAGCGCAGGCAGCGAGTTACGCAAGCCGCTCGTGAAATCAAGATTGCAATATTTCATCCATGGTGGTCCATATGAAATTGTAAATAGGTTCAATGTTGGCGCGATTTGTCACTCATGAAATGTTATGGCAGAGCCGCACGCACTGCGGGAGTGCAAGCTTGGCTTGGACAGTTCAAATGATCCCGCCCCCTTCCCGCCGCGCGCATGTTGTAATGGAAATGCAATGGCGGCCGTGTAGTGTCGTTCTGTGCGGTGCGGTGTGGTAGCGTGCCGTGCGGGACTAATGGAAAAGCGGCATAAGATTTGAAATAGGCGCTCAAAAGGGGTGTTGCCTGGAGGACCGTTGGGTTGCGAATGGGGAGAGGATTGGGCGTGGTCTGGCTGTGATTGGCCAGAGCAACTCGCCAAGAAGCCGTTTAAGGATGGCGTGTACGAGACTGAGCCAGTGGGTGGCGGGGGCGACCACGTCACGATCCAAAAGTCACGTAATCTGCAACTTCTCGTGTAATAAGTGGACAAACAGCCAAATTGTGTTTATGTCTATGTTGAATATGTTTATGTTGAATTTGGCGCAAACACACGCCTTTTGCCCCAAATTCAAGCTTTCAACAAACATGCACTAAAATGTCAAAAATAATGACCAGGACATGTAGACAGCATTTGTAGACACCAGTTTATCAGCAAAAAAAAAGTTGATTTAGTGTTGAGTTAACCTTTAAATGATCTGAGATACAAATAGAATTAAACGCTACACTACATTGTGACTTGTCATGTTTAATATTGTGAATTGTGTCGTTGTACTAAAGTAGCGCATTACCAGGTCATTCTTAATATGACTGTCTATTAATCTTGTGAACTGTCAGGATTAGTTGTAATAACGTCGTGAACTGCAGCTTTGGGTTGAATTTTGCAACTGTTCAGTCATACCTGGTCATTGAGCCAGTTCTGCCCATAAAGAGTGCCGAGGTCATCCATGGTAAGAACGTGACGCTTGTAGTTGACTCTGAAAGTTTTCGCCAGAGCTGATCCCGAAGACCGTTGGAAGGATTGTATCAAATGTTGGACCATGGTTTTCCTAAACAACACCCAGGTAGAGAAGGAAAAAAGAACAACCTAAGATTCCATGAGACAACAAGCAGCAAGTTTACCAAGTGCATCTAACCTGTGTGGCTGTGCAAAGTTCTCACTGAAGATGTCCTGAAGCCTCTCCACAATGTCTTCCACGTGGATAGGGATCAAACTGCCGTATTTCTGCAGGGATTCTTCCAGAATACCTGGGCCGTGACAACAAAAGACACCTTTCCTTAACACATTAGCTGTTGTGCGAGTAGACTGCACAAAAGGGGCAATGGACTCCGACCTGTTACACAGCTCACGTGCTCCTCAGAAAGCGCCGGCTCCGCTCGTTTCTCCTCCACTTCCCATCTGCCTCGGTCCCCGTGCCTATCTGGAGAGTAGCCGCCCCTCTGTTTATCTGCACAAACGAGATAACAAATATTTAGAGTGAAACTTCTGGGGGATTTTGAAGGGCTCTTGTTTCAACTGGTACAACTCTTAGGGATCTTATTTGAACCGGTTTAACTTGTGTGTGTGTGATTTAAGGTAGTCTTATATTAACCAGTACCTCTACCAGAATCTGTGAATCTGTCATCGTCGCTGATCTCGTCGTCAGTGCACAGCGATTGACGAAAGCGTTTTATCCTCCGCTGCTTGCTGTAACAATTGTACTTTAGTCCTTTCAAGCTCCAACGTAGGCGGAGGGAGTATACCCGCTGGGCCCGCTGTCGCCAGCTCTTCCAGTTCTGGCTCAGCCGGGTGCCCAGGGCGCCGTGGAATCGCGGCTGGCGCCGTAACTGGGCGTGCCGCAGAGCCCAGAATCTGTTTTGGTGGAGCACCGACGTCTGTCGTCCTGTTCCAGCCTGGGGGACCAGCGCCGCCTCGTTCTCCTCCGTCCTCACGTCTTCATCATTCGGTAATGCTCCGAAGTTTGCGTGTTGGTAAAGCTGGGTGGATTGGGGGGGAAAGTCTGCCACGTCCCACTCCACCACAGCTGCCTGCTCTTCATCCTCATCTTCTTCTACTTCTTCCTCCTCTTCCTCGTCCTCCTCATTTTCCTCCCAGCAGCCGCCCTCAAACTCATCGTCAGCGTCCTCGGCGTCGATGTGGCCCATCACGTCCTCTTCCACCTCATCGCTCCACACCCTTTCTTTCTGACCCAGGCGGAGATGCATGGGGCTGGGTATGCTGTGGTCGGACACCGGGACAATGAGGTGGTCTCCAGGAATTCCACCTATCATACAAATAAGAAACATTCATCAAATTAAAATGATGCATGATACATTGTTTGATTTTTTTGGGTTGACATGTCCATCTCTTTGCAATACACTAAAAACAAGACACTTGGTTCTCCGCTACAAAGTGGCCATTGATGGACCAGACCAGAATGTACTGGCACTGGACCATTCAAAATGGCACCCAAAAAACTACCTCCTCCAGTGTCTTCCTGGCCCACAGCAGTCAGACCCAGATCTCCCTGCCAGCGGTTCTGGGTCAGGCTACCCCCACTGTCTCGCATTATCCACGGACACCCCGCGACCTGCGCCAGCGCGTCACCTACACACACACAAAAACAATTAGTAAAAACAGAAAGGCAGGTAGAAAATTCTGACTTTTATAATATGTTGGCTTTTTAATAACATATTGGATGCATATAATCAGTTTGTAACTGGGTGGATCAAAAGAAGAAATACACTTTTTAGATCACATTTGTAAGTAAGAATAGAACAAGGGTGGGAAGGAGAGAAGGAAGTCCATAATGAATGAAAAAAGGAAGGATGTAGGACTAGGAAGAACCTATAATTAATAGAATGGAGGATGAAGGGAGAGAAGGTGGAAGGAATGATTGAAGGAGGAAAAGCTGGACAAATGGAAGGATAGAATGAATGAAGGCAGGCAAGTTGGAAAGAAGGAATGAAAAAAGAGAAATGCCAGGAAGGATAAATGAAGGAAGATTTGAAAAAGGGGAGTGGAGGGGTGGAAGAAAAGGAGAAAGAATACAAAGGTAACAAGGAAGGGAGGAAGCAAGCAATGAAGGAGCAAATGTTCACAAGGGGAAGATTGAAAGAATAAAAGGAAGAGGATGAATGAAGGGAAGGAAAATTGATGGAAGGGAAAAATGATGTGAGAAAGGAAGGGCAGATGAATAAAAGGGAGGATGGAGGGAAGGAAGGAACTATGCAAGGAAGGCAGGATGGAAATAGGTATGGAAGCAAGAAAGGACAGATGAAGGGAGGGAAGTTGGAAGCAGGTTGTGAATAATAAGGTATATATATATTTTTTTTAAATAATTAATTCTAAAGGTATTTAGGTTTACACATGGCAATATTGTTTAGGTAGGGGTAGTATTCTGAGAAGTTCTTTGGAGAAATTAATTGCAGCCTGGTAACAAAAAGATTTGCGAATCGCTTCTGTCCACACATGAAGACCAAAATCGAACCAACGTTTCTGCTCTAAGGAGACAATACGGAACCTTTAGAAATTCGTTAGCAGGCTAATGTTAGCCGAGACAAGCTTTGGTGGAAACCAATTTTCTGGACAAGAAATGCAAAGCCCAGCGGCGGTGAATAACGAAAAAAAGCACGGGGGAAAATCAACTCATTATCGCACGCTTTCTTTTTTGATTATTTTTTGCCGGTGGGTTAGCCATGCTGTCGTTAGCAACGCCAGCTAGGCTAGCTGGTTAGCATAATTTTCTTAAATCGTAACGTCACATCACGTAATCTCGATGAGGCATAGATACGCAGTAAAAGCGAACGCTTACCGTTAATTCACCGATTCTGTGCAAAAGTGTGCCCGGAGGATGCTGAAGCGTGTCGAAAGTGCGTCTTTTTCGTGACAAAAAGCGCAGAAGCTAAGTGTGATGCTAACACTTCATTGAATGAAGTCAGGTGTGGGGGGCTGTCGGGAGACTGGAGAGAGCCAGCTGTCGCCTCCTCGGCCGAAAAAGGTGAACGCGACGGTTTTAAATTCAGCAAAAACTCGAAGTGGTCAACTTTAGTGTCCGCATAACGCCAAACGTGAAGGTGGAATGTCTCATTTAGCTCCGAGAGCTAACAGATGCGAGCGACTCTCGTCATCATGTCTTCGAAGCCGTCGCACAGCAAAAGCGTCACGCGGCCGAGAGTTCCGAGGGGGAATGCGAACACAAATCCAAAATTTTGACGTGTTTGTTTCAATCAAAAAACATGAAGTTAAACTTTTAAAAACATACTTTAAAAAATTATTATACAATGTGCTGATTCAATACAACTTCGCTTGGTCTTTTTATTATACAATACATAGGTCGGCCTAAAGTTGAAATATACTTTTTAAAATTCCTTTCTTCAGGCAAGAGAGGACGGTAGGAAGAAAACGAGGGTAAGACGTTAACAAGTGTTTAAAAAAAGGAGATAAGAAAATATAAAAGGAGAAAAGGAAGTATGAAGGCAGGATGGATGCAATACAGTTGGAAGGAAGATGAAGGTGTGTGTGACAGGAAGGGATGAAGGGTAGACAGGGGGGAAATGAAAGGAAGAGAGGAGGCATAAAGGGGATATGATGGAAGGAAGCATAGAAGCAATAAGGGATAGATGTTATGAAAGAAAGGTTGGAAGTCAGGAAGGAAGCACGAGAGAGAAGGAAGGCAGGTAGGACTGAAGAAAGCATAGAAGCAATGAGGGATAGAAAGGAAAGTATGAAGAAACGATAAGAGGATGGAAGGTAGAGGGATGAAGAAAATATACTCAGGATGTGAAAAAATGGCTGGAGGGAGGAAGGATGAAATGAAAGAAGGAATGGGAGGACAAAAGAGATAAGGCAAAGAATGAAAATGGTATAGAGAAATTGATGGATTTTTAAAAGCTTTTTTTGGGACAGAAAACTGATTTCAGAAATATTTTTTACTCAGACTTTTTAACTAAAGTACTTTATTTAGTGTAATATACACTGTATATAATACAGTAGTTTGTAATATAATGTCCAGCTAAACGTGTTGTGTTTTTGTACATGAATTCACAAGAGCAACAAGACAACTTTAGAAGATATTTATTTATATAACTCAGTAAACACAGAAAGTCTCTCAAAATATGTACAAAGCATGTTATTGTCGTCAAAGTGACGACTGTCCAATATGAAATGAAGTAGAACATTTATAAGGTGCAAAAAACAAACACACATACCTACTCCCCAAACCAATCTGCTAAACTAAGCTATGCTACATATGGCAAGTTCACATTTATTGACAGAGTAAAGCCACCTCATGCTAACAGCATAAAACTTACCATACTTACTAAATATTATCAATTATTTTACAAGACAAATAAGACCATGAGAGCGACACTGAACAGATAAATGAGATAATTTTTCCTTGTAATATTGCATTATTTCAGGCAATATTCTTCCAAAATAACGTCATCTCCGAAATGTTGTCTATTTGTAGTACATTTATGTAGATTTCCCCCCCACTTTGAATTATTGTTAAATGAAGACTTGTTAACAGTAAAATTAAAATTGTATCTTGTATTGTTTGATTGGATTGGTAGAGTATTTATGTGACTTTTTTTTTCTTTTCAGAGTGGTTGCAATTCTTGGTGAGGAATGATTAAGGGCCATAAACCCCAAGTGTGGGAAACCTGCTGTGTAAAGAAATTCCTTTTCTACATATATACTTTAAATATATCAACATAAATAGAGGGAAGCTATAACAGCTTTTCTTGAAACATTTACAAATAAATATTGGATTTGGACTGAATCTGTGGAGAGAGGCTTTGGAGCAAAAGCACAAAAATTAAGTCAGGCAACACAATATGCATAGAAATCGTTATGTACACAACCAAACATGCTCAACAGTAGAAACGTGTCTGAAAACCAGCATTTCTTTGTTTTTTTTGGGGTTAACAAAAAAAGTGTGGGAAGGACCGTTACAAATAAATACATAGGCAATGTCTCCTATAGAAGAGAACCAAAGAGCCAGTTGTGGTGCTTTAGGTTCCACTCTTCTGTTCCCATTCCTGGAAAACAAACATTTATGACTTGTTTTACTTTTCAAAATTTGCATTGGAAAACTTTAACATACAGTATTTTATAATTATTGCAATTTCTTTTGTCTTTATTACCACTGACCTTGGCCTTCCGCAGGACGTGTCCTCGGACCGGCGAGGCCTTGGGGATGCCCTGCTGGCGGCGGAGCAGCGAGGCGCTGTTGACGGGCAGGGAGCAAGTCTCTGCGTCGCTGGTGTCGCAGCTGGAGAAGGGCGAAGACCCCTGGACCCGTCGTAACGTTGCCGGTGACTACGATGCAAAATTGCCAGGGAGAAACACCAGTTACTCGATGAACTTGACGTTTTACGTTGCAGTTTTAAGTGAATAAATGTGTAACTTTGGGAGGAAAAAAAGTCAAAAACTATAGGATAACTAAGTAAAGGACAAAAACAACCCCCAAATATCAATATAAGCTGTTATGGAGGCAGTAGCGTAGTGACCTGGACCGCTGCTGGAGCAGGTTTGGGTTCAATGGTGAGGCCCAGGGAGACCCCTCCACTCAGGGCTTTCTTCAAGCTGTCTTTGACCTCGGTCAGCTCCAGCTCCAGGTTCACTCGCTCCACCTCCTTCTGCCTGCACTCGTCCTCCACCTTCTTCAGGCGTTCAGACAGCGATGCCTGCGATCGCTTGCCTGTTGGGATAAACCAGTTCAACTTTGGCTGTAAACCTGCCGATGGAGCGGGTCCGCGGTAGGTGATCCGCGATATCGTGAGGGAACATTGTAGTTGTCTGGCCTGTATGCCTGCCTCTATGCTCTGTCTCACCTGAGGCCGCCTCAATAGCGCTGCGCAGGTCTATGCGTTCCTTCTTCAGAGCGGTCAGGTGGTTCCTGAGGTCGAGTTTCTTCTTGGTCAGCTCGTTGTCTTTGGCTTGCAGCCGCTTGGCGTCCGCCTCGACACGGTTTTTCCCATATTTACATTGTTCCGCATCTGGAATGCAAATGAGTGGATTGGATTATAATTGGTGCCAGAGATGCAATATGGATCAGATCCAGATTAAATGGATTTTGGTCTCTTTTGCTGCCGAATCTAGTCTCTCCTCCTTCCTTCAAATCAAATAGTTGGCAGGAACAGGATTTGATCACTTTCATTTTCGTAACTATACATTTTTTTTTTTTTTTAAATATTATGATTATTATCTTACATGGACCTAGGACTGAGATGGAAGGTTTATTTGAGTGGAACCAAGTACCATAAATTTTGTGGTACTTACTGGAGTTATTGCGTTTGAGTGACGCTGTCCCGTTCATACTAGCGATTCCGTTCTTCTTTTGCTGACTTCTTGGATCTGCCTTCTGTTTGAATGCCAACCCATTGCTTGTGGTTCCCTTCTTTCCCTTAAACTAAGTGGAATAGAACACAGCAGAGGTGCAACGTTTAATCGACAACTAATCGATTATCAAATTAATCAATAATCATTTTTGATAATCGATTCAAGACCTTGTTAAACTTTAAATTGTCCAAATACTCAGAATGTCAGCCTCTCAAACAGTAAATATTGTCAGATTTCTGAAATCTTCCATGAGGGGCAGACTGATTATCTTGTTTTATTTATAAGACATTGCAAACATGTGCTTTTACTTTGGAAAACAATAATCAACACTCCGTATGGCCCGTTATGCTTAGTGAAAGTGTTAGCGTGTACTGGGAATTCCGTGTAAAAGGCTCAGGCCGATATCTTCTGGCCTGTCTTCTATGGCAGCTTTAATTTTGCAGGCTTTATGATTGAAGAGCTCTAGTTGAAAGGGCAAGCTTGTTAATAAGGTTTTCATTGGGATGCTAATAGCAAAAAGCGTCACACAATGTTAGTCACCTGAGCAGCATCTTTGGTTTTAGTATCAGCAGTGAGGAATTTAGAAGAGACTTTAGAAACAGGTGTCTTATAGTGATTTGTAGAGACGGTCAGCTTGGCCGAGGGTATGTTTTCGTAGGAGTTCTCATCGTGCGCTTCTTTCCCACCTGTGCCGGGACTGGAGTGCTGCACATTAACGCCAAGAAAGGAAGAAAAGAGACGTTGCAAGCGGACAGAAGGGTGTTTAGAAGGACAGATGTTAGTAGATTATGAGCATCTAAAGGACAGAGGCATTCACACCTAAAAGCAAATCAATGGGAGTAAGCAAATTTGGTTGCCATGCTCAGACAGTCACAAAGGCCCTCGATAGTGATTGTTTTATCATTATAACATCATGACAACATAGCCATCAGACAAAATCTTTTGCCTGCTTCAAACGAAAATTTCCTGCGTCTTTTGTTTTGTTTTTGGCATGGCTTCATGATTGACATGCCTATCAAATATCATGTTACTTAGAGAAAACGGATTCCGGGCTGAATTTTCAAATTTGAGTGATTGGTCAAAATGACACTAAAATGGTCAACTTGCTAAATCTTTTCAAGCATGGCTTCTTCAGACCTTTTTTTTGTGGGTCTGCTCATGATTGGCATGGATACCAAATTTCATATTGTTAAGTGAAGACCACGTGGTCTACTCGGGCACAGTTTTTGGAGACTTTTTTTTGTGAGTTAAATTGACCACTTCCCTCATCTCCCATCACCCCCAAATGGAATGAATCATTTCCATGATTTCCTATAGGAAAATGTGAAACGTGAGTCATACCATTCCATTAATGGGTACGTCATGGTAGTGCAGAGCCATCCCGCTGGGGCAGGCATAGCTGCCGACTGTATTGTCCAAGTACGGGTTAGGGGAGACTGCACGCTTACTGGTAAAACTGGAAGAAACATTACAGTAATTAGTCGCTTAAAAAATTCTGACCAGTGTCGATTGGCTATTTTGACGTCTGATGGGGCCACCCGTTGCACGTCTCTCACCAGAGGGACTGTTTGGCCAGCTGGATTACGTTGGCGGTGGTCTCCACGTCAATGTAGTCGTAATGCAAGGTGGCCGGGTCTGCGATGGAGCCCGTCTCGGCTAATAAGACTCCCAGCCAGCGACCCATGGCTTCAGAGCAGGATGCCTGAACAGAAACAAGAAAAATGAAACAAATCCTTTCTTTTTATCAACATTAGCGCGCATATATTATTGAGCGGAAAAAAACCTAGACGCTGATGACAGCTTCAAGTACCTCCAATACAGCCACTTCCTGACCATTGCGTAACAAGCGGAAGGCAAAAGGGTGCTTGTGGTCCAGGCCGGGGCTGACTTCGCAACCTCGGAGTGGGAGCGAAGCGATGTGGCTTTTCAGGTCATCCTGGTCCTTATGCAGCAGCAGCTGGTTGTCTTTGAGTCTGCACCAGCGCTCCCTCCAGCGGTTATTGGACAGCACGTTCAGGTAGCCTTTCAATCAAACAAAAGGTAAGACCACAAATGAAACTTACTGCAACGAGCACGATATAAGTTAATTAATTCACTATGAAATAAAGTTTTGGGAATTTAAAAGCTGAATAGCCCACGCTAAACTGAAATGAAATGTATTGTGGAAATGAAGAATGTGAAACTTTAAGTTGGAATGGTTTGAGGAGGAGGTTTAGTATGTCAAATATGTTATACAGTACTACAAAGGACCTGCAATTCATTTATCATGATGCACAAGCTGTTTAATTCTTTACATTCTATTTAATTATGTTATGCTATATAATTTTATAAAGCACAATATTATAGAGTAGGCCCACTATTTTCAAATGAAACTTGCATCAAAGCACCACTGTTTGCTTTAGTGAAAATGTGGGATTTTTGGGAATGTGAATTGGATCGTCATGAACAAAAATCAACTGAAGTAAATTTAAAGTATCTGTACTTGATTCCTTTACACCACTGCTTACCACACGTGGGTACATCTTCCTCTGCTGATGAAGTCTGCTCATCCATGGATGGCTTCTTCTTGCCCAGCCCAATGATCTTGGTGATTTTCTTCCCAGCGCCTTTCCCAACAGTCCCGGTCTTGCCCTGCTCTGACTTGGAATTTTTCTTTCCTTTTCCTGGAATGGCATCACAGAAGGATCCCGTGGATGGATTTGCACAGAAAGAACCCTCACAAAGTAATAAAAATAATAAAAAAGTCTCCATCTCCAATCTTCATATTGATACATACCGTGGTCCTTGTTGTCGACGTGCCCATTCTCATGCGTTGCTTCGCCGTCTGAGCTTGGCCTGTCACAAGAGGATTTCTGAAAATAGTGGATCAAAAAATGTTGTATTAAAAACTAAAAACCTATAAAAGGGTGCATAATGTGTACAAGAATAGTGGTACGCGAACATCTGCTGATTGTACAATTAATATTATTATTATTTTTATGGTTCTACCTTTTCCAGTTCAGGTTTGTGGACTGGGGATCCGGAGCAATCCAATTCAAAAGCCCCATTACCACACACCTCTCTCATGACCTAGAAACATGTAATACAGTAACACAGCATTAGCCACAAGTGACTGTCATTGCCATTAAAAGAAATGGAAAATCTACACGCATTCTGAGGATTGCGAAGGGGTTTATATGGTGCTGAGCCTCGCTTGGCTAGCGGAAAGTTAGGACCATAAAACATGGCTGGATTAGGAATCCTGAAATATTTCCACAGAATTAAGATGCTCATTCATTAAGATTACATAAGTACGTAGGCCATCTTGCAAATGTATAGCTTTTGAAGGAAATTGGAGAGTCCAGAGGAGATTTTCCATATTTCTGACCCCTCGTCATTCTACTGCATTTTGCTGGTACTCTATCTCTAGTTTTCAAATTACCTTTTACTTTTACTCCCTATGTTTAAAAACTGATCTGTACATTCTACTCCTTACGTTGTCAAAATACATTAACACATTTTTTTCTCTCCAACCTACGTATAAACCCCCCCATAAATAAAGCTTATACGAACACAAACTGCTTAATTTATGCAAATGACCAAAACAACCCCAAAATGGCCACTACAAAACAAAATGGCAGACTTGCCGTGTCTTTTCAGGCCTGGCTTCTTGAGACTTTTTTTTGTGGGTGAATTCGTGTTAGGCATGCCTACCAAATTTCACGTTGCTAAGTGAAACCGCTGCTACACACATCAAGTGATCCAGAGTTTCACAATGGCTGAGGAATCTTGGTGCAATCATGCCAAGTAAGGGTTAATGAGATTTGCAGGGCTCCACGGGGCGCCAGCGTTCATTACAGTGACCCTCATGCACTGTGGACATGGATCTGCCAGTGAGGCTGGGTGATGCACGTCCACCCTCATCTTCCTGTGTTTGGAGCCAGAGCGCACTCAGTTCGCTGCTCTTGGCTTAGGGAGAGCATACGGCAATTATGTTTGTAGGGGGAAATGACAGGCTGTGGCTCTATGGCTTTGGCAGAAGGAGACCAGTGAGTGCGGCAGACACATGTACACTTGGAACCTCTGAAGTTGAGGCTCGTAAAGCTGGTCAAATTTGGGCTACACAAAATATTTAGCAATTAATTATTGTGTTGTATCTTTTTTTTTTTTTTTTTAAGAAGTGCACATCTACATAATGTGAACTAGTGCGCCATAAAAACAGCATACAGCAATTACTCCTCCTTAGTGTTGGTGTTAGTGTGTATTACAGTAATATAGTCCACTTTTTTTTTGATCAAACAACTTATTTTTGAGAATATAGGCATCTTGGGGGTGGGGTGGGGTGGGGGGGAATGGTATCTTTACTCGAACAAAATGCCTAATAATCCAAGAATAAAAATAAACTACAAATAATACAAATAAGGAATAAATATGTCTTTTTTTAATTATTATCTTGTTAAACTTTCTTTCCATTGTAATCATTAACTTTAATGTCCTAGGCTCCTAGCATTGCAACTTTATAATGGAAAAATGTGACTTTATTCTCATAAGATTACGACTTTTTATTCTGACAAAATACATTCCTATAGGCGTAATATTATGATTATGAAGTTGCAGCGTTGAAATTCATTTCTTCAAATATTGATTTGTGCCCCTTAAACTTTGACTTATATTGAATGATTTTTTTTAAATTGCTGTTGGAAAAAATGAACATCATCTTTTTTTTTTCCTTCACTGAGCATGTGACCAAGCCGCACCATTCATGGAGATGATGTTTCTGCAATTTCTAAGACTACAACTTTTTTTTTTGAATCCCAAACAAAAAAACATAAACATACATGTTCCTTTTCATTTGAAAATTGCATCCTGTTACCTTGAGCCACTCCTCTGCCTGTTCCTTGCTCTGCACGGCGAGTACCAGGGCATCTGCCCCTTGATGGACGATCTTCAGCTCATGCCGTTTCTTCTTGCCGTCTTTGGGGATGTGGGTGATGCTGCAGCCTGACAGGGTCAGCTCCATTTGGGGCGTGTGGTCTTTGGACGATTTGTAACACTATGAAGGAAAACCAGAACACAGCATTGATGTTGCACTTTCCGAAAAAGAAAATATATTGTCCGTAAGATGTTGTGGATGTTTTATAAAGGACATTAAATCTGCCCGTTTTGTTTTCAATTTTGTTCCCTTACTGTAGTCGTTTCAGTTATATGATGAAGCAGTGATTTGGGAAGAATGAAGAAGAACTGCTCACCAGAAGTTTGTTATCTTTAATGACGCAGAGAATCTTCGACCACTGGCCGAAGCGTTTCTTGCGCAGCAGGAAAGCGCAGATGCGGGCGTCTTTCACCAAATCCATGGAAGCCTCTTCGGAGGGCCACTGGTGCCGCGTCTTCCGACCCTTGTCGTCCTCTTCTTCCTCATCGTATGACTCGTAAGAGCTGCTCATAGCGTCCGAATCGTAGTCTGCGAGCGGAGGTAATCAGAGAGAAATGAAAAACGATGGACTGATTGACACGTCTCTTTCGAAAGTGCACGTCACTCACTCGATGTGATGTATTCCGGTGCTTTGCCGGGAGTTAAAGGCACTGCTTCCTCGTAATAACCTTCTGGTAGCGAGGAGCTGGGTAGAGGAGGAGGGCCGTTATTTGGAGCCTGCGAGGAGGACAGAACATTGCAAAAATTAGGAACATTCCCAAATGGGCATAAATTGGACGAAGAACATCAAAATGGCGTCTGCTCTGAACCTGATCTGGAATCTGCCCTGAATGATTTGATGCAAGTCAATTAAAAACACGAAAGAAGAAGAGATGAGATCCAGTATAGGATCTGTCGAAAGAATGTTTGCGAGGGGGAAAAGACAATAATTACACGGTACTGCACGACAGATGAAAACAAGGAAAAGGCCAAGGACAACTTTGGGTTTGAGAGATATATAATTACGCCTTGCAACGATGAATGGAATTGAGTTTGAGTTGTAAAACTGAGAGTCAAAGCTAAAAAATTAACAGAAAACGTCAGCACGGTTTGCTTGATGGCATTTATGTCTTTGGGGTAAGGTGTTCTGCCTATAATTGAATAATAATGAATTAAATATTATATAATATGTTTACAAATAATGTAGCCCACCTCTAATCGTGCTGGTGGGAGGGAAGCAGAACCGCGTCGACATGCCGGTGACCTACATACGCCGAGCAAAACAAAAGCTAACAAAAATGATGTATGCTTTGGAATTTTAGCGCTCGCGTGACGCAACGCCCTGTGTGTTGACTTGCCAAGCAGAGGGAGGGTCCCACCCGAGGGGGTTAGCGAGAGAGGAGGGGGGCCGGCATCGCTCTCCAACATCAACACATATGGAAATCATTTGTGCGCCATTGAAAGGACCGCTGCGCAAAATGTAGCGCCTGACGTAACTGGAAGTAGGTGCGAAGTACCGCCAAACATTTTCCTGGACAGTCGGTCGTTCCCAACGAGTTGAAAATCCCACAGCACAATCTGTCCCGTGCCTGGTAATTAACTGCGACCAAGCTCTCACCTGTGATCCTGCTTATGACCCTCTAAACTGTAATTGTAACTGGCCAGCATGGCAATTGCCTCGTAAACGCAGGCGACCCCTCCACAAGAGCTCACAGTCCCTGGAGTTACTGTGATTCCTCCAAATGGCCAGCGCAGACTGCAGGATGGAAAGCGCATTGTCGGGAGCTCGGAAAAGCCGCAGGCTGGAAGTCTCGCCGAGCGTGCTGGTTTGGCCGGGCTCGCGCGGGTCACAGACAGACTGTGGTCAAGGCTGTCTCTTCCTCCCCCGTGCTGACCCGCTCTCGCACAGTTCATTTCTTTCGCTCACAGGATAACAATATGTTATCCACGCACCGAAACTTAGTCTGGTAAAGGGACTAACTAGGCCGAGGATTTTTATTTTCCCACGGCAACTTGACGATAAAACCCTAAAAAAAAATTAGCCGAGGATTTTTATTTTCCCACGGCAACTTGACGATAAAACCCTAAAAAAAAATTAAAAAATAATTTATAACGTAAGATTCTATCTGCTAACTTTTTTCTCATAATATGGAAATTGGGTAATATTTAGAACTTTTTTGTTGTTGCTAAATTACATCTTTATTTATTGCACAAAAGACAACGTTACCTCTATTGGGTAACTTCTATAACTGTCAAACAATTACATTTATTTTATCAGATTAATCACATCTTAGAGTTTTTTGATTAATCGCGATTAATTGCTTAATAAAAAAGGCTTTTTTTTTAATCAACATTTTTCCCCCAAATTTGCAGAGCACCGGTTATGTGTTAATTATTTTGACATTTAATGTTATGAGGACATCTTCAACATTTTTGATATACTACACACGCTCATCCCATTCTTTTTCTTATCAGTTGATTACTTGCATAATTTAAAATGGGAAAAAAATGACCCCAATATTTTGACATGAACAAATATTCTAAATGTGATACGCAAACATTATTAAATGCTTTACTTTAATGCATGTAATTGTCATCCGCTGTCACGCTAAAGCCACTATTCATTTTTACCATAGATCATCATCTATGGTAAAAATGAATAGTGTGATTTATCTGCGTTAATTCATGATTAATGCGATAATTTTTTTGTGATTAATTAATCAGTTAACGCTTTAACTTTTTTCTTGTAATGTCACACGACTTTTTAAGTCATATTGACATTTTTTTCTTGCAATAATCACACATTTATTCTTGTAAAACTAAAGCATTTTAAATTACAACTTCACTCAATCAAACAATCACGGCTCATCTTGCGAATGTCAAATGACCAAACTCAGAAAACATGTGAGCTGTGATTGGTCGTTACCTGAGCCCTGACCAACTGTGATGTCATTTTCAATCTACAACAAATGGCAAAATGGCCGCCCCCTGAGATGGATAAAAACAGTTGGAGTTTGGTGCCTAATTAATATTTCACAAACACAAATATTAATCAGAATACTGTGTTTAGACTAGTGGGGCTGCATAGAACATATTGAAAAGAAAAATTGGGTTGCCTGTTTTTCATGCAAAATTAACACTTGTAAAATACAAGCATTTTTCTCGCAAAATTAAAACATTTCCCTCCTAGTATAGTATTAGCTTTCCTTTGGTGTTTTATGACTTCTCGTAAAATTTACGACATTTTTCTTGTAAAATGAAAACATTAAAAACATGTAACTCCCAAAATTACACTTCAAACTAGCAGGTAACTTTACTACCCTTTTCCTGTAATGAAAGTTTTTTTTTTTCTTGCAACGTTTTACAACTTTATTATGAAAGTTCAAACTTTTTCCATGTAATTACAATTCCGTACTTGTAAAAAACAACAAAAGACAAACATTTGGGGTCTGGTCTTACCAGCCAGGGGTGAGGGATTTCAGGGAGTGGCATCTGAGGCGGTGCGGGTAATCCACTGTGGATCTCTGCTTTACACAATGGCTCTGTGGAAAAGTGACAAAATGGCCCACAAATGTATTTCAAATAATAAGCAACAGTTTCTGTCATCCGCTTGCCCAATAGAAAATAAAACACAGGTAGTAACTGGAATTATCTCAAGCTATTGCTCACACGCGGACTGTAACAAGTTAACCCATTTGAACTTGGTTGCTAATAAAAACAGCAGCACCTACAGACAAACAAACAGATGCAAAGTCACCAAACATCTCATTTTTGGGGACATACTAATTTGCCGCAAAGTGTAGTGTCACCTTTTTCCGATAGGACTCGGTTGAGAATGTTGGAGAGGTGCGTTTTCTTTTCACGGATTCCGGCACTTAGATATTCCCGGTCCAGCAGGTCTAGGAACAGCCGGAGCTCGTACACCAACTCCTCCATTGCTGCACAACCAGTGATACAAAAAGACGCTAAATGTGATCAGTCGCACATAAAAAAGAAAAGAAAAGATTTTTGTAACAGACTTTTTTCTCTTAATATTATCCTTGCATTTTTACCTTATTCTAGTAATGTAGCGACTTTTGTATAAAAAAATCTTTTTAGTTTTGGACTGTATATTCAAACCTAAAACTATTTTTTGTGCAGACAAAGACAATTTACGACCAAAACAACGTTTTTGTTGTTGTTAGCAATATCCTCGTAACTTTACTATGTTTTTTCGTCTCATAATTGTATTGTTTTGTTCTTTTCAGTTTGTCCCTAATACATTAATTTCATTCATTTGTCAGGGGAAGAAATTATAGCGTTGTAAGATATACTCAAAGTTATGGTATCTTATCAAACTTTCTTCTACTCAATTACATTGTCATTCTTGTAACATTACAACTTTTTTCTCTTAAGTCACTAAAGTATTTTTTTCCCTTGAGCATTACTAGGAACTACACCCAACGGGAGACTCTTACGAACAAATCACAGGATGGCCGATGCAGCATTAGTTTCTGGCGAAAGACGAGCAGTCCCGGCTCTGTAATTACAACGTTGCGGTGCTCGCGATATTCCGTTGAAAGCCCGGTCGAAACATCACAGGGCCGGGTTGATTGCTATCAAACAGGTGGTTTAACGTACAAGCAGATGTTTTCCGACCCGAAAGTATACATCTGCAAAACCTCCGCGTGGAGCTGGAGGGATCAGGGCTAAGTCAGTTTGGAGAGAGTGAAGATGCTCCCTCTGGTATTTCTTTCCCAACGATAATTAGAGGGTGCTCGGATGCTAACCACAAGCCTCCAAGCTGCCAACAGCCTGGGATGAATGAGATGAGTGTTACACAGCGAGCAACATTCATATACCCAGTGGTGGGAAGTAACGAAGTAAAAAAATAATAATTCAGGCATCTGTACTGTATGTGAGTATTTCTTTACTTGATTTGATTGCGGCTCTTCTACTAATCTCTAGCACCACTAATCTCTAGTCGTAGCAGTTGTTAAACTTTCAAATCATCGTAGCATTTGTGCTAACTGGTGTTAGCCCGTCTATGACATTTCTCATTATATGTTAGCATTAAACTAGCAGTCATTAATGTGTTTGAAGTGTGAGGAGGAGGGGTTAAACTTAATAATACAAAAACAAACAAACCTAAATGGTCAGACAAACTTTCACCTACCCTGCGTAAATCCGAAACATAAACAGGGCTCACTGTATTTCGCACTTTTGAAAACGTAGCTGTACTTTCTAGTCTTTACTCATCACTTTTTTTTTGACCTACGCTGATGACAATGGTGCGAAAAAGCTAGATGTTAAATAATTGAGATCTTGGGGTGCAAAACATTGTATTTAGGATTTTTTAATGGGAATAAAACATTACAATTCAAATGACAAACTTTGTAAACTTACATGAATAAAGCCGTAATACAGTTCAATAGGACAAACAGAAGTCAAGTTTAAGTTAAATCAAGTTAAGTTAGCACTGTTTCCACTTGGTGAAGAATTTATATCTAAGTTTGGAATTTATTTTCATAAAAATCATTGTTCTGATCATATACCTGTGTGTGTGTGTGTATATATATATCTATATTTAGGTATTTGTTAGTGTTGTCCCAGTTTTGCAGCATCGGCCGATGCTGATACCGTACCGATACCTAGTTTTTTTTTTCTCAACATGAAAAAGCTGCCCTGCCATGGGTTCGGAGCATTCAGGGGCCAATAGGATAGCTTGGCTCGGCATGCAGTGAACACGTTACACATCAGTGAATGTCGTGCAAGAGCAAGACACAATCCAAAGTCCTATATCAGCGTCGGAAATAATAGTATCTGCATTTTACTTGTTAGTACTCGCCGATGCTTATACCACTGTTTTAATGCAGTATCAGGGCCTCTCTCGATACCGGTATCGGAACAACACTAGTTTTTGTAACACTTGCATCAAAGTCTGATTGAAGCAGATTGACAGAGTTTGCGTTATGGATGAAATAGCTAAAAAAGAAAAAGAAAAAAAAGAACAGGCAAAAATGCTGTATTGGTGAGAAAAACACGTATTTAAATAAATAAAGTTGTACTGTATCCTTGGGAAATTACTACTTGGTTTTAATAAAATGTAGAGTTTTTTAAAAAAAACACTATTTACTTTGTTGTGGTAAAAAAAAATTGTGCTTGTGTTTTTTTCTGATGGTTTAACGCTGGAATTGAGTTTGCAGTTCCCTACCTGTGAAATAGCTCCAAAAAAGTTGTGTTTACGAGAAATACATATTTATATAAAGAATGACTTGATTCTTTTACAAAAAAAGTTTTGGGATTGTCTTCTTTGTTAACACATATGTGACAGTTTTCAGTTTCCCACTGATTAAATGGCAACAAAAAAAATGACAGAAATAGTACATTTACTTTGAGAAGTTTGGATTGTTTGATAAAGAACGTAACATTTGTGGGACATTTTGACTCTGGAATCGAGTTTGCATTGTTTCCTATGGGTGAAACAGGGCCTCAAATTGTTAGCAGTGTGGATATTGACATTTTTACAGGCACTCTTCTGGCTCCCCCCCAATTAGACTGGAAGTAGCCTGGAGGTGTGAAAGTAGATGTTAGGGGAGGGGGGGGAAAGGTAAGCGATTGGAGGTGGGTGGGTGCATTACGGAGTGGGGGCTATGACCTACATAAATCATACTCTTCTGAACATACTGAAAACAAAGACTGTTCTTAATTAGTAGTACATCCATCTCGCAAGAACACCCCCATTTAGGCGACGAATAACTCGAAACACGAAGCAAAAGCGGTGAGTGTAAATGAGCATTTAAGTCGTGCTGTACATAAAGACCGTAAAATGTCGCCGTCACGTCCGAAAAAGAAAAAAAAAAGCATCTAAATTGAGGCAACTCACGAACTCAATCAGAAACTCACCCCCGCTGGATGTAAAAAGCACAGGCTCGCTCCTCATCATGTAATCCGCCAAATGACGGTCTATACAAGGTTAGACGTCCACGCTGTTACTTTTTGCCGTGGTTCCAGGCGTTTTTTCCTCGATTTTTCCTCCACCTCCTCACTTTCCCCCACCGTTTTCTTTCGTCACCGCCCTCGACGTGTTGCCTTCATGGACCCTCGGAGTTACCATATTTTCGTTTTTTTTTTTTTTTTTAATTACTACAGTAATGGTACCGATTAAAACAATGATTTTTTTTTTTTTTTTTTTTGGAAAAACAAGTTCATATATATACACATATATATAAAGTTCTAATCTTTTCAAATATAGAGACTTATGTTGTTGAGAAAAAGTCACAAACTTATAAAGTCATGGTATTATAAGAATACAGACAAAAAATGTAATACTGCCGGACAGTAGTATCATAGGAAAGAGAGAAAAAGTTGGAATATTACGAGAACAAAGTGATTTTTGTTACGAGAAATAAAGTTGTGATCAGACTATAAAAAGTCACAGCTATTCTCTTTGGAGAATAAAGTTGTAATGTTGCGAGAACAAAGTTGAAATGTTATGAGAGAGAGAAAAATCGGAATTCGCAAGATTGGAGACGTCATAACAAAATAAAATAGTTGTAATAAAGAAACATGAGAGAATAAAGTTGTAATGCCACGAGAATAAATGTGTAATATTATGAGAGAAAAGTCATAATGTCATGAGAATATATGTTTTTGTATTATAACAAAAAACAAAAAAATAAATCATAACCCAATTAGAAAGTGTCATTAGATTAAAGTGATGGTACTAGGATGAAAGGTAAGGTTTGGATGAAAAAAGTTGTAGTATAACGAGAGAGAGAAAATACGAGAGAGAAAAAATACATAAATACAATCTTAATGAAAATAAAGCAGTCATATGGGAAAAATTAGCAGTTATAGGAAAAAATTCTTTGCATTTCTTGCCCATCCTGGATTTAATCCCAGCCCTCTAAAATTTAAGAGATTATTTGTTCTTTTTGTTTTTATGTACACATGTCATTTTTTGACTTGACTATTAAAATAAGCTATAGAGGAGTGTGTTAACATACAGTATTTTGTGAAAACATAATATTTTAACAACAAAATTACATAAATGTGGTAATATCAAGGTAAAAAAGACAAATAAGAGACATTTGGGGTCATCCCAGGGTTCCAAACATTCTGAAATATAAGATGTTGATGGACATGTAGGTATAATGAATAACTAAATAGCAGCACTTGAAAAAAAACCAACAAGAAGGAGCGTGCATGAGAAAAGACCATTTCTTGCTAAGACACCGTGTCTGTTTGACGATCAATAAAACTAGCTTCCATTTGTTTCTCTGACAAGACAATACAGTACAACGCCCCCCCCCCCCCCCCCCCCCCCCCCCCCCATCAGCCAGCCAGCCAGCCGGCCAGCTCCCCTCCCTTTTCCAGCCACATGCTCTCCAAGTAACAACACACCAGCACAAATATAAAAAACACAAACAAACACATCAAGAAAAAGCATGAAAGAGGGTGAAATAATGTAAACGTAGCTCACCTCGTTCCTTTCTCAGGTTGCTGTATTGTTCGCTTACCGGTGGACAATCAGAGGCTGGGCTGGAAGTGACGCCTCAGTCCACAGCCAATCAGCGCTAAAGGGGCGAGGCTTATTTGTCGACAGAACGTTACCACACTGCATATAAAAAAAAAACTACAAACAATATATTTTTTTGTAATCGTTATTTTTGTAAAAGACAAATTGTTTCATATTTAAATGAAATGATGCGAAGAGAAATATAAATGAATTTGGGCTACATTAAATCTGAAAAAGTGCATAATTAAGATGCATATTTACCATATTGTTAAGCCCCCATATATTTCAAATGATAAAATCTACTTTTAAATATAAACAAATACTTTATATTCATTAAAAATATATTTTAAAAGATAGGATGATTAATACATTTAAAGCACTGCTCTTCCTTCTTGTTCAGTACTAGAAATACATTTTCAAACTTTAGATAGACACGATTACACATTAAAATACATATTTACATTATTGTAAAATAATAAAATAAAATAAACACAATTTCAATTAACAGTTGGCCAGGTTGCAGTTGGTTAAAGCACTTTAATGGCAGAGGAATAATAGAAACAGGAAACCGTTAGTGTTTTACTTACAAGGCGCAAAATAAACTCGATATGTATGTAACTTCAGAAAAAATACAAATAAAATCAAAACATCCCTAAATTATGGCGAGCAGCTGATCCTTCATTTCACTTAATATAATTCTAACAGAAAAGTATCATTATCATGCAATGGTTGTATACAGAAATACATCCTATACAATATACTGTTTATGTAGTCAGTAGTAGATGCTTACATCTTGCAGTATTGTTGTTTTAGTTTTGCATTATGTCATGTAGCTTTCAAACAACAAACAAAGCGGGATGAATAAATAAAGCTGAAACGATATACTACGCTATAGTTTTGGATTCATGGCTTCAACAGTCACTCAGTGCAAAATTGAAAACAGAAAGAAAAGATGGTACAGTGTGAGTGTGTGTGTGTGTGTATCCCCAAAATTGAGAGAACAGTGGAAAAACATGACATCTGATGTTCTTACGAGAATTTAGCAGCAAACCACAAAAATGAACGGGAAGCAACAATATGACAGACAAACTACAATAAAAATGTTATGATATTATGACAATAAAACTGTAATATTACCTGAAAAAGCTGCAAACTTACAAGAATTAACTTGTAATATTACAAGAAAAAAAGTCAGAATGTTATGAGAGTAAAGTCGTAACAATACAAGACAATTTTGTAATGTTCTGAGAATGAAATCCGACAATTTACATGAACAATTTGGAAACTTACAAGAATGAAATCTTAATGACGAGAAAAGTCATGATGGAAAATTGCAATATCTGAAAATGTTGAAACTTTACAAGAATAAAGTAACATTACAAGAAAAAAGTCAGAAGTTTATGAAAATAAATTTGTAATAAAACACGAAAAAGCCGGAATATTACAAGCATAACTTGTATTGTTATGTGAGTCAAGTCATATGAAAAAAGTAATCAGAATATTAGAAAAAAAAGTGTTAATATGACAAAATTGTCAATCCCAGTTAGTCATAAATGTATGACAATAAAGTTGCAATGCAACAATGAAGTCGTCAAAACACAAGAAATATAGTGATGATATTACAAAAAAGTTGACATTTTATCAATCTTTATGGCGTAACATTACAAGACTTAAGTCATCACAATAAAAAGCGAAAAAATCGTAACATGACAACTTTTTCTCATAACATTACAACTTCCAATTCCCAATTTTAAGCAGAAAATGAAATATGAGACAGTCAGAAACTGACAAGAATAAAGTTATAGTATTACGATGAAACAGTTGTAGTGTTATGATAAAATAAGTCGGAATATGACGAGGAAGAAAGCGCAATGTGACAAGCATAAATTGGTAATATGTGAAAAAAAAAAGATCATAATTCCACGGGAATTAATTGGAAAAAAATGCTAACTTGAATGAAGAAAAATGGGCAACTTTCCATGGCGATGAACGTGAATATAGGATTTTTGGGCTAAATGATGCTGAGAAAACTCGGGCACGAAAAGGATCTTAAAGCAGATGTTTGAGTGTGGGTGACGCAACAAGCACGGGGCATGCACACATTACTGCAGCTCATCCGGAAGGTCGCCAGTCCAACATTCCCATCATATTGCACACATAAAGCTTTGGAGCGAGGGGTGAGGGGGCTGCAAACGCTGACCACTGGTCGGCTCCTTTCTAAAACAGACGAGCCCTCTTCTTCAAGTCGTTTCTTTTCCACAGGGCCAGACGCTCAAAGTGATCCAGAGTCATTCGGAACACCTTCTGGAAGTCTTCAGGTGAGAGATGTCTCTGGCCAACCAGGAGAGACAAAAGTCAGCGGCCGAGTTCGGAATTCTTTGCTTATTCACTATTTAGGGATTTTTATATAGATAGTTCCTACAAAGTCAACTCTAAATCCCTATGTAGTCATTAGGAAATGACTTGAGCAAATGTTGATTGACGCTCACCTCCAGTCGGGTGCGATCGATGTCTCGGGGAAGCTTCACTTTTACTCGATGTGTCACCGCCAGCATTTCATAAGGGTACACCTGGAGGTATTATTTTAAGCCAAATTTATTAAATGCTCATAGTATCTAATTGTAAAATAGTCACATATACTGACAAAAATCTAGACGTACCTTGTACTCTGAGCAACACCAAAGGAGAAAATGTAGAATTAATAAGATGAAACATAAATGAAAAAAATTACTTGAAGAAGAAGCCATTAATACTTAATTAAATCTTACCTCTCATGCCTCCCCAGCTTTGTGAGTCTGGATCGACTTCATCCTCAGCCATCTCAGCAGCCTTTAAAAAATAAATACAAAACAATAATAACATCAACAAAAAGTCCAAAATAAATCATTTTAATATAATTTTAGAGAGCTGAAGTCCACCTTGACTAAGAGGTGTGTAGAATTTTTATATCCTATGTATATCAAATCTCTACAAATAATAAATTGATGCCTCTTTCAAATGCATTTTGTAGCTCACCTTGTAGATGCCATTCCTTCCGTAACCAGGTAAGGATGCAGATTTATTATGAGGAAAATCTGTCAAAAACATTTTGAAAAGACACATTTATTTTAATTGGTCGAGGTCTTTTTAATTGGCACCACACTCCCAAACAAACACGCGACTCACTTGGCCGAGAGATATTCATTGGCAAACTGCAGGTTGACTTGGACGGGTCGTGGTCTTCGGGACCCATATGTCCATCAATGTCGCTCTTCATGATCATCCAACTGCCCCTCTAAAATGGAAGAAAGAAAAATAATATTTTGGTGGGATAAGAATTTTTTGCCTTTTGTTCTCAGAAACCCCCCCCGGAATATTGTTGAAAAATATGCATTTTATTCTTGAAAAAATATGTCTTTTATTTTTGTTGTTAAGAAAATTAACATTGTTCTTGGAATTAAAATCTAAATTCTCTTTTTCTTAAAAAAAAAACAACCTACACCCTAGGACTACATTCTTGAAACAATATGCATTTGTTCAAGTAAGCTTTTAAGTTCTGCTATCACACATGTGTCAAGATCCGGTCCTCGAGGGCCTGAGTCCTGCATTTTTTTCGAGGTTTCTCTTCTCCAACGCACCCGATTCAATGATCAGGATAATTATCAGGCTCCTGCAGAGCTTGCTGATGAGCTTAAATATGAATCAGCTGCGTTGAACACGGGAAACCTCTAAAATATGCAGGACTCAGGCCCTCGAGGACCAGACTTTGACACCACTGTGCTATCATATACTGTATACATTGTATATCCTGAAAAATACACAACTGTTCTTGAAAGATATATACATATTAAAAACATGTGGTTTTCGAACAAGAAAAAAAGAACATCATCTTGAGAAAAACAAAGAATAGCGACAACAAATTGGAAATGACTCGCTCACCTTGCCATCGTCGCCATCCTGCCAGGATGTTCTGGAAGCTGCGAAAGAGTCGAACGTTTGGACAAAGTCACACGCAGACCAGGATAAAAAGTTAAGTCATATTTTTCCAATAGATCGTCCTGTAAGGTTGAGTATCTTCTTGTAAAGATATGTTTGAATATTTAGCAAGTAGCTATGTTATGGAAAACACATTTTTACATTTACCCAATGCATGTCATTCTGATGAGTCTGCAAGGAATGAGGAGCAGAAAAGGTGCATGCAAAACACTAAACTAAGAAAGGGAAGCGTTAAATAGGAAGTGGACTGTACCATGCTGTTTGTAGATGGGGGCTTTTCTATAGATATTATCTTTGACCTCAGTCTCTGAAAATGGGAATAGGCAAAGAGAGGGGAATCAAATTAAAGAAGCCAACATCGGAGAGACAGAGAGGAAGAGTGGAGTGGAGAGAGAGCGAGACAGAGGGAGAGAGAGAAGCATGAGTTAGCAGTTATTTGGGATGACAAGCCAAAAAAAATTTTGCATTGCAGAGCTCCGGTCAAAACAGAAAAAATAATAATTTCATCTCATCCATGCATTCAAATGTAACACAGTCACTGATCTGTGTCGCAGGGCAATGAGAGGTTATTCATGAGCACTCAATTGGTGCAAGTTGTGTGTTATTTGCCTACCTGGTATGTGAAAGTGGCGAGGTGCAGCCATGTACGTCGAGGTGGACGATGGGGATTTTCCGTCAGAGTAGGCGGACAGGCTGGGGGTACTTCGACCACTTTCACTTCCTCCGGTCGGGAACGGATGACAGGTGAGCATCGGGTACAAAGAGCAACGAGGAGTCGGGTTAGTGAATTGCCGCAGTCGTTGACGTTTCTCACTAGCAATGGCTCAAACGGATGCACCGCACTATGCTAGCTTGGGGTTCTCAAACTTTAAGGGTCCAGGGAGAAATTTGTATGTACCCTAAAATGCAAAATAATTATTAACAAGTTGGCTATGTTGCGATAACAAATTCATTCAAAAAGACAAAAACGTTGTAATTGATGCAAGGGTGTCCGATTTATGCAATGATGCATCATAATCATATTATAGCTTTTAATTGGCCCCGAGCTAAGTAGTGTTAATTTCGTCAAAGGAAACTAAACAAATATAATTTTGACAACGCACATTTTACACCGGACTAAAACTAGACTAGATTGGACTAAAACACTCATTAATAAACAATAACTGGGACTAAATCAGTATGCATTTTCGTAGACTAATGAAGACGAGACGAAAATGTACTTGACTTAAGAAAAACTGTACTAAAATGTGTGGACATTTTTAGTTCATGAACAAAAACGAGACGAAAATTATATGATTTTCTAAAATCTTGTTTCTGCTAATCTGTCACTGTGACACTAGCTTGTAGCATGGAGCCATAGTAGCCACTTGTTGATATACTGTAATTGTGTGTCAAGTTATTTTTCATCAGAAAGATGAGAGAAAATTTGATGTGAAATAGTTTTGGATCCGAAATGTTCAACGTTTTCTGCTGACCAAAAATATATCGGGGTCAAATGTTTGTCCTGACTAAAACTAGACTAAAACGTTGACAGTTTTTGTTGACTAAAACTAGACGAATAAAATTATGCTTTTCTTGGACTAAAATAAAAACTAAAATGCTCGATTTATAGTCGACAAGCGTGATTGAAACTGGACTAAAACTGAGACTAAATTTAAAAATGGCTGATAAAACTAACACTAGAGCTAAGGTATTGAGGAGGATTTAGTTCAGTATGTTTGTTTTATTGGACATTGGTCCCCGTTTGTAGGTATGCACTTTTTTAAATGACACAACATAATTTTTTTGCAAATGCAGGACCCTTGTTTTGAGAGCCCCTTACCTATCACAGGCAATACCAGTCACTGGTTGTGGAAGAGCGTCACTCGGACCACACGCACACACACACACACAGCAGTGCTGTTACAGCAGCTCGGAATGGTCTACGACAGCTTAGCTGTAAAATTCAGCTTTGTAAACCACAGTAATGATGAACAGAACCCTGTCAATGGCTCACTTTGGATTTGAGATCAGCACAGCTTTTGAGTGGAAGATATGGGGGTGAGAAATACTAACATGTAGAAAGTTGGCCAAGTTTAGGAAGTATGCTTCACGGTAGGTAGCATAAAGTGAGGCACGATGAGGTTCATGGAGTTAATGACAATGTACGGGGACTTGTATGCCTCTACGAACACCCTTAGAAGTGGTGACAAGCTTGACAAATCCACACACACATGAGCGTGGAGCAAGCAGAATGAGAAAATCAAACGGACCTGACGAGACCACAAAACCAGACGACATCACAAAAAGCGGCTAACCGTTCCACTGAGGCGGAGGGATGGAAGAGAACCGGTGTTTTACCATTAGGGGAAGGGAAAGCGAGATGCAAGGATGTCCTAGGTAGGGGGTCCTGTTTGAACCCTGAGAGATAATTAGGAGATTATTAGGATGTCATGCTTCAAACAAAACAGCCGTTAAAGGACGGAAATGTTTGGTGAAAAGTCGGGATGCATCACAGCACGCCATTCTTCAAGTCCGCTGGAGCCCAAATGAAATACAGACAATGGGGGATTTGCTGGTGCTATTGATGGAACGGAACAATATGGTCAAAGGTACTGAAACACCTAGGCATGGCATCTGTAAAGCTAAAGGTGACAATGGATGTGAATGGTAAGGCAAAAAGAACAAAAAATCTACTATTCAGTCAGCCACGGAAGCCATAATAAAATCTGGTATTTTTGGGTTTGGATTTCAATGTCATTAGATTAATTATAACTAGGGGCACAAGGCGATTAACATTTTTAATCGTAATTAATCACATGACTTAAATAATTGACTTATAATTGCACATTTTGTATCTGTTCTAAATGTACAATAAAATATTTTTTTCAAATTTTTCAAACTCTTGTTCACATAAAAGTGGATTTTTTTGAAACTAATAGAAATATGGCTGCATCTTTTAGTCATTGATACAGTAATTTCAAAATAATTCATAAAATTGAGTTAGAATTTAAAAGATGTACTTACTGTAAACAACGTTGATTTGTGTGCGTTTTTCTTTTCATATTAAGAGCTATCTAATCTTTAACATGAGGTAAATTGTGAAATTCTGCACATTTTTAAAATCGTAAAATACAGCTTGACCTCAGTCTCCACAAATATATTATTACAGTATTGTTAAATTTATTAAAGCTAAATTTTGACGTGGACGTGTCTGCTGTGTTGTGACTGGAATTCCCAGAGTACAGGCTTTGCAACTAAGGGGGCGGTCATTAATCCATTTTCACTAAAGCAACCGACTTCGCTCGCGGCTGTTTTAGCAGCTATTTTATTGGATTTTGACAGATTTCGCAAGGCCCATAGAATATTGTGTTCTATTGCTATAAAAATATGGAATCTACCAAAATAAATATTGGAGTCTCTTCTTTCATCAGGGGAAAACAAAGTATAAATGTATCTGTTTCCGTTTTGCAGCAATTAGCATAAGAATATAGCTAAGTTTCAGCATTATTCACAAATCTGTTTAAAACACTGGGAAATTTTGCTTTTTTGCAACATGGCCCTGATTGATCTCCTATACTTTGCTGCTACCTTCTGGCTGTATTTTGTAATAGCTACCATTGTTTTAAGCGACCTCTTCAGGTCTGAGGCTGAATCAAAGCCTTCTGTAAACTCAAGCATAAAAACGTATAAATACGTTTTTTGGGAGTGCAGGATAAAGTATTAAAATCATATTTATACGTTTTTGGGTTTGAATGAGCTAATTATAACCCATGCTCTTTTGTAATACTGTACTGTTACATTCATTATTATTACCACGTCATTAATTGGTGTCGTAAAAATGCATCCAAACCAACAAAGGCCTCGAAATCTATCTATAATAGATGCCTGGTACTTCCTACAGTGGTGTCTATAAAAGGCCCCAATCATGATATGAGCAGAATATACTACTTAATGGACTGAGAGGCTCTTGTGGGAGCTTTTGCCCACCCCATCCAGCAAATTGCCCACTGCCTGCATTGAATGAGGCCTCGGGGGAGATACCTCGGAAGTAAGGGATGAAGTTGTGCTGCTGTAGCATGGACAAGGTGGTTGGGTTCAGGTGTAACGACACACCTCTACCCCCACCCCATAGCGTGGCCTTAGCGGCACCGCTACACCCTTCAGTCCCCTGGAAATGGTGCACGGGGAGGGAAGGGGAATCCCTGGCCAAGCTGGAGGTGAACTTGCACTCTACTTCTGGTCCTGAATGTCAAATATTGTGTCACATGGAAGAGCACCAAAACACTAGAACACTGCATACTCAATGTGTCATATTTAAAGCGATATGATAAACACGGTGAATTCATGGCATGGTTGACATCATAAGATAGTCAAGAGCAGTACCTGGTCGGCTGTTGTTCTGAGGGGAACGGGACGGAGTGTAACGTCCGTAGCCCCCCATGGAGCTGTTGGAACTGGGGCTGCCGGGCCTATGCTGACATGGTGACTTCTCCCCGTCGCCCTGGATGCGCAATATTAAATATATAAATATATAAATATCCGACCCTTGACACCAGACCCTTGCCACCCCACTAGTCTACCTCGCCATAGTGCCTCTCTTCAGACGCGTAGCTCACGTAGGGCGAGTATGACAGCATGTCCGGTCGGTCTATGTTGTAGATGGCTTTGGTCTTCGGAAGGGCTGCCAGGTCCTTGTAGTCCAGCATTTCTTCTCCGAGCTTGGCCTGGCAACCCAGATGAAAAAGTGGGAATGAATGAATTGCTAACAGCTGGAGAGTTGAGCCAAATCGCTGCAAGTGTCTTACAAAAATGACTCGGTTGGGAGAGCCCGAGGCACTGGACGCCGGGACGGACGTGATGCTTTCAGACGAAGTCCGAGTCACCTGGAACCAGGGTGATAATAGTTTAGGATTTCTATTAAAGTTAGTTTTTATTTCATTTGGGCTTTTATTTTTTTTATTCAGTTCATTCTAAATAGTTTTTAGAGCAAGTTTGTTATTTTCAACGAAAATAAAAACTACTTTGTTTTGGTTTAGTTTTTCTTAGTTTTAGTACTTTTTTCTAATATGGAGTATTATAACGAAGGACATTTTCACTCTCATTATAGTTTAATTTGTTTTAATTGCTTTAATTAGTGTCATAAACGTAAAATGTTTGAATTTGAATTTATAGTTTTCTTTTTTTTCCAATTTTAGTTTTTGTTAACTATAATAATAACCCTGCCTGGAACACATAATAAAGTCTGCACTGTATTAGTGCCAAGTCCTTACCTTATTCTTTTCCTCCTGCTTGGCAGCTTGTCTGCATGGGGGATGCCAGATTGAAGATCCTACAGAACAGGGACAAGTTTTTAATCCTTGGTGATAGTCGCCCGCATACATTTGGGCAAACTCTCCAAATGTCTTTTGTCTCTACCTTGGAGGTACATTTCTTCTCCTTCTGCAAACATTTGCTCACAACGGGCACAGCGAGCACATGATGGGTGATAGTGCTTCTCCCCGGCCTGTTGAGCGACAAACAAACCCTCTTAAGACCATCGGGAGTTTGGAGACTTGAAACTGCCATGTGACCACTAGGTGGAGCCATGCAGAGTGCCATCAGTCATAAAACTGTATTACCTCCAGGACTTTTCCGGTGATGTACTTCTTGCAACTCTCACACTGGATGCCAAACATGGCGTGGTAGTCCAACTCGCAAAAGGGGATCCCGTCCCTTATAAAAACAGGAAGGAACCAATTAAAAAAATATATATATATATTATCCACGTGGCGGCTGCCGTCGAAGGACTCACTTGCTAATGTACTCGGCATTGAGGACTTTGTTGCACACTTTGCACTTGAAGCAGCCGAGGTGCCAGTGCTTGTCCAGGGCTACGAGGGACTGTTCATTTTTAAACTCTTTCCCGCAGCCACAGCAATCTAGACGAGAACCAACAATCTAGTTGACTTTGAAATGTACAGATACATGTGAAAACCCCTGATGGTGTCATGAAGGCATTACTGACTGTGGACAGCTTGGATGGGCGCAGGGCTGTTCGCAGGAAGAGGCTGGGTACAGTTTTGACAGATACACTCCTTCCCATTAAAAGTCACTCGGTCACCAGCTGGAAATGGCTGCCTGCAACATAAATCGATGATAATGCAGCAGCTTCAAAAACATTGCAAGGAATTTAAGATGCTTTTTGTTTGTCTCTATGGTAAGAGAGGAGATAGCTTGAGCAAAAGATAGCATTGCATTCTCCTTCGTTATAAAAAGTCTTCTTTTTTTTCAATGTTTTCAGGAAAGACGAAAAATTGAACCAAATACTGATTATACTACAAGTACAAATTGAATTTCAGCGGTAGAATTGAATGATCTGTTTAACTAACTATGAAGCCAATTTTACACGCTCAGAACAGTTGGGTCAAAAAAATACCCAATTTGTGTCAAAACTGGACCACGTACGTCATTTTGCACAAAACTTGGGTCAATTTCACCCATTTTTGGGGCTGTTTTGTTTAACACAATTTGTTTGTACATAACAAAAAAAAAGGGGTCAAATTGTCCCAAATAGCGCACCGGTCCATTTTTTACCCAAACTGGGTTATTTTTGATCCACTTTTTTTTAGACTGCAACAGATGTGGCCAGCATCCTGAGAAGATGTTAAAGGCAAAAAATATATTTTTGTCAAAATATGACATGGGCCATTATATTATTATATATTTAAGATGACAAAATGAGTTCTTAGTTCCAAGGTTGAGAGAAGACCGCCTAAGAAAAACACATTTTCTAGGCTAAAATTAATTTTGAGTTACTATTGTAAGAGAAAAGACAGCTTGAGCAAAATAAAGATCATCGAAGCAAAATCCACGTATTGGAGAACTCAAATGGATCAATTTACTTGAACAAAATTAAAGAATGTGCTTAACTTAATTCATTTAAAGTATATATTATATTAATATATAGATTTGGAGTTCTAATGATAATCCAGGAGACACCTTGAGAAAAAAAAGACATTTTCTCAGCTAACTTCACCTACATTAGAGCTAAAATATCTTTATAGTTCCTATGGTACACAAACAATTTTAAGAAAATAAAGAAATCAGCTGAGCTACACGCATTTACGTAAGAACTAAAACAGATTTTTTTTTTTATGTACTTGAAAGACTATAAAATGGTAGTTAAAATTTGTTTTTTCCCACATATACAGTGTGTACAAGGCGTTTTGATTTTCTGGTTTCTTACTTGCAGGAGGCACAGACAAAGCAATGTGGGTGGTAGGTCTTGCCCAGGGCGGACACCACCTCTCCTTCAATGAAGTCCTGGCAGCTGAAGCAGCGAGTCCCGTACAGACGCTGGTAGTCCAGTGTGCACATGTACTCGCCCTGCCGCAGGAAGAAGCCCCCATTGGCCAGTTCGCATCCGCATGCTGTCCAAAGGCAAACAAAAGCGAGCGCCATCATTTCACAGTAAAATACTTCCACATAGCGACCAGTAGGTTGGAGTCGATTTTTTTTCCGGTATCTGTACTTTCATGTTTACTTCCAAGCCGAAGCATTTTGCACAAACATGCATGTCAACTTGCAGTAATGTGTGAAGGTTTGTTGGGTCTTTTTGCAAGAATGTGAGAGGTATGCATTGTATGTCTCACAGTCTAGTTATTTGGACATTCCTGTCCCGATTTAGGATTTGATGCCTGCTTTCATATGGTGAGAAGAATTAAGTTTAAGGTTCTCCAGGAGGGCGAAGTTAGAGCATTGATATGTCTGTATTCTTGGAATTTCAGTTATTTAAAAAGCTTTCCTTTTCCTTTCCTGAACTGACACTTACTATGGTGCTATGTTGTTGAGTTATGGAGTAAGGTTCCCCAAGTTGGCAAAGTTAGCAAGTAAACATGAAGTAACTTAAGTTAGCTGATGTTTTTCTTTACTGGACTTATACTTACTATGCTCCTACACCATGTTGATTAAGCAATGGAGTAATGCTCCCTAGGCAGGCAAAGTTAGCAAGCAAGTCAACTAGGATTTTCAATACAACTTTTTTTTTGAGTAGTCACCGATACCAAGTACTGATACTACTAGTACTTTTAATACATACAATTCCCCGAAAAAATACGACAGATATTTTTAAAGAAATACCTATATATAGCAATATAGCATTTTCCCTTATAAATGCATGAAATTAATGGCAATTTTCTATTCTTCTAATTGTCATTTCCTGATTGTAAAACGGCCACAAGAGGGCCGTCACGAGTACCAATATCTTGAAATAAGACCGGAAATGCATGGCAAGTCAACATAAGTTTGTGCTTTTTTTCTACTGGACTGCTCCTAGCTATATTGCTTTTGTGTGTAAAGAATAATGGAGTAAGGTTCCCCAGACTGGTGAAGTTTGCAAGTCAAAACGAGACCATCCTTGCAATTTCAGTAATTAAAAAACAGATGTTTTCATCTCTTAGATTGATGTTCCAAGCTGCCAAACTCATAAAGTTAGGTTCCCAAGACTGCCAAAGTTAGCGCATCCATGTTTTCATTCACTGCAACATGAAAGTTGAGGACAAACGAGTGAGTGGTACACACCTTTACAAACGAAGCACTTGATGTGGAAATGTGTATTTTGGACTCGCAGGGCCTCCCCTTTGCAAGGCTTCCCGCAGTTCTGGCAGGCAACAGGGCCTCGTCCTGGTTTCTGCTGCGCCGCTGGGCTTTGCACAGCCTGCTGCTGAATCACTAAAGGGCAATACACACACACACACACACAAATACAGACGGACGTCAAGAATTTGTGCGCGGGAATGCATATTTGACAGTATTGAAGCTGCTGATCATCTCCTTTGGTGAATGAGCTTTGTCAGGAAACTGCCTTAAGGGTTTGGCTTAATTGCCTTCATTTTCACAGGAAACTTTTATGTCAGCAAACCGGTTTCATTCCCTCCTCCGTAGTGTGCATAGCCTGGAGGTTCAAGTTCACTTGTGAACAGAGACCAACTTTGACCTCAGAAAATAAACGTCTTTGTCATTAGATTTGGTGAAGCAGCATGCGGTTCCTTGCCCAAGGTCATGTGTGTAACGACTAACTAACAGGAACTAAAACTTGAAGGACGATTCTCAAATCCCCCAGCATATCCATACATTTAATTAGCTTAAATAAAACCCTTTTATTTCAGCTCATCTACCAACGACCAGGTGGATTTATTTCATTTTTTTTTATTGGATGAGCCCACGAGTTTGCCCACCCTTAGACTATACCATGAATCCCCTTTTAAAGGTGACAGGCTATACTGTATGCTCTGTTTAAAAATAGGATACCCCATAATACTCAACAGCATTCCTGTTCCTGAACTATCGCATTTGGAGGCGTGGTCCAACGCTCACATTACCAAAGCGGGCAACTTTGACTTGACTTTGCTGTCTGAAGAAGCCCAACAACACTATGTGTTGCTTCAGCATTTTCCTTATGTAAAAAGGGGGGGGGGGGGCATACATACATACATCTGGATTTTGGCCTGTTTTACTTCTGCTTCCCCTCATGCTCCACCTCCATATTCAAATAATAGTGAAATAAATTAATTGATTAATGGAGTATTTGTGTTAATTTCCCACAGCACTGACGCTCATCTGTTCACTAAAACTCATTACAACATTTGCATCGAAAGTGGAGCTCCAAATATTCCGAAAACCTCCCATGGTTTCAACATTGTTTGAAAAGATTTTGACAGGTAAACCTTAATACAAAGGATGCTTAAATCTCAATGTGGGTGTGTCTGGCTCACAAATCAAGCCTTGTGCATTGTTGTCAACTCTTGAAGCAGACTTACTGTACAGCCAAAACACAAGCTGAGCAGGTTTAACAAGAGGGCCAAGAAAATAGAAAAACAAGATGAAATATTAACACACACACACACATATATATATAAATAATTATATTTGGGAATACTGTACAATATAATATTATTGTTTTACAATATATGGAAACAATACAATTTTGTTTTTCTATAACAATATATTTGCTGTGGGATATTTTCCCATCCCAAAGGCACTTTAAAAAAATCAAAATAAAATACATTCACAACGATTTTTGAAAACTAAATTTTTCAACAAGAAACAAGAGTGCACAACATTCAGAGACTCGCCCATTCCATAATAACTAAACAAATGTGAATAAAACGAACTAAATAAATTAGTAAAGTACAATAATTATTACTGTATAAAATATGATGTATATATCAAAAATTGTGATTTCAGAACATTAAGATATGTTCATAGCTTTTTTTTTTTAATGGGAAAATTATTTTAGTGAGAAATAGGAGTGCACAACATGCAAAAATCCCCAACAATATAAAAATTATTCTAATGGTAAAACAAACATTAGAAAAACAAGATAAAATTGGTTACAAAACCATTATTAATAAAATGTGAAAGCATCAAGACATTTTTTTAAATACATGTAAATACAGTGCATAAAGATAATTTAAAATCATAAGTTTAAAGCATTCAGGGAGTTTTCAGATAATTTCCTTAATGTTCTTCTTTAAATGTATATATGTTTTTTTTTTATATTATACTACACAAAAACTCATCATTCCGATTAAAAGAGACTCAATAATTTTGGACTTATTTTTAATGTTACTTGTTTTTTAAGATAGGGAGTCTGGAATGCTCAGGTACATTCCCATCATATTACATATGATGTGAAGAATTTTCCAAACAAATATGAAATGCTCCATTCATAAAGCAGGTAGCCTCAAGGCTGGAGCTGTGCTCCACACATAACCAGAGGCCCACCAACCTGCTGCAGGTGTTTCACCAAAGCAGCCCAATATGTTTTTGTCTTTTCTCATGGCATGGCAAGCTCGTTCCTACCTGTTTCTTCTGGCATCGCAATGGATTAAATCCTTCTTTTCTTCAACGATATCCGAGCAACCTTTTCAGAGCTCCTGGATCGTCTGCTATGCAGCAGTGGTGTAATAATAAAATAGAGCGTGCCTTCTATCCCCAGCTCTGGAATGAGCCGCCGGTCATGTGACTTTCTCGCTCACTCTCGCTCTGTGTTATTCCAGACATGTGGTATAAATAGAAGCATATGGCGCGCAAAGAGAATGACACTAGGTGGGTTGGGGGTGTTTTTCCTATTGCATTATGGTCCCCTAAATAAGGGGTTGTCAAACTTCTTAGGTCCAGGAATTCCTACAGGGGGACATTTTTCCAACAATTGCCTCATAATTTTAATGCCAAATAAGCATAAAATACTATGTGTACCCCTAAATTCTATAAGAATTGAAAAGTTGTCTCTTAACCAGAAAAATGCCATAATCGTGAGAACATAATATTTTTTGTGATATGACAGAAAAATGGAAACACATAATGAAAATATCTACTGTATGCCTTACAAAATGGAAACAAACACCTTAACATTTAACAACAAACATGCTATCATTTGCTACAACCACTAGCTGCCAGCTGTAGTGAGTGACAAGCTCAGAATGCTAAAACCAGAACCAAACACCAAACACCTTGACATTGGCTAGTTCAAAGAACATTGGTAGTTTGGAGACCTAATTCGCCACCTGTAGTGGCACCCGCATAACCCAATGGTTGACACCAGGGTGAAGAGGTTGGAGTGAAGTCAAACACCTTGACAACGACGAGAATGTCGTACTGTGTCTGGCGAGTGGGTACAGTTGCTGAGAGTGTTCTCTTGCTGGGGACGCCATCCGTCAATTCACAGCGGCAAACCCAGAACACAGCGGTGGACACCAGGGGATGGAAATTGTCTTACTGTATCTTGGTACAGTTGCTGGGTGAGCGTTCCTGTTGCGGATGCCAACCGCCACCTGCATCACAAACTCCAGAACCCAATGATGGACACCAGCAGGGCTGAACTAATAAACATCAGTGGTAGAGCTACGTGGTAGCCAAGGGCTCACGAATTGGGCTGGGCCGGCGGGCCTAAGTCAAAATGCCAGGGACGATTTTTTGTGCCAATCTAGCCCTGGACACCAGGGAGAAAAAACTTGGGATTGTGGCGGAACTAACACCTTGATGGGCACTAGCTTGTAGTACTTGGTCTCGGGATGGTCGCAGTGGAAACATCAGAAAACCATGCAAGACCCAAATAGTACATAGGCTGGATTGTGGGGGTACCAAACACATTGACAGGAGCTAGATAGTAAAACTGAAAGTAATAATTTAATTTCCTACATTTATCATGGTTGCATAGTACCAAAAATTCATTATAACGTGCTAGCTCCAATCAAAATGTCTTACCAGTGCTGCTCATGCTGTCATTCAGATGATGCGCTGTAAATAAAGAGCCTCTCCTCACCGGCCCTGCATGAATGATGCCAACAGCTGCGGCGCGCCGCCCACTAACCACCTTACTTGGGTGCGTGGGGGAGTTTTTCGTTGGGAGGGCCCCAACAGAGAGGCCTGGTGGCTCCTGGTTTGATGTTACTGATGCATTCGGGCCCGCAGACACTGCGGCAACGCCTCTCTAACGCAGACAGCTTGGGCGTGGACGCACTTTGCAAAACAGGACCTGTAAATGTGCACGCAGGAGTCCACCAGTTTCCTTGGTGCATTCCAAAAATAAAAGCACATTATTTAGTAATTATTATCAAGTACAACCACCCACGAAACCTTACATTTTATTAATGATATTACATCATTACATAGTTAACCATGAGTATCTATAAGTCAAAAAGGTATTTAAAACATTTTCTTCATGTCTGAAAGCTTTTACGGTGAAAGGACAATTCCTGAACCTCCTTGACTGAACGGTGTTAATCTGGCAGCTCGCGCAGAAGAGTGCGGTACAACACAATATGGGTACTGTAGTCCCCAAAGGAATGCAACCCAGCTCGTTTTGCCAAGCCCGCGTCATATTTGGACTACAAAGCTTGGGGGCATGACACTTTAATTTAACTGTACTAATAATAATAATAATAATAATAATCATAATAATCATAATAATAATAATAATAATAATAATAATAATAATAAAATGGGGGGGGGGGGTTTGGCTATTGGTGAGTGTGTCTGTGTGTGTATGCGACCACACTTGATCCCCGCTTATCATAAGAGAAAGTAAACTACAATTCCTAGTTTGAAAAGAAAAAAAAGGAAAGAGTGACAAGAGAAGAGGATAACTGCAGTATAAGGGCGAATAATAACAGGAAAAGGAAGTGACTTGGTCACGTGATTTACTGCCGGCTATACACTGTTGTTACACATTTGTTTTTATTAACCAGTTTTGTTAAATTGCACTTATAGTGCTAATTTTGATTATTATTATTATTTTTAATGTACGTTTAAAAAGGGTTGGATGTTTACTACACGGAAGTCTTTTAATCACGTGATTCCTGTTTGTTCAATTACGCACAAGACCACGCCTTTCAAACAGGAACAAAGTTCCAAGCTCAATCGTATCTCGACAACATGAGTCCGCGTGTTTCATCTTCTTATGTTATACAGATTTTATAATAACAATTACACGCTAACCTCATGGATACAGGAGGGTTAGGCGACAGCTGTTTAGGATACGAGGTTATTCTCACGGATGACGACACATCAACGCCGCGATGCCCACATGGTAAACATGAATCCAGACCCAGCTAATCGATCAGGAGCCTGTGTCTTTGCGATAACATTAACATTTCGTTTGCAGGACCGACTTTATTATTTGAGAAAGTAGGGAAACGAGGTGAGACAGGAAGGAGGTTTTACGCGTGCTCGGCTTGCAGAGACAGGAAAGACTGCAACTTTTTCCAGTGGGAGGATGAAAAGGTAGGCATTTGCCATAAAGTTGTTATTACGTCTCGTCTATGCCAGCGAGGTAAAGTGTCAGGCAAGTCAATAAAATGCTCGTCTACTAGATGATAGAAGGAGAAGGTACAAATAACCTGTGTTAATAAATCTGATGTAACGTGTGCCTTGTCTCAATAATATATACAAATGCAAAACCTCTATAAGTTTCAATGGCTGATCTGCTTGGTTTGAAGCTGTCAGAGGCCCGATTGTTGGCCAGGGTGGTGGAGAACAAGAGGAGGAAGCCTCCGTTCAGCCAGCAGCAGTACTACGCAAGGTAAAAAAGGAGCAAGGGGTATTTTAAGGCTTAAATACAGATCAATGTTTTATTGTCTCTTTTACTGTATTTATTTTGTGTTTTTACAATTTATTTAACTATTAAGTCATTTCAGCCTCCCCAAAGAACCAACACATATTTTTGTGTTGTTGTTTTTTTCCAACATGAAAAAGTAACACTCTACATCAACATTAAATAAATCGCTCACAGCACACGAATGCAAATCACTGGACTCGTCTGATGGCCGTGAAATGTGACTGCATCATTATGCGCACCCCTGCAGGCTCCAACAGTTTATCTCCCTCCCACTTGACGAAAAGAAGTTCTGCCAGGATTGCCAGCTCCTCCTCCTCGCCGACGAGACAGGCACGCACGCCGCCCACGTTTGCGTCCCCGTGGCCGCTGCCCAATTGAGACGGCCCAGCAGGCTACTGCGTCCCCTGGACAACAAGAAGAGCAACGCGCAGTATCTGTTCACCGAGCCGACCACCCGCTTCCTGCTGGACACTGTGGTTACGCTGGGCTTCAATAAGGTGCTGTGCGTGGGCACACCCAGGTAAGCATTTTGTTTGTTGCCAGTGAACTCAACACAGTGTTCCCGAACACAAAATATACATGTGAGGTGCAGGTATTATTTTTGTCCACTTGGCGTCACCACCTGGACTGACTTTGAATGTGTGTGGCTTTAAAAGGCAGGGCCTATTCTGGTGATTGATGTGGGAGTCAGCAAATGTGTGCGTGCAGTAAAACGACAATCATTTTTTTTTCCAGACTCCACGAGCTGATTATGTTGGAAAACTTGGACGGAAAGGCAAAGCCAATAAAGAGCCTTCTGCTGGACATTGATTTCAGGTCGGCTTGCGCATATCATGGGAACCCTTCACAACCGTCTCTGAAAAATGTACCAAGCGCTGTGCCGATGTAAAAAAAATCCTCCAATGTCCTTTATGTCTCAGATACGCCCAATTTTACGGCCAAGATAAGTTCTGCCACTATAACATGTTCAATCATCACTTCTTTGACAGCGAGGTAATTAATGATCCCCAACGTAGTAAAAATAAGCGTGGGACTAATATACATAATTATCCAAATGTGTGTAACGAATGTGCTCATTATTAGGCTTCGAGCGCAGTGCTCCAGGCCTTTCTCAGAGAGTCGGATGGGGAGAAGGTGGTGTTGGTGACTGACCCTCCGTTTGGGGGCCTGGTGAAACCCCTAGCCAACAGCTTCTCTCGTACCTCACAGGCATGGAAGAATCAGCAAAACTCTGGTCAGCGCTTTTCATTCGGCATCCAGAACATTCTGATGCGGAAAGTATTTGACTGGTTTTCATTTATGTACATGTAGACAGCAGTAATGTCGACATGCCCATGATATGGATCTTCCCGTATTTCTTCGAAGCTCGCATCCTCGATTGCTTCCCTTCCCTAATTATGCTGGACTACCAGGTGAGAAAGCACTCTGCCACCATTTTGTGGCATCTTGATGCCAAGAAATCTTGAAGTTGTTTTTGTCTCGTAGGTGGCCTATGACAACCATTCCCTGTACAAGCACGGCAAGACGGGAAGGAAGCAGTCACCAGTCCGATTGTTCACCAACATCACTCCTGCTGAAATTGTCCTGCCCGAGGAGGAGGGTTACAGGTAGTCCCACGTTCGTCCAAAAAGTTGAAAAAAAGACAACTTCCTGAAAGAGTTGCGACCCAGCAACAATGCTTTTGCTTCTCATTTCGCTAGATTTTGTGCCGTTTGTGCGAGATACGTGTGGTCCCTCAACAAGCACTGTAACAAATGCAACGTCTGCCCATCCAAGGTAACATCCGGCTTTATCACTTTTGTCATCGCTGCCCAACCCAAAACATTGCTAAAAAAAAAAAAAGGTCAGAAAACACCAAGCTTTATCTTTTGTTGTTTTGAACGCATACAAGGTCTATTACAAATAGCAATATGATGAACATTTTCAGAATATTATGAGTACAAAAATCACAATGATATAATTAAAAATAACAATGCTATTTCAATTCACATTTTTCATTTCATTCTTTACAAAAAAGAAATGAAAGGGGACAGAAAGAAGTAAAACAACACAACACAAAATAAATGACAGCAAGCAGTCAAGACACGTTCAATGTAACAAACAAAATTATTCAACGCCATGACCTTGTGTTATATATATTTTTCCAATAATTGTGCTTTTATACATTTGAAAAAAAATACACATAGACTGAGATGATTTAGTTTAATAATCCAGATTGTTCCACAAACTGACACCTTGAGTTGAATTACATCGTTCTTTTTGTTTTGTTCTGTATTTAGGTTTGGAAAAAAAAATCGGTTCATCTTAATTTGTACTCACTTTCCCTTTTTTTGGAAGTTGATTTGCATGTTTATTGGTAAAATCTCATGATGGGCTTTATACATTATTTGAAGGCGGTTACATTCCATCAATTTATTAAATGTGAAAGTTTTTAGTTGTATAAATATTGAATTAGTGTGATCTCTGTATCCACATCCAAAAATGACACGAATAGCACATTTCTGTAAAAGAAAAATGGGAATGCTATGACATAAAGGTTTAAAGGTAGAATAAAGTCTTAATTTACAGTAAATAAGTAAAAAAATTGTCACGAGGCAAAAGAAAAAAACGAGATTAAAGTCATTTCAATTGAACAGTCAGAAAATATGAGAACAAATATTACAAGAATCATATTACTATTAGGATAAAGACAAGAAAAGTTGTCATTTTACATGATTAAAGTCTGTAGTTTTAGAGACTAGTTTTATTTATGAAAATAAATAAATGAGGATACAAATAATGTTAGGAGAGAAACAGAACATTACAAGACATCATTTTTATGAGAATAAATCGCAATTTTACAAGAATATTCTAAGGAAAAAGTCCTAACTTTACAGTATGAGATAACCTTGTCATGTTATGGGAGTACATTTAGAATTCACAAGATCAACAAAAAAATGTCTCAGTGGAAAATGTAAAGGCTACGAGAAAAGCTGTAACTAAAATGAGAAAAAAATATTTTACACAAACTGGGGGCGGGGGCGTTTGGAGTCATAAGTATAATTTTTGCTCAAAAAGTGTGTTATGAGAAAATAAATGGCAACAGAGAATTCCCATTACAGGATAAAAAAAAATACGTTTTTTTAAAACTTTGGATTTAAACATTTTACTATTTTTACACTTTCTTTTTTCAATTTATAGGATGGACGCCAGTGGAAACACTGCTCTGTGTGTGAGCGATGTGTGAAACCATGTAAGTGCATTATAGTACATTAGGTTTTTTTTTTTTTTTTTTTTACCAAAATATGAGATGTACAGTTTGTAACTGGAAGAGATTTCCCATGTGTGAAAAAAAGTAAAAAAATCTGACCAAATACCATGTTTCTATTTTTAACAAACATTTCTTCTTCCAACTCTTCCCGAAGCATGGCGACACTGTCAATCATGTGGCCGCTGCGCCCTCCCGGACCACTCGTGTGACCAAAGCCAAGGCAAGGAGGGTTGCTACAACTGTGCCAGCCCGGGACACAAACGCAAAGCTTGTCCTTTAAAAGCATCAGCAGGCAAGTCCAAATGAAATGGTCCAACTTTGAGTAATATTACAGTGACTTCAACGGTATTTTTTAATCAAGCACAACTGTAAATGTACAAAAGGTGCTTTGCGATGTTTAATGACACAAAATTGCTATGACTCGTCACCAAAATTCATCTATACGCATGTCAACTTCAACCTCTGAAAATATCAAAACAATTGTCACAGTATGTTGGATTTTATGGGCATTAAGTCTTTTTCTCACCATACAGTGCGCTGAAAAGTTTACATACCTGTAATTTGTATGTGCAATACATTTCAATCCAATCATTATTTAAGGTTTTTTGACTTTATTCTTAACCTTTATTTTGTATTCCACAGTCATGGGTCCACATCGAAGAAAGGTTGCGTCATCCAGACAAAGCAGAGAAAAGAAAAAAAAGAAAGAGCGAGCATGTAGTAAGAAATAAAAGATATGGAAAAAATGGCTCCCTTTTTCATTTACCACTATGTGAAGTTGTATTTCCAGTTTAGTAATCTGACCGAGTGGGGGCAGTGTACTGCTTACTACTGGAAGCTGAAATTGAAAAATGCCAAGCAAGTGAGCACACAATTTGCTTTAAAAAAAAAAAAAAGGCATTGGATTTATTCTTTATCATGAATGTATAGTAAAAGGTGAAATAATTGAAAATTTGTTTTTATAATAGTTTTTTCAAATTAGCCACACTTTACTCTGATCACTGCTTTGCATGCTTTTGGTATTCTCTCATGCTCACCTGTAGGAACTCCTTCAAGACTGTTGGAAAACCATTCCAGGTGACTTAAAGCTCATCGAGGGAATGCCAAGAATGTGCATAAAAGTAATCAGAGCAAAGAGAATATAAAACGTGTTTTCAATTGTTTCACCTTTTTGTTAAGTATATAACTCCACATATGTTCATTTATAGTTTTGATGATCTACAATGTAATGTAGTCATGAGAATAAAGCAAACGCATTGAATGAGAAGGTGTGTCCAAACTTTTGGTCTGTACTGCATAGCAGGGAGGGATAGCCATACCTTTTCCATTGCGGCCTGTATATGGAAAAATGAAAGGAAGCCGTAGTCTACACTTGATTTGAGGTCAACATTTGCTAAGCACTGCAAGCATTTAATATTTTTATATATGTATATGTATATATATATATACATACAGTGCTGCTCAAAAGTTTGTGAACCCTGCAGGCATGGTCAGATTTTTTGTATAAAATATGAAAATAACCTTATTAAATGTTTAGTCAATCTATACAAATGCTGACATAAAAATAATAATGTACTTGAACAAAAAATGATCATTTTGTCATTCATTTTTTAGCAAAAGTTGTTGATTTAAGAAAAACAAAAAAAGTATGTGAACCTCTCATTTAATCGGACATTGCACCTCCTTTTGCAATGAGAACTTCATCCAAACACTTTCTTTAGTGACTTACCAGTCTTTCACATTTATTTTGGGGGAATTTTTGCCTCTCTTCCTTGCAAAACGCAGCCAGTTGAGAGAGGTTGGATGGGCGTCTAGCATAAACTGCCCGCTTCAGGTCTTGCCACAGAATTTTGAAATAATTGAAGTCAGGATTTTGACTGGGCACATCCAGAACATGAATCTTGTTGTTCTTCAGCTATTCCTTCATTGTATTGTTGGAATGCTTTGGATTATTGTCATGTTGCATGATCTATCGTCTACAAAGCTGTAACTTCACAAAGGACGGCTTCAGGTTATGTTCCAGGATTTCACAATATTCCTCTAAATTCATGATTCCCTGGACTATGTGGAGTTGTCGAGGTCCTGAGGATAAAAAGCCAGCCCAGAATTTAACATTCTCACCACCCCTTTTGCTGGTATGTTTTAGTTGTGACCAATTTTGGACTCATCTGTCCACAGAAGGGACTTCCAAAAAGCTTCAGTGTTGTCCAGGTACTCCCTGGCAAAGTTGAGATGGGTAGCTTTGATCTTTTTTGTGAGCAGAGGCTTCTCTTCCTAGCAAGCCTTCCATGAAAGCCTTGTCGATGGACTTTTCTACTGATTGTTGAAGCATGCACATGTGTCCCAGATGCAGCAAAAGAGGTCTGCAAATCCCTTGATGTAATGTTCGAGTTGGCTTTTTACCTGAATTATAATTTTTCTTGTGGTTCTTGCTGATATTTTAGAAGGTCGTCCACTTCTAGGAAGGATTGTAATTTTTTTAATCTTTAGTTGCAGATGATCTGCTTCACAGTGGAATGATGAAGCAGATTTTTTTTGATGACTTTATATTTTTCCCCAGACAGATGTGCTTTCAGTACCCACTTCCTGAGGTCCCCTGAGATTTCTCTTCCTCTCAGCATGACTGACCTGTATGGGTTCACCTGGGTAAGACTAAAGTGATGTGATTTTGTCCTACTTGACTGCTTGTTTAAAGCAATGCAGCTCAGGGTTCACTTACTTTTGCACCTACATGAATTGACCAAAAACTCTTTTTAATTAAGTTTTGACAACACAATTGATTAAAAAAAAAAGAACAATGCATTGAATTGATAAACCTACACCTGTTATTTCATATAAAATGTAATGGTTCCAATTGAACAACCAAATCAGGTTGAAACAATTAGAAAGTCCAAATTGCTTAAGGGGTTCACAAACATTTGAGCAGCACTGTATATATTTGTTCAATGACAATAAACTATGTGCCCTGTGCACAAAGAAAGACAATATTGCTGTATCTCAATATTAGCGCTATTGTCAGCTAAATGTTATGAAAATGACTCTGCGATTCCGACTCCTATTCCAAACGAGTCTTCTATCGAACTCTTACAATGCAGTACGTGGTTTTCCTGCAGTGTATTAATGAGCGCACAACTACGGTATCACATTATTATCAACAAAATATCGCAATAATGTTGTACTGCAGTGGGTTGCTCTGTGATTCCCAACCCGAGTCAGAACTAGGGATACGGCAAAAATTGATATTGTGATGTATCATAATTTCACTTCACATTTCGCCGAAACGCAGTCGATATGCTGTATATGCACAGATTGTTTTGAAAACACTTAAGCCGTCGGATTGCGAGTGAACCGGTGGAACTTGTGGAAAACAAAATAAAACGCGTCAGGAATTGGTAGCCAAATGGCAGAAGTGAAATGTTGCCTTTTCAAGGTTATGCAAGATGGAGCACCTTGTGATCAAGTCCCGATAAATACACGTCACTCCACATTTGCACGTGTTTCACTTTTTTATTTTACACCGAAACCAATAAAGTTGTGATTGTTTCAAATTTTTTTCAAGTTTTTCTCACAATATTCCGACTTGATTCTCCTTAATTTACATCTCTTGTAAAAATGATGAATTTCTGTTTGTGTAAAATTTATATTTTTTCTTGTGTAAAATGTGTTTATTATAAATAAAGTTATGAATTTTTTTTCCTTGAACTATCAGAACTTGATTCTCGTAATATTAAAACCTGTAAAGTTAGGACCTACTTATTGTAGTAATATAACTTATAAAATAATACCAATAATTAATTCTTCAAAATGTTAATATTAGAAATGATAATAATTATCTCACAACAATTCCAATTTAATTCTGACCTTACAGGAAATAAAACTGTCATCACGTATCCAATTGGCATGATCATGAACCAGAGCGTTTGCACTGAGATAATTTTTTGTTTTTTGCCTTTAAGCAATCTTTTTGTTCCTTTTATATTCATTGTCACGTGTCATGTTCAAAACTCTTTCTGCCATAAACCCGCGACAGCAAATAGCCTCATCATCAAAGTGGCATATTGATTGACAGGCGATCTCGAAGAGTTGTTTTAAATTTTATTGCCGAACAAAAGGCAGGGAGGACACCAAAGTGCAGTGAGCCAAGATGCTGTCATGTTGAGAGCTGCCTATTGTTGGCGGATTAAGAGTGACATATCTGAAAGATGTCTCATGGTCACCACATAACTTGATAAAACGGCTTCGATGTCCAAAAGGTGAGCCACAAAAGGACGACTGGTTTGTGGCATCGTCCACCTAGACAGGATTTATCTTAAAAAGGACTCAATTGACTTTGTTCTGGTTAGGGTAAGTTGAGCCTTTAAAGGTCTTTATTTTAAAGTTTGTTTCTGACCCCCCAAAAAATTTTCAGAACAAAATTTTAAATTAATTTTGCTTTTTTACCAGAGTTTTTGTAAACATTTGGAATTATTGAGTATTTTTGCAAATTCTTAATGTTTTCTGAGAATTTTTATTGGATTTGAAGATTTTAGATTATTTGTTAATTTCATTAATCTTTACAAAAAAAATTAAGTTTTCAGTAAATGTGAAAAAAAAAATCATTGTGATTCTTGTTGCTCGCTACTGTTGAAAGTGAATCTGTTCATGGAATGATTTGGTAGGTGCAAGAAGGGACGCGATGGGAGCCGGGACTGTGATAGTCCTTCTGGGTGAGTAAAAAAAAAGAAAAAGGAATCGACATTTGTGTGACAAAGGAATGACTTTGGAAGTATGACCGTGACTTTCATTTAACCCTAGGGACCATTTCATTTTGCATTTCTGTTGGCGGACATGATGTGAATAAAAACGAAACAAAAGTTTACGTGCCTCTTGTGATGACACTGAAGGAATCTTTTGTGGAAAACTTCAACAATCGCAGCAGTGAACAATACAAACGTCTTGAAGCACAAGTGGTGTACATGGTGCGTGCGTACAAGTTAACATTGAAACAAACTCATTTTCTGACTTCTTAATAACCTTCTTAATGACCTTGATTCTTCTTACAGTGTGACTTCATTTACATCAAAGCATTTAGGACGAATTTTATTAACACCACCCTCATTGGATTTAGGTAATATTTCATGGATAACTTGATTTTGTGAACATTTCAAATAATCTGCATTTCCCCCTTTCCCCCAACTTTTAAGTCCACAAATGGGAAACACGCAAGTGGAAGTGGCACTCAAGTTCAGGAATACATCACATGAAGAAATCCCACAAGATCATCAAGTTGTAAACATACTGCTGCATGTTGTGAATAGTACAAGCAACCCTTTCAAACTCACTGTTGTTCCAGACACAATTGCAGTCATTTGTAAGCAAAGATTTAAAATATTCATCAATAAACACTGAGCCCGCAATAGCTTCATGATGAATGACTTCCTTTGTGGTCTATTTGCCATTTATAGCACCTGAAGAATCAACAACTCATGGACCGATAACAACAACTATTGCCATCTCAGTTCCAGCACCAGCTGTGTTTCTTACAGCCACTGTGCTTGAACCTTTTGTAGAAGAATTGAACAATCGCAGCAGCGAACAATTCAAAGAACTTGAAACACAAGTGGTATTAGTGGTGCGTATAAACATTTAAAGTGAAAAATCAGAATTAAGTGATTCTTTCACCACAATTACTCCGATGTTTTTGATGTTTAAATTCCTTTTACAGTGTGACTTCATCTTCTTCCAAGAGTTTGGTTCCCTTTTCTTTGGGACCGTTGTCAACGGATTTCAGTAATATTTGAAATATACTACCCTTATACCACAATTTACGCGGCGCACAGTTGAAATTAATAGTGCCTTCTCGTCATTCAAGGCCACAAATGGGAAACACGCAAGTAGACGTGGAACTGCAATTCAACAGTTCGGCACCGGTTGAAGATATTCCAGAAGCAGATGCAGTCGTAGAAGCGTTGCAAGAAGCTGTGACTAATCCTAACACCACTTTCAACCTCCCTCTGGATCCAGACTCTATTACAGCCAGTTGTAAGTAACACAAGATTCTCTGAATGCCAACTGATTTCAATGCTATCATTATGAACACATTCAGATTCACTTCCATGACTAACGGTCAGAGTTGGGAAACCCAGTTCCAGAAAGTAAAAACCCAGACAGTATTTGGCTTTAGCCACAGGTGTTTCCACTCAACATGTGGAGACGAGCTAATTTAACTGTCAGTTGAATAGAAGCATTTGTGACTAAAGCTAATCTATGGCAGGGTTTTTACTTTCTGGACGTGGATTCCCCAACCCTCCTCACGGTGTTCCTCAAGACTTCGTCCCATTGTTTCATTTGCTCATCGACTTCTGCTTATCTTGAGGGACAATTCACGCTCTGACCTTTTCTGAATGACGTTTCCTATATTGATTTTTCTTTGGCAGACAAGAATAATGCCTTTGTCCCAATGATAATTGATCAGTTCTTTTAAACTACTTTTACCAAAACAGCAAAAGTACCAACAGCCACCCAAGGACCAACATCCTCCCTTGGTTTAACATCTACCATTGATGGGTTATCATCAACAACGACCCAAGGGACAGCAACTACTGCCCTCTCAGTTCCACAACCAGCTGTGTTACTTACAGCCACTCTGTTGGAACCTTTTGTGGAAGATTTGAACAACCGCAGCAGCGAAGGATACAGAGTACTTGAAACACAAGTGGTGTCAATGGTGCGTTCGATCAACATGTAAACTTTCGGAATTTGGTGATTCTTTCACTACAGTTACTCCGATGTTTTTAAAGTTGGATTCTTTTTACAGTGTGACTTCATCTTCTTCCAAGAGTTTGGTTCCCTTTTCTTTGGGACCGTTGTCATTGGATTTCAGTAAGATTTGAAATATACTACCCTTACACCACAATTTTTGCAGCGCACAGTTGAAATTAATAGCGCATTCTCGTCATTCAAGGCCACAAATGGGAAACACGCAAGTAGACGTGGAACTGCAATTCAACAGTTCGGCACCGATTGAAGATATTCCAGAAGCCGATGCAGTCGTAGAAGCGTTGCAAGAAGCTGTGACTAATCCTAACACCACTTTCACCTTCGCTCTGGATCCAGACTCTATTACAGCCAGTTGTAAGTAGCACAAGATTCTCTGAATGCCAACTGATTTCAACGCTATCATTATGAACACATTCAGATTCACTTCCATGACTAACGGTCAGAGTTGGGAAACCCAGTTCCAGAAAGTAAAAACCCAGACAGTATTTGGCTTTAGCCCCAGGTGTTTCTACTCAACATGTGGAGACGAGTTAATTTAACTGTCAGTTGAATAGAAGCACCTGTGACTAAAGCTAAGCTATGGCAGAGTTTTTACTTTCTGGACGTGGATTCCCCAACCCTCCTCACGGTGTTCCTCAAGACTTCGTCCCATTGTTTCATTTGCTCATCGACTTCTGCTTATCTTGAGGGACAATTCACGCTCTGACCTTTTCTGAATGACGTTTCCTATATTGATTTTTCTTTGGCAGACAAGAATAATGCCTTTGTCCCAATGATAATTGATCAGTTCTTTTAAACTACTTTTACCAAAACAGCAAAAGTACCAACAGCCACCCAAGGACCAACATCCTCCCTTGGTTTAACATCTACCATTGATGGGTTATCATCAACAACGACCCAAGGGACAGCAACTACTGCCCTCTCAGTTCCACAACCAGCTGTGTTACTTACAGCCACTCTGTTGGAACCTTTTGTGGAAGATTTGAACAACCGCAGCAGCGAAGGATACAGAGTACTTGAAACACAAGTGGTGTCAATGGTGCGTTCGAACAACATGTAAACTTTCGGAATTTGGTGATTCTTTCACTACAGTTACTCCGATGTTTTTAAAGTTGGATTCTTTTTACAGTGTGACTTCATCTTCTTCCAAGAGTTTGGTTCCCTTTTCTTTGGGACCGTTGTCATTGGATTTCAGTAAGATTTGAAATATACTACCCTTATACCACAATTTTTGCAGCGCACAGTTGAAATTAATAGCGCATTCTCGTCATTCAAGGCCACAAATGGGAAACACGCAAGTAGACGTGGAACTGCAATTCAACAGTTCGGCACCGATTGAAGATATTCCAGAAGCCGATGCAGTCGTAGAAGCGTTGCAAGAAGCTGTGACTAATCCTAACACCACTTTCACCTTCGCTCTGGATCCAGACTCTATTACAGCCAGTTGTAAGTAGCACAAGATTCTCTGAATGCCAACTGATTTCAACGCTATCATTATGAACACATTCAGATTCACTTCCATGACTAACGGTCAGAGTTGGGAAACCCAGTTCCAGAAAGTAAAAATCCAGACAGTATTTGGCTTTAGCCCCAGGTGTTTCTACTCAACATGTGGAGACAAGTTAATTTATCTGTCAGTTGAATAGAAGCACCTGTGACTAAAGCTAATCTATGGCAGGGTTTTTACTTTCTGGACGTGGATTCCCCAACCCTCCTCACGGTGTTCCTCAAGACTTCGTCCCATTGTTTCATTTGCTCATCGACTTCTGCTTATCTTGAGGGACAATTCACGCTCTGACCTTTTCTGAATGACGTTTCCTATATTGATTTTTCTTTGGCAGACAAGAATAATGCCTTTGTCCCAATGATAATTGATCAGTTCTTTTAAACTACTTTTACCAAAACAGCAAAAGTACCAACAGCCACCCAAGGACCAACATCCTCCCTTGGTTTAACATCTACCATTGATGGGTTATCATCAACAACGACCCAAGGGACAGCAACTACTGCCCTCTCAGTTCCACAACCAGCTGTGTTACTTACAGCCACTCTGTTGGAACCTTTTGTGGAAGATTTGAACAACCGCAGCAGCGAAGGATACAGAGTACTTGAAACACAAGTGGTGTCAATGGTGCGTTCGATCAACATGTAAACTTTCGGAATTTGGTGATTCTTTCACTACAGTTACTCCGATGTTTTTAAAGTTGGATTCTTTTTACAGTGTGACTTCATCTTCTTCCAAGAGTTTGGTTCCCTTTTCTTTGGGACCGTTGTCATTGGATTTCAGTAAGATTTGAAATATACTACCCTTATACCACAATTTTTGCAGCGCACAGTTGAAATTAATAGCGCATTCTCGTCATTCAAGGCCACAAATGGGAAACACGCAAGTAGACGTGGAACTGCAATTCAACAGTTCGGCACCGATTGAAGATATTCCAGAAGCCGATGCAGTCGTAGAAGCGTTGCAAGAAGCTGTGACTAATCCTAACACCACTTTCACCTTCGCTCTGGATCCAGACTCTATTACAGCCAGTTGTAAGTAGCACAAGATTCTCTGAATGCCAACTGATTTCAACGCTATCATTATGAACACATTCAGATTCACTTCCATGACTAACGGTCAGAGTTGGGAAACCCAGTTCCAGAAAGTAAAAACCCAGACAGTATTTGGCTTTAGCCCCAGGTGTTTCTACTCAACATGTGGAGACAAGTTAATTTATCTGTCAGTTGAATAGAAGCACCTGTGACTAAAGCTAATCTATGGCAGGGTTTTTACTTTCTGGACGTGGATTCCCCAACCCTCCTCACGGTGTTCCTCAAGACTTCGTCCCATTGTCTCATTTGCTCATCGACTTCTGCTTATCTTGAGGGACAATTCACGCTCTGACCTTTTCTGAATGACGTTTCCTATATTGATTTTTCTTTGGCAGACAAGAATAATGCCTTTGTCCCAATGATAATTGATCAGTTCTTTTAAACTACTTTCACCGAAACAGCAAAAGTACCAACAGCCACCCAAGGACCAACATCCTCCCTTGGTTTAACATCTACCATTGATGGGTTATCATCAACAACGACCCAAGGGACAGCAACTACTGCCCTCTCAGTTCCACAACCAGCTGTGTTACTTACAGCCACTCTGTTGGAACCTTTTGTGGAAGATTTGAACAACCGCAGCAGCGAAGGATACAGAGTACTTGAAACACAAGTGGTGTCAATGGTGCGTTCGATCAACATGTAAACTTTCGGAATTTGGTGATTCTTTCACTACAGTTACTCCGATGTTTTTAAAGTTGGATTCTTTTTACAGTGTGACTTCATCTTCTTCCAAGAGTTTGGTTCCCTTTTCTTTGGGACCGTTGTCATTGGATTTCAGTAAGATTTGAAATATACTACCCTTATACCACAATTTTTGCAGCGCACAGTTGAAATTAATAGCGCATTCTCGTCATTCAAGGCCACAAATGGGAAACACGCAAGTAGACGTGGAACTGCAATTCAACAGTTCGGCACCGATTGAAGATATTCCAGAAGCCGATGCAGTCGTAGAAGCGTTGCAAGAAGCTGTGACTAATCCTAACACCACTTTCACCTTCGCTCTGGATCCAGACTCTATTACAGCCAGTTGTAAGTAGCACAAGATTCTCTGAATGCCAACTGATTTCAACGCTATCATTATGAACACATTCAGATTCACTTCCATGACTAACGGTCAGAGTTGGGAAACCCAGTTCCAGAAAGTAAAAACCCAGACAGTATTTGGCTTTAGCCCCAGGTGTTTCTACTCAACATGTGGAGACAAGTTAATTTATCTGTCAGTTGAATAGAAGCACCTGTGACTAAAGCTAATCTATGGCAGGGTTTTTACTTTCTGGACGTGGATTCCCCAACCCTCCTCACGGTGTTCCTCAAGACTTCGTCCCATTGTCTCATTTGCTCATCGACTTCTGCTTATCTTGAGGGACAATTCACGCTCTGACCTTTTCTGAATGACGTTTCCTATATTGATTTTTCTTTGGCAGACAAGAATAATGCCTTTGTCCCAATGATAATTGATCAGTTCTTTTAAACTACTTTCACCGAAACAGCAAAAGTACCAACAGCCACCCAAGGACCAACATCCTCCCTTGGTTTAACATCTACCATTGATGGGTTATCATCAACAACGACCCAAGGGACAGCAACTACTGCCCTCTCAGTTCCACAACCAGCTGTGTTACTTACAGCCACTCTGTTGGAACCTTTTGTGGAAGATTTGAACAACCGCAGCAGCGAAGGATACAGAGTACTTGAAACACAAGTGGTGTCAATGGTGCGTTCGATCAACATGTAAACTTTCGGAATTTGGTGATTCTTTCACTACAGTTACTCCGATGTTTTTAAAGTTGGATTCTTTTTACAGTGTGACTTCATCTTCTTCCAAGAGTTTGGTTCCCTTTTCTTTGGGACCGTTGTCATTGGATTTCAGTAAGATTTGAAAGATACTACCCTTATACCACAATTTTTGCAGCGCACAGTTGAAATTAATAGCGCATTCTCGTCATTCAAGGCCACAAATGGGAAACACGCAAGTAGACGTGGAACTGCAATTCAACAGTTCGGCACCGATTGAAGATATTCCAGAAGCCGATGCAGTCGTAGAAGCGTTGCAAGAAGCTGTGACTAATCCTAACACCACTTTCACCTTCGCTCTGGATCCAGACTCTATTACAGCCAGTTGTAAGTAGCACAAGATTCTCTGAATGCCAACTGATTTCAACGCTATCATTATGAACACATTCAGATTCACTTCCATGACTAACGGTCAGAGTTGGGAAACCCAGTTCCAGAAAGTAAAAACCCAGACAGTATTTGGCTTTAGCCCCAGGTGTTTCTACTCAACATGTGGAGACGAGTTAATTTAACTGTCAGTTGAATAGAAGCACCTGTGACTAAAGCTAAGCTATGGCAGAGTTTTTACTTTCTGGACGTGGATTCCCCAACCCTCCTCACGGTGTTCCTCAAGACTTCGTCCCATTGTCTCATTTGCTCATCGACTTCTGCTTATCTTGAGGGACAATTCACGCTCTGACCTTTTCTGAATGACGTTTCCTATATTGATTTTTCTTTGGCAGACAAGAATAATGCCTTTGTCCCAATGATAATTGATCAGTTCTTTTAAACTACTTTCACCGAAACAGCAAAAGTACCAACAGCCACCCAAGGACCAACATCCTCCCTTGGTTTAACATCTACCATTGATGGGTTATCATCAACAACGACCCAAGGGACAGCAACTACTGCCCTCTCAGTTCCACAACCAGCTGTGTTACTTACAGCCACTCTGTTGGAACCTTTTGTGGAAGATTTGAACAACCGCAGCAGCGAAGGATACAGAGTACTTGAAACACAAGTGGTGTCAATGGTGCGTTCGATCAACATGTAAACTTTCGGAATTTGGTGATTCTTTCACTACAGTTACTCCGATGTTTTTAAAGTTGGATTCTTTTTACAGTGTGACTTCATCTTCTTCCAAGAGTTTGGTTCCCTTTTCTTTGGGACCGTTGTCATTGGATTTCAGTAAGATTTGAAATATACTACCCTTATACCACAATTTTTGCAGCGCACAGTTGAAATTAATAGCGCATTCTCGTCATTCAAGGCCACAAATGGGAAACACGCAAGTAGACGTGGAACTGCAATTCAACAGTTCGGCACCGATTGAAGATATTCCAGAAGCCGATGCAGTCGTAGAAGCGTTGCAAGAAGCTGTGACTAATCCTAACACCACTTTCACCTTCGCTCTGGATCCAGACTCTATTACAGCCAGTTGTAAGTAGCACAAGATTCTCTGAATGCCAACTGATTTCAACGCTATCATTATGAACACATTCAGATTCACTTCCATGACTAACGGTCAGAGTTGGGAAACCCAGTTCCAGAAAGTAAAAACCCAGACAGTATTTGGCTTTAGCCCCAGGTGTTTCTACTCAACATGTGGAGACGAGTTAATTTAACTGTCAGTTGAATAGAAGCACCTGTGACTAAAGCTAAGCTATGGCAGAGTTTTTACTTTCTGGACGTGGATTCCCCAACCCTCCTCACGGTGTTCCTCAAGACTTCGTCCCATTGTTTCATTTGCTCATCGACTTCTGCTTATCTTGAGGGACAATTCACGCTCTGACCTTTTCTGAATGACGTTTCCTATATTGATTTTACTTTGGCAGACAAGAATAATGCCTTTGTCCCAATGATAATTGATCAGTTCTTTTAAACTACTTTTACCAAAACAGCAAAAGTACCAACAGCCACCCAAGGACCAACATCCTCCCTTGGTTTAACATCTACCATTGATGGGTTATCATCAACAACGACCCAAGGGACAGCAACTACTGCCCTCTCAGTTCCACAACCAGCTGTGTTACTTACAGCCACTCTGTTGGAACCTTTTGTGGAAGATTTGAACAACCGCAGCAGCGAAGGATACAGAGTACTTGAAACACAAGTGGTGTCAATGGTGCGTTCGATCAACATGTAAACTTTCGGAATTTGTTGATTCTTTCACTACAGTTACTCCGATGTTTTTAAAGTTGGATTCTTTTTACAGTGTGACTTCATCTTCTTCCAAGAGTTTGGTTCCCTTTTCTTTGGGACCGTTGTCATTGGATTTCAGTAAGATTTGAAAGATACTACCCTTATACCACAATTTTTGCAGCGCACAGTTGAAATTAATAGCGCATTCTCGTCATTCAAGGCCACAAATGGGAAACACGCAAGTAGACGTGGAACTGCAATTCAACAGTTCGGCACCGATTGAAGATATTCCAGAAGCCGATGCAGTCGTAGAAGCGTTGCAAGAAGCTGTGACTAATCCTAACACCACTTTCACCTTCGCTCTGGATCCAGACTCTATTACAGCCAGTTGTAAGTAACACAAGATTCTCTGAATTCCAACTGATTTTAACGCTATCATTATGAACACATTCAGATTCCCTTCCATGACTAACGGTCAGAGTTGGGAAACCCAGTTCCAGAAAGTAAAAACCCAGACAGTATTTGGCTTTAGCCCCAGGTGTTTCTACTCAACATGTGGAGACGAGTTAATTTAACTGTCAGTTGAATAGAAGCACCTGTGACTAAAGCTAAGCTATGGCAGAGTTTTTACTTTCTGGACGTGGATTCCCCAACCCTCCTCACGGTGTTCCTCAAGACTTCGTCCCATTGTCTCATTTGCTCATCGACTTCTGCTTATCTTGAGGGACAATTCACGCTCTGACCTTTTCTGAATGACGTTTCCTATATTGATTTTTCTTTGGCAGACAAGAATAATGCCTTTGTCCCAATGATAATTGATCAGTTCTTTTAAACTACTTTCACCGAAACAGCAAAAGTACCAACAGCCACCCAAGGACCAACATCCTCCCTTGGTTTAACATCTACCATTGATGGGTTATCATCAACAACGACCCAAGGGACAGCAACTACTGCCCTCTCAGTTCCACAACCAGCTGTGTTACTTACAGCCACTCTGTTGGAACCTTTTGTGGAAGATTTGAACAACCGCAGCAGCGAAGGATACAGAGTACTTGAAACACAAGTGGTGTCAATGGTGCGTTCGATCAACATGTAAACTTTCGGAATTTGTTGATTCTTTCACTACAGTTACTCCGATGTTTTTAAAGTTGGATTATTTTTACAGTGTGACTTCATCTTCTTCCAAGAGTTTGGTTCCCTTTTCTTTGGGACCGTTGTCATTGGATTTCAGTAAGATTTGAAATATACTACCCTTATACCTCAATTTTTGCAGCGCACAGTTGAAATTAATAGCGCATTCTCGTCATTCAAGGCCACAAATGGGAAACACGCAAGTAGACGTGGAACTGCAATTCAACAGTTCGGCACCGATTGAAGATATTCCAGAAGCCGATGCAGTCGTAGAAGCGTTGCAAGAAGCTGTGACTAATCCTAACACCACTTTCACCTTCGCTCTGGATCCAGACTCTATTACAGCCAGTTGTAAGTAGCACAAGATTCTCTGAATGCCAACTGATTTCAACGCTATCATTATGAACACATTCAGATTCACTTCCATGACTAACGGTCAGAGTTGGGAAACCCAGTTCCAGAAAGTAAAAACCCAGACAGTATTTGGCTTTAGCCCCAGGTGTTTCTACTCAACATGTGGAGACAAGTTAATTTATCTGTCAGTTGAATAGAAGCACCTGTGACTAAAGCTAATCTATGGCAGGGTTTTTACTTTCTGGACGTGGATTCCCCAACCCTCCTCACGGTGTTCCTCAAGACTTCGTCCCATTGTCTCATTTGCTCATCGACTTCTGCTTATCTTGAGGGACAATTCACGCTCTGACCTTTTCTGAATGACGTTTCCTATATTGATTTTTCTTTGGCAGACAAGAATAATGCCTTTGTCCCAATGATAATTGATCAGTTCTTTTAAACTACTTTCACCGAAACAGCAAAAGTACCAACAGCCACCCAAGGACCAACATCCTCCCTTGGTTTAACATCTACCATTGATGGGTTATCATCAACAACGACCCAAGGGACAGCAACTACTGCCCTCTCAGTTCCACAACCAGCTGTGTTACTTACAGCCACTCTGTTGGAACCTTTTGTGGAAGATTTGAACAACCGCAGCAGCGAAGGATACAGAGTACTTGAAACACAAGTGGTGTCAATGGTGCGTTCGATCAACATGTAAACTTTCGGAATTTGTTGATTCTTTCACTACAGTTACTCCGATGTTTTTAAAGTTGGATTATTTTTACAGTGTGACTTCATCTTCTTCCAAGAGTTTGGTTCCCTTTTCTTTGGGACCGTTGTCATTGGATTTCAGTAAGATTTGAAATATACTACCCTTATACCTCAATTTTTGCAGCGCACAGTTGAAATTAATAGCGCATTCTCGTCATTCAAGGCCACAAATGGGAAACACGCAAGTAGACGTGGAACTGCAATTCAACAGTTCGGCACCGATTGAAGATATTCCAGAAGCCGATGCAGTCGTAGAAGCGTTGCAAGAAGCTGTGACTAATCCTAACACCACTTTCACCTTCGCTCTGGATCCAGACTCTATTACAGCCAGTTGTAAGTAGCACAAGATTCTCTGAATGCCAACTGATTTCAACGCTATCATTATGAACACATTCAGATTCACTTCCATGACTAACGGTCAGAGTTGGGAAACCCAGTTCCAGAAAGTAAAAACCCAGACAGTATTTGGCTTTAGCCCCAGGTGTTTCTACTCAACATGTGGAGACAAGTTAATTTATCTGTCAGTTGAATAGAAGCACCTGTGACTAAAGCTAATCTATGGCAGGGTTTTTACTTTCTGGACGTGGATTCCCCAACCCTGCTCACGGTGTTCCTCAAGACTTCGTCCCATTGTCTCATTTGCTCATCGACTTCTGCTTATCTTGAGGGACAATTCACGCTCTGACCTTTTCTGAATGACGTTTCCTATATTGATTTTTCTTTGGCAGACAAGAATAATGCCTTTGTCCCAATGATAATTGATCAGTTCTTTTAAACTACTTTCACCGAAACAGCAAAAGTACCAACAGCCACCCAAGGACCAACATCCTCCCTTGGTTTAACATCTACCATTGATGGGTTATCATCAACAACGACCCAAGGGACAGCAACTACTGCCCTCTCAGTTCCACAACCAGCTGTGTTACTTACAGCCACTCTGTTGGAACCTTTTGTGGAAGATTTGAACAACCGCAGCAGCGAAGGATACAGAGTACTTGAAACACAAGTGGTGTCAATGGTGCGTTCGATCAACATGTAAACTTTCGGAATTTGGTGATTCTTTCACTACAGTTACTCCGATGTTTTTAAAGTTGGATTCTTTTTACAGTGTGACTTCATCTTCTTCCAAGAGTTTGGTTCCCTTTTCTTTGGGACCGTTGTCATTGGATTTCAGTAAGATTTGAAATATACTACCCTTATACCTCAATTTTTGCAGCGCACAGTTGAAATTAATAGCGCATTCTCGTCATTCAAGGCCACAAATGGGAAACACGCAAGTAGACGTGGAACTGCAATTCAACAGTTCGGCACCGATTGAAGATATTCCAGAAGCCGATGCAGTCGTAGAAGCGTTGCAAGAAGCTGTGACTAATCCTAACACCACTTTCACCTTCGCTCTGGATCCAGACTCTATTACAGCCAGTTGTAAGTAGCACAAGATTCTCTGAATGCCAACTGATTTCAACGCTATCATTATGAACACATTCAGATTCACTTCCATGACTAACGGTCAGAGTTGGGAAACCCAGTTCCAGAAAGTAAAAACCCAGACAGTATTTGGCTTTAGCCCCAGGTGTTTCTACTCAACATGTGGAGACAAGTTAATTTATCTGTCAGTTGAATAGAAGCACCTGTGACTAAAGCTAATCTATGGCAGGGTTTTTACTTTCTGGACGTGGATTCCCCAACCCTCCTCACGGTGTTCCTCAAGACTTCGTCCCATTGTCTCATTTGCTCATCGACTTCTGCTTATCTTGAGGGACAATTCACGCTCTGACCTTTTCTGAATGACGTTTCCTATATTGATTTTTCTTTGGCAGACAAGAATAATGCCTTTGTCCCAATGATAATTGATCAGTTCTTTTAAACTACTTTCACCGAAACAGCAAAAGTACCAACAGCCACCCAAGGACCAACATCCTCCCTTGGTTTAACATCTACCATTGATGGGTTATCATCAACAACGACCCAAGGGACAGCAACTACTGCCCTCTCAGTTCCACAACCAGCTGTGTTACTTACAGCCACTCTGTTGGAACCTTTTGTGGAAGATTTGAACAACCGCAGCAGCGAAGGATACAGAGTACTTGAAACACAAGTGGTGTCAATGGTGCGTTCGATCAACATGTAAACTTTCGGAATTTGGTGATTCTTTCACTACAGTTACTCCGATGTTTTTAAAGTTGGATTCTTTTTACAGTGTGACTTCATCTTCTTCCAAGAGTTTGGTTCCCTTTTCTTTGGGACCGTTGTCATTGGATTTCAGTAAGATTTGAAATATACTACCCTTATACCACAATTTTTGCAGCGCACAGTTGAAATTAATAGCGCATTCTCGTCATTCAAGGCCACAAATGGGAAACACGCAAGTAGACGTGGAACTGCAATTCAACAGTTCGGCACCGATTGAAGATATTCCAGAAGCCGATGCAGTCGTAGAAGCGTTGCAAGAAGCTGTGACTAATCCTAACACCACTTTCACCTTCGCTCTGGATCCAGACTCTATTACAGCCAGTTGTAAGTAGCACAAGATTCTCTGAATGCCAACTGATTTCAACGCTATCATTATGAACACATTCAGATTCACTTCCATGACTAACGGTCAGAGTTGGGAAACCCAGTTCCAGAAAGTAAAAACCCAGACAGTATTTGGCTTTAGCCCCAGGTGTTTCTACTCAACATGTGGAGACAAGTTAATTTATCTGTCAGTTGAATAGAAGCACCTGTGACTAAAGCTAATCTATGGCAGGGTTTTTACTTTCTGGACGTGGATTCCCCAACCCTCCTCACGGTGTTCCTCAAGACTTCGTCCTATTGTCTCATTTGCTCATCGACTTCTGCTTATCTTGAAGGACAATTCACGCTCTGACCTTTTCTGAATGACGTTTCCTATATTGGTTTTTCTTTGGCAGACAAGAATAATGCCTTTGTCCCAATGATAATTGATCAGTTCTTTTAAACTACTTTCACCGAAACAGCAAAAGTACCAACAGCCACCCAAGGACCAACATCCTCCCTTGGTTTAACATCTACCATTGATGGGTTATCATCAACAACGACCCAAGGGACAGCAACTACTGCCCTCTCAGTTCCACAACCAGCTGTGTTACTTACAGCCACTCTGTTGGAACCTTTTGTGGAAGATTTGAACAACCGCAGCAGCGAAGGATACAGAGTACTTGAAACACAAGTGGTGTCAATGGTGCGTTCGATCAACATGTAAACTTTCGGAATTTGGGGATTCTTTCACTACACTTACTCCGATGTTTTTAAAGTTGGATTCTTTTTACAGTGTGACTTCATCTTCTTCCAAGAGTTTGGTTCCCTTTTCTTTGGGACCGTTGTCATTGGATTTCAGTAAGATTTGAAATATACTACCCTTATACCACAATTTTTGCAGCGCACAGTTGAAATTAATAGCGCATTCTCGTCATTCAAGGCCACAAATGGGAAACACGCAAGTAGACGTGGAACTGCAATTCAACAGTTCGGCACCGATTGAAGATATTCCAGAAGCCGATGCAGTCGTAGAAGCGTTGCAAGAAGCTGTGACTAATCCTAACACCACTTTCACCTTCGCTCTGGATCCAGACTCTATTACAGCCAGTTGTAAGTAGCACAAGATTCTCTGAATGCCAACTGATTTCAACGCTATCATTATGAACACATTCAGATTCACTTCCATGACTAACGGTCAGAGTTGGGAAACCCAGTTCCAGAAAGTAAAAACCCAGACAGTATTTGGCTTTAGCCCCAGGTGTTTCTACTCAACATGTGGAGACGAGTTAATTTATCTGTCAGTTGAATAGAAGCACCTGTGACTAAAGCTAATCTATGGCAGGGTTTTTACGTTCAGGACGTGGATTCCCCAACCCTCCTCACGGTGTTCCTCAAGACTTCGTCCCATTGTTTCATTTGCTCATCGACTTCTGCTTATCTTGAGGGACAATTCACGCTCTGACCTTTTCTGAATGACGTTTCCTATATTGATTTTTCTTTGGCAGACAAGAATAATGCCTTTGTCCCAATGATAATTGATCAGTTCTTTTAAACTACTTTCACCGAAACAGCAAAAGTACCAACAGCCACCCAAGGACCAACATCCTCCCTTGGTTTAACATCTACCATTGATGGGTTATCATCAACAACGACCCAAGGGACAGCAACTACTGCCCTCTCAGTTCCACAACCAGCTGTGTTACTTACAGCCACTCTGTTGGAACCTTTTGTGGAAGATTTGAACAACCGCAGCAGCGAAGGATACAGAGTACTTGAAACACAAGTGGTGTCAATGGTGCGTTCGATCAACATGTAAACTTTCGGAATTTGTTGATTCTTTCACTACAGTTACTCCGATGTTTTTAAAGTTGGATTCTTTTTACAGTGTGACTTCATCTTCTTCCAAGAGTTTGGTTCCCTTTTCTTTGGGACCGTTGTCATTGGATTTCAGTAAGATTTGAAATATACTACCCTTATACCTCAATTTTTGCAGCGCACAGTTGAAATTAATAGCGCATTCTCGTCATTCAAGGCCACAAATGGGAAACACGCAAGTAGACGTGGAACTGCAATTCAACAGTTCGGCACCGATTGAAGATATTCCAGAAGCCGATGCAGTCGTAGAAGCGTTGCAAGAAGCTGTGACTAATCCTAACACCACTTTCACCTTCGCTCTGGATCCAGACTCTATTACAGCCAGTTGTAAGTAGCACAAGATTCTCTGAATGCCAACTGATTTCAACGCTATCATTATGAACACATTCAGATTCACTTCCATGACTAACGGTCAGAGTTGGGAAACCCAGTTCCAGAAAGTAAAAACCCAGACAGTATTTGGCTTTAGCCCCAGGTGTTTCTACTCAACATGTGGAGACAAGTTAATTTATCCGTCAGTTGAATAGAAGCACCTGTGACTAAAGCTAATCTATGGCAGGGTTTTTACTTTCTGGACGTGGATTCCCCAACCCTCCTCACGGTGTTCCTCAAGACTTCGTCCCATTGTCTCATTTGCTCATCGACTTCTGCTTATCTTGAGGGACAATTCACGCTCTGACCTTTTCTGAATGACGTTTCCTATATTGATTTTTCTTTGGCAGACAAGAATAATGCCTTTGTCCCAATGATAATTGATCAGTTCTTTTAAACTACTTTCACCGAAACAGCAAAAGTACCAACAGCCACCCAAGGACCAACATCCTCCCTTGGTTTAACATCTACCATTGATGGGTTATCATCAACAACGACCCAAGGGACAGCAACTACTGCCCTCTCAGTTCCACAACCAGCTGTGTTACTTACAGCCACTCTGTTGGAACCTTTTGTGGAAGATTTGAACAACCGCAGCAGCGAAGGATACAGAGTACTTGAAACACAAGTGGTGTCAATGGTGCGTTCGATCAACATGTAAACTTTCGGAATTTGGTGATTCTTTCACTACAGTTACTCCGATGTTTTTAAAGTTGGATTCTTTTTACAGTGTGACTTCATCTTCTTCCAAGAGTTTGGTTCCCTTTTCTTTGGGACCGTTGTCATTGGATTTCAGTAAGATTTGAAATATACTACCCTTATACCACAATTTTTGCAGCGCACAGTTGAAATTAATAGCGCATTCTCGTCATTCAAGGCCACAAATGGGAAACACGCAAGTAGACGTGGAACTGCAATTCAACAGTTCGGCACCGATTGAAGATATTCCAGAAGCCGATGCAGTCGTAGAAGCGTTGCAAGAAGCTGTGACTAATCCTAACACCACTTTCACCTTCGCTCTGGATCCAGACTCTATTACAGCCAGTTGTAAGTAGCACAAGATTCTCTGAATGCCAACTGATTTCAATGCTATCATTATGAACACATTCAGATTCACTTCCATGACTAACGGTCAGAGTTGGGAAACCCAGTTCCAGAAAGTAAAAACCCAGACAGTATTTGGCTTTAGCCCCAGGTGTTTCTACTCAACATGTGGAGACGAGTTAATTGATCTGTCAGTTGAATAGAAGCACCTGTGACTAAAGCTAATCTATGGCAGGGTTTTTACTTTCTGGACGTGGATTCCCCAACCCTCCTCACGGTGTTCCTCAAGACTTCGTCCCATTGTCTCATTTGCTCATCGACTTCTGCTTATCTTGAGGGACAATTCACGCTCGGACCTTTTCTGAATGACGTTTCCTATATTGATTTGTCTTTGGCAGACAAGAATAATGCCTTTGTCCCAATGATAATTGATCAGTTCTTTTAAACTACTTTCACCGAAACAGCAAAAGTACCAACAGCCACCCAAGGACCAACATCCTCCCTTGGTTTAACATCTACCATTGATGGGTTATCATCAACAACGACCCAAGGGACAGCAACTACTGCCCTCTCAGTTCCACAACCAGCTGTGTTACTTACAGCCACTCTGTTGGAACCTTTTGTGGAAGATTTGAACAACCGCAGCAGCGAAGGATACAGAGTACTTGAAACACAAGTGGTGTCAATGGTGCGTTCGATCAACATGTAAACTTTCGGAATTTGGTGATTCTTTCACTACAGTTACTCCGATGTTTTTAAAGTTGGATTCTTTTTACAGTGTGACTTCATCTTCTTCCAAGAGTTTGGTTCCCTTTTCTTTGGGACCGTTGTCATTGGATTTCAGTAAGATTTGAAAGATACTACCCTTATACCACAATTTTTGCAGCGCACAGTTGAAATTAATAGCGCATTCTCGTCATTCAAGGCCACAAATGGGAAACACGCAAGTAGACGTGGAACTGCAATTCAACAGTTCGGCACCGATTGAAGATATTCCAGAAGCCGATGCAGTCGTAGAAGCGTTGCAAGAAGCTGTGACCAATCCTAACACCACTTTCACCTTCGCTCTGGATCCAGACTCTATTACAGCCAGTTGTAAGTAGCACAAGATTCTCTGAATGCCAACTGATTTCAACGCTATCATTATGAACACATTCAGATTCACTTCCATGACTAACGGTCAGAGTTGGGAAACCCAGTTCCAGAAAGTAAAAATCCAGACAGTATTTGGCTTTAGCCCCAGGTGTTTCTACTCAACATGTGGAGACAAGTTAATTTATCTGTCAGTTGAATAGAAGCACCTGTGACTAAAGCTAATCTATGGCAGGGTTTTTACTGTCTGGACGTGGATTCCCCAACCCTCCTCACGGTGTTCCTCAAGACTTCGTCCCATTGTCTCATTTGCTCATCGACTTCTGCTTATCTTGAGGGACAATTCACGCTCTGACCTTTTCTGAATGACGTTTCCTATATTGATTTTTCTTTGGCAGACAAGAATAATGCCTTTGTCCCAATGATAATTGATCAGTTCTTTTAAACTACTTTCACCGAAACAGCAAAAGTACCAACAGCCACCCAAGGACCAACATCCTCCCTTGGTTTAACATCTACCATTGATGGGTTATCATCAACAACGACCCAAGGGACAGCAACTACTGCCCTCTCAGTTCCACAACCAGCTGTGTTACTTACAGCCACTCTGTTGGAACCTTTTGTGGAAGATTTGAACAACCGCAGCAGCGAAGGATACAGAGTACTTGAAACACAAGTGGTGTCAATGGTGCGTTCGATCAACATGTAAACTTTCGGAATTTGGTGATTCTTTCACTACAGTTACTCCGATGTTTTTAAAGTTGGATTCTTTTTACAGTGTGACTTCATCTTCTTCCAAGAGTTTGGTTCCCTTTTCTTTGGGACCGTTGTCATTGGATTTCAGTAAGATTTGAAAGATACTACCCTTATACCACAATTTTTGCAGCGCACAGTTGAAATTAATAGCGCATTCTCGTCATTCAAGGCCACAAATGGGAAACACGCAAGTAGACGTGGAACTGCAATTCAACAGTTCGGCACCGATTGAAGATATTCCAGAAGCCGATGCAGTCGTAGAAGCGTTGCAAGAAGCTGTGACTAATCCTAACACCACTTTCACCTTCGCTCTGGATCCAGACTCTATTACAGCCAGTTGTAAGTAGCACAAGATTCTCTGAATGCCAACTGATTTCAACGCTATCATTATGAACACATTCAGATTCACTTCCATGACTAACGGTCAGAGTTGGGAAACCCAGTTCCAGAAAGTAAAAACCCAGACAGTATTTGGCTTTAGCCCCAGGTGTTTCTACTCAACATGTGGAGACAAGTTAATTTATCTGTCAGTTGAATAGAAGCACCTGTGACTAAAGCTAATCTATGGCAGGGTTTTTACTTTCTGGACGTGGATTCCCCAACCCTCCTTACGGTGTTCCTCAAGACTTCGTCCTATTGTCTCATTTGCTCATCGACTTCTGCTTATCTTGAGGGACAATTCACGCTCTGACCTTTTCTGAATGACGTTTCCTATATTGATTTTTCTTTGGCAGACAAGAATAATGCCTTTGTCCCAATGATAATTGATCAGTTCTTTTAAACTACTTTCACCGAAACAGCAAAAGTACCAACAGCCACCCAAGGACCAACATCCTCCCTTGGTTTAACATCTACCATTGATGGGTTATCATCAACAACGACCCAAGGGACAGCAACTACTGCCCTCTCAGTTCCACAACCAGCTGTGTTACTTACAGCCACTCTGTTGGAACCTTTTGTGGAAGATTTGAACAACCGCAGCAGCGAAGGATACAGAGTACTTGAAACACAAGTGGTGTCAATGGTGCGTTCGATCAACATGTAAACTTTCGGAATTTGGTGATTCTTTCACTACAGTTACTCCGATGTTTTTAAAGTTGGATTCTTTTTACAGTGTGACTTCATCTTCTTCCAAGAGTTTGGTTCCCTTTTCTTTGGGACCGTTGTCATTGGATTTCAGTAAGATTTGAAAGATACTACCCTTATACCACAATTTTTGCAGCGCACAGTTGAAATTAATAGCGCATTCTCGTCATTCAAGGCCACAAATGGGAAACACGCAAGTAGACGTGGAACTGCAATTCAACAGTTCGGCACCGATTGAAGATATTCCAGAAGCCGATGCAGTCGTAGAAGCGTTGCAAGAAGCTGTGACTAATCCTAACACCACTTTCACCTTCGCTCTGGATCCAGACTCTATTACAGCCAGTTGTAAGTAACACAAGATTCTCTGAATTCCAACTGATTTTAACGCTATCATTATGAAAACATTCAGATTCACTTCCATGACTAACGGTCAGAGTTGGGAAACCCAGTTCCAGAAAGTAAAAACCCAGACAGTATTTGGCTTTAGCCCCAGGTGTTTCTACTCAACATGTGGAGACAAGTTAATTTATCTGTCAGTTGAATAGAAGCACCTGTGACTAAAGCTAATCTATGGCAGGGTTTTTACTTTCTGGACGTGGATTCCCCAACCCTCCTCACGGTGTTCCTCAAGACTTCGTCCCATTGTCTCATTTGCTCATCGACTTCTGCTTATCTTGAGGGACAATTCACGCTCGGACCTTTTCTGAATGACGTTTCCTATATTGATTTGTCTTTAGCAGACAAGAATAATGCCTTTGTCCCAATGATAATTGATCAGTTCTTTTAAACTACTTTCACCGAAACAGCAAAAGTACCAACAGCCACCCAAGGACCAACATCCTCCCTTGGTTTAACATCTACCATTGATGGGTTATCATCAACAACGACCCAAGGGACAGCAACTACTGCCCTCTCAGTTCCACAACCAGCTGTGTTACTTACAGCCACTCTGTTGGAACCTTTTGTGGAAGATTTGAACAACCGCAGCAGCGAAGGATACAGAGTACTTGAAACACAAGTGGTGTCAATGGTGCGTTCGATCAACATGTAAACTTTCGGAATTTGGTGATTCTTTCACTACAGTTACTCCGATGTTTTTAAAGTTGGATTCTTTTTACAGTGTGACTTCATCTTCTTCCAAGAGTTTGGTTCCCTTTTCTTTGGGACCGTTGTCATTGGATTTCAGTAAGATTTGAAAGATACTACCCTTATACCACAATTTTTGCAGCGCACAGTTGAAATTAATAGCGCATTCTCGTCATTCAAGGCCACAAATGGGAAACACGCAAGTAGACGTGGAACTGCAATTCAACAGTTCGGCACCGATTGAAGATATTCCAGAAGCCGATGCAGTCGTAGAAGCGTTGCAAGAAGCTGTGACCAATCCTAACACCACTTTCACCTTCGCTCTGGATCCAGACTCTATTACAGCCAGTTGTAAGTAGCACAAGATTCTCTGAATGCCAACTGATTTCAACGCTATCATTATGAACACATTCAGATTCACTTCCATGACTAACGGTCAGAGTTGGGAAACCCAGTTCCAGAAAGTAAAAATCCAGACAGTATTTGGCTTTAGCCCCAGGTGTTTCTACTCAACATGTGGAGACAAGTTAATTTATCTGTCAGTTGAATAGAAGCACCTGTGACTAAAGCTAATCTATGGCAGGGTTTTTACTTTCTGGACGTGGATTCCCCAACCCTCCTCACGGTGTTCCTCAAGACTTCGTCCCATTGTCTCATTTGCTCATCGACTTCTGCTTATCTTGAGGGACAATTCACGCTCTGACCTTTTCTGAATGACGTTTCCTATATTGATTTTTCTTTAGCAGACAAGAATAATGCCTTTGTCCCAATGATAATTGATCAGTTCTTTTAAACTACTTTCACCGAAACAGCAAAAGTACCAACAGCCACCCAAGGACCAACATCCTCCCTTGGTTTAACATCTACCATTGATGGGTTATCATCAACAACGACCCAAGGGACAGCAACTACTGCCCTCTCAGTTCCACAACCAGCTGTGTTACTTACAGCCACTCTGTTGGAACCTTTTGTGGAAGATTTGAACAACCGCAGCAGCGAAGGATACAGAGTACTTGAAACACAAGTGGTGTCAATGGTGCGTTCGATCAACATGTAAACTTTCGGAATTTGGTGATTCTTTCACTACAGTTACTCCGATGTTTTTAAAGTTGGATTCTTTTTACAGTGTGACTTCATCTTCTTCCAAGAGTTTGGTTCCCTTTTCTTTGGGACCGTTGTCATTGGATTTCAGTAAGATTTGAAAGATACTACCCTTATACCACAATTTTTGCAGCGCACAGTTGAAATTAATAGCGCATTCTCGTCATTCAAGGCCACAAATGGGAAACACGCAAGTAGACGTGGAACTGCAATTCAACAGTTCGGCACCGATTGAAGATATTCCAGAAGCCGATGCAGTCGTAGAAGCGTTGCAAGAAGCTGTGACTAATCCTAACACCACTTTCACCTTCGCTCTGGATCCAGACTCTATTACAGCCAGTTGTAAGTAGCACAAGATTCTCTGAATGCCAACTGATTTCAACGCTATCATTATGAACACATTCAGATTCACTTCCATGACTAACGGTCAGAGTTGGGAAACCCAGTTCCAGAAAGTAAAAATCCAGACAGTATTTGGCTTTAGCCCCAGGTGTTTCTACTCAACATGTGGAGACAAGTTAATTTATCTGTCAGTTGAATAGAAGCACCTGTGACTAAAGCTAATCTATGGCAGGGTTTTTACTTTCTGGACGTGGATTCCCCAACCCTCCTCACGGTGTTCCTCAAGACTTCGTCCCATTGTCTCATTTGCTCATCGACTTCTGCTTATCTTGAGGGACAATTCACGCTCTGACCTTTTCTGAATGACGTTTCCTATATTGATTTTTCTTTGGCAGACAAGAATAATGCCTTTGTCCCAATGATAATTGATCAGTTCTTTTAAACTACTTTCACCGAAACAGCAAAAGTACCAACAGCCACCCAAGGACCAACATCCTCCCTTGGTTTAACATCTACCATTGATGGGTTATCATCAACAACGACCCAAGGGACAGCAACTACTGCCCTCTCAGTTCCACAACCAGCTGTGTTACTTACAGCCACTCTGTTGGAACCTTTTGTGGAAGATTTGAACAACCGCAGCAGCGAAGGATACAGAGTACTTGAAACACAAGTGGTGTCAATGGTGCGTTCGATCAACATGTAAACTTTCGGAATTTGGTGATTCTTTCACTACAGTTACTCCGATGTTTTTAAAGTTGGATTCTTTTTACAGTGTGACTTCATCTTCTTCCAAGAGTTTGGTTCCCTTTTCTTTGGGACCGTTGTCATTGGATTTCAGTAAGATTTGAAAGATACTACCCTTATACCACAATTTTTGCAGCGCACAGTTGAAATTAATAGCGCATTCTCGTCATTCAAGGCCACAAATGGGAAACACGCAAGTAGACGTGGAACTGCAATTCAACAGTTCGGCACCGATTGAAGATATTCCAGAAGCCGATGCAGTCGTAGAAGCGTTGCAAGAAGCTGTGACTAATCCTAACACCACTTTCACCTTCGCTCTGGATCCAGACTCTATTACAGCCAGTTGTAAGTAGCACAAGATTCTCTGAATGCCAACTGATTTCAACGCTATCATTATGAACACATTCAGATTCACTTCCATGACTAACGGTCAGAGTTGGGAAACCCAGTTCCAGAAAGTAAAAACCCAGACAGTATTTGGCTTTAGCCCCAGGTGTTTCTACTCAACATGTGGAGACAAGTTAATTTATCTGTCAGTTGAATAGAAGCACCTGTGACTAAAGCTAATCTATGGCAGGGTTTTTACTTTCTGGACGTGGATTCCCCAACCCTCCTTACGGTGTTCCTCAAGACTTCGTCCTATTGTCTCATTTGCTCATCGACTTCTGCTTATCTTGAGGGACAATTCACGCTCTGACCTTTTCTGAATGACGTTTCCTATATTGATTTTTCTTTGGCAGACAAGAATAATGCCTTTGTCCCAATGATAATTGATCAGTTCTTTTAAACTACTTTCACCGAAACAGCAAAAGTACCAACAGCCACCCAAGGACCAACATCCTCCCTTGGTTTAACATCTACCATTGATGGGTTATCATCAACAACGACCCAAGGGACAGCAACTACTGCCCTCTCAGTTCCACAACCAGCTGTGTTACTTACAGCCACTCTGTTGGAACCTTTTGTGGAAGATTTGAACAACCGCAGCAGCGAAGGATACAGAGTACTTGAAACACAAGTGGTGTCAATGGTGCGTTCGATCAACATGTAAACTTTCGGAATTTGGTGATTCTTTCACTACAGTTACTCCGATGTTTTTAAAGTTGGATTCTTTTTACAGTGTGACTTCATCTTCTTCCAAGAGTTTGGTTCCCTTTTCTTTGGGACCGTTGTCATTGGATTTCAGTAAGATTTGAAAGATACTACCCTTATACCACAATTTTTGCAGCGCACAGTTGAAATTAATAGCGCATTCTCGTCATTCAAGGCCACAAATGGGAAACACGCAAGTAGACGTGGAACTGCAATTCAACAGTTCGGCACCGATTGAAGATATTCCAGAAGCCGATGCAGTCGTAGAAGCGTTGCAAGAAGCTGTGACTAATCCTAACACCACTTTCACCTTCGCTCTGGATCCAGACTCTATTACAGCCAGTTGTAAGTAACACAAGATTCTCTGAATTCCAACTGATTTTAACGCTATCATTATGAAAACATTCAGATTCACTTCCATGACTAACGGTCAGAGTTGGGAAACCCAGTTCCAGAAAGTAAAAACCCAGACAGTATTTGGCTTTAGCCCCAGGTGTTTCTACTCAACATGTGGAGACGAGTTAATTTATCTGTCAGTTGAATAGAAGCACCTGTGACTAAAGCTAATCTATGGCAGGGTTTTTACTTTCTGGACGTGGATTCCCCAACCCTCCTCACGGTGTTCCTCAAGACTTCGTCCCATTGTCTCATTTGCTCATCGACTTCTGCTTATCTTGAGGGACAATTCACGCTCGGACCTTTTCTGAATGACGTTTCCTATATTGATTTGTCTTTGGCAGACAAGAATAATGCCTTTGTCCCAATGATAATTGATCAGTTCTTTTAAACTACTTTCACCGAAACAGCAAAAGTACCAACAGCCACCCAAGGACCAACATCCTCCCTTGGTTTAACATCTACCATTGATGGGTTATCATCAACAACGACCCAAGGGACAGCAACTACTGCCCTCTCAGTTCCACAACCAGCTGTGTTACTTACAGCCACTCTGTTGGAACCTTTTGTGGAAGATTTGAACAACCGCAGCAGCGAAGGATACAGAGTACTTGAAACACAAGTGGTGTCAATGGTGCGTTCGATCAACATGTAAACTTTCGGAATTTGGTGATTCTTTCACTACAGTTACTCCGATGTTTTTAAAGTTGGATTCTTTTTACAGTGTGACTTCATCTTCTTCCAAGAGTTTGGTTCCCTTTTCTTTGGGACCGTTGTCATTGGATTTCAGTAAGATTTGAAAGATACTACCCTTATACCACAATTTTTGCAGCGCACAGTTGAAATTAATAGCGCATTCTCGTCATTCAAGGCCACAAATGGGAAACACGCAAGTAGACGTGGAACTGCAATTCAACAGTTCGGCACCGATTGAAGATATTCCAGAAGCCGATGCAGTCGTAGAAGCGTTGCAAGAAGCTGTGACCAATCCTAACACCACTTTCACCTTCGCTCTGGATCCAGACTCTATTACAGCCAGTTGTAAGTAGCACAAGATTCTCTGAATGCCAACTGATTTCAACGCTATCATTATGAACACATTCAGATTCACTTCCATGACTAACGGTCAGAGTTGGGAAACCCAGTTCCAGAAAGTAAAAATCCAGACAGTATTTGGCTTTAGCCCCAGGTGTTTCTACTCAACATGTGGAGACAAGTTAATTTATCTGTCAGTTGAATAGAAGCACCTGTGACTAAAGCTAATCTATGGCAGGGTTTTTACTTTCTGGACGTGGATTCCCCAACCCTCCTCACGGTGTTCCTCAAGACTTCGTCCCATTGTCTCATTTGCTCATCGACTTCTGCTTATCTTGAGGGACAATTCACGCTCTGACCTTTTCTGAATGACGTTTCCTATATTGATTTTTCTTTGGCAGACAAGAATAATGCCTTTGTCCCAATGATAATTGATCAGTTCTTTTAAACTACTTTCACCGAAACAGCAAAAGTACCAACAGCCACCCAAGGACCAACATCCTCCCTTGGTTTAACATCTACCATTGATGGGTTATCATCAACAACGACCCAAGGGACAGCAACTACTGCCCTCTCAGTTCCACAACCAGCTGTGTTACTTACAGCCACTCTGTTGGAACCTTTTGTGGAAGATTTGAACAACCGCAGCAGCGAAGGATACAGAGTACTTGAAACACAAGTGGTGTCAATGGTGCGTTCGATCAACATGTAAACTTTCGGAATTTGGTGATTCTTTCACTACAGTTACTCCGATGTTTTTAAAGTTGGATTCTTTTTACAGTGTGACTTCATCTTCTTCCAAGAGTTTGGTTCCCTTTTCTTTGGGACCGTTGTCATTGGATTTCAGTAAGATTTGAAAGATACTACCCTTATACCACAATTTTTGCAGCGCACAGTTGAAATTAATAGCGCATTCTCGTCATTCAAGGCCACAAATGGGAAACACGCAAGTAGACGTGGAACTGCAATTCAACAGTTCGGCACCGATTGAAGATATTCCAGAAGCCGATGCAGTCGTAGAAGCGTTGCAAGAAGCTGTGACTAATCCTAACACCACTTTCACCTTCGCTCTGGATCCAGACTCTATTACAGCCAGTTGTAAGTAGCACAAGATTCTCTGAATGCCAACTGATTTCAACGCTATCATTATGAACACATTCAGATTCACTTCCATGACTAACGGTCAGAGTTGGGAAACCCAGTTCCAGAAAGTAAAAATCCAGACAGTATTTGGCTTTAGCCCCAGGTGTTTCTACTCAACATGTGGAGACAAGTTAATTTATCTGTCAGTTGAATAGAAGCACCTGTGACTAAAGCTAATCTATGGCAGGGTTTTTACTTTCTGGACGTGGATTCCCCAACCCTCCTCACGGTGTTCCTCAAGACTTCGTCCCATTGTCTCATTTGCTCATCGACTTCTGCTTATCTTGAGGGACAATTCACGCTCTGACCTTTTCTGAATGACGTTTCCTATATTGATTTTTCTTTGGCAGACAAGAATAATGCCTTTGTCCCAATGATAATTGATCAGTTCTTTTAAACTACTTTCACCGAAACAGCAAAAGTACCAACAGCCACCCAAGGACCAACATCCTCCCTTGGTTTAACATCTACCATTGATGGGTTATCATCAACAACGACCCAAGGGACAGCAACTACTGCCCTCTCAGTTCCACAACCAGCTGTGTTACTTACAGCCACTCTGTTGGAACCTTTTGTGGAAGATTTGAACAACCGCAGCAGCGAAGGATACAGAGTACTTGAAACACAAGTGGTGTCAATGGTGCGTTCGATCAACATGTAAACTTTCGGAATTTGGTGATTCTTTCACTACAGTTACTCCGATGTTTTTAAAGTTGGATTCTTTTTACAGTGTGACTTCATCTTCTTCCAAGAGTTTGGTTCCCTTTTCTTTGGGACCGTTGTCATTGGATTTCAGTAAGATTTGAAAGATACTACCCTTATACCACAATTTTTGCAGCGCACAGTTGAAATTAATAGCGCATTCTCGTCATTCAAGGCCACAAATGGGAAACACGCAAGTAGACGTGGAACTGCAATTCAACAGTTCGGCACCGATTGAAGATATTCCAGAAGCCGATGCAGTCGTAGAAGCGTTGCAAGAAGCTGTGACTAATCCTAACACCACTTTCACCTTCGCTCTGGATCCAGACTCTATTACAGCCAGTTGTAAGTAGCACAAGATTCTCTGAATGCCAACTGATTTCAACGCTATCATTATGAACACATTCAGATTCACTTCCATGACTAACGGTCAGAGTTGGGAAACCCAGTTCCAGAAAGTAAAAACCCAGACAGTATTTGGCTTTAGCCCCAGGTGTTTCTACTCAACATGTGGAGACAAGTTAATTTATCTGTCAGTTGAATAGAAGCACCTGTGACTAAAGCTAATCTATGGCAGGGTTTTTACTTTCTGGACGTGGATTCCCCAACCCTCCTTACGGTGTTCCTCAAGACTTCGTCCTATTGTCTCATTTGCTCATCGACTTCTGCTTATCTTGAGGGACAATTCACGCTCTGACCTTTTCTGAATGACGTTTCCTATATTGATTTTTCTTTGGCAGACAAGAATAATGCCTTTGTCCCAATGATAATTGATCAGTTCTTTTAAACTACTTTCACCGAAACAGCAAAAGTACCAACAGCCACCCAAGGACCAACATCCTCCCTTGGTTTAACATCTACCATTGATGGGTTATCATCAACAACGACCCAAGGGACAGCAACTACTGCCCTCTCAGTTCCACAACCAGCTGTGTTACTTACAGCCACTCTGTTGGAACCTTTTGTGGAAGATTTGAACAACCGCAGCAGCGAAGGATACAGAGTACTTGAAACACAAGTGGTGTCAATGGTGCGTTCGATCAACATGTAAACTTTCGGAATTTGGGGATTCTTTCACTACACTTACTCCGATGTTTTTAAAGTTGGATTCTTTTTACAGTGTGACTTCATCTTCTTCCAAGAGTTTGGTTCCCTTTTCTTTGGGACCGTTGTCATTGGATTTCAGTAAGATTTGAAATATACTACCCTTATACCACAATTTTTGCAGCGCACAGTTGAAATTAATAGCGCATTCTCGTCATTCAAGGCCACAAATGGGAAACACGCAAGTAGACGTGGAACTGCAATTCAACAGTTCGGCACCGATTGAAGATATTCCAGAAGCCGATGCAGTCGTAGAAGCGTTGCAAGAAGCTGTGACTAATCCTAACACCACTTTCACCTTCGCTCTGGATCCAGACTCTATTACAGCCAGTTGTAAGTAGCACAAGATTCTCTGAATGCCAACTGATTTCAACGCTATCATTATGAACACATTCAGATTCACTTCCATGACTAACGGTCAGAGTTGGGAAACCCAGTTCCAGAAAGTAAAAACCCAGACAGTATTTGGCTTTAGCCCCAGGTGTTTCTACTCAACATGTGGAGACAAGTTAATTTATCTGTCAGTTGAATAGAAGCACCTGTGACTAAAGCTAATCTATGGCAGGGTTTTTACGTTCAGGACGTGGATTCCCCAACCCTCCTCACGGTGTTCCTCAAGACTTCGTCCCATTGTTTCATTTGCTCATCGACTTCTGCTTATCTTGAGGGACAATTCACGCTCTGACCTTTTCTGAATGACGTTTCCTATATTGATTTTTCTTTGGCAGACAAGAATAATGCCTTTGTCCCAATGATAATTGATCAGTTCTTTTAAACTACTTTCACCGAAACAGCAAAAGTACCAACAGCCACCCAAGGACCAACATCCTCCCTTGGTTTAACATCTACCATTGATGGGTTATCATCAACAACGACCCAAGGGACAGCAACTACTGCCCTCTCAGTTCCACAACCAGCTGTGTTACTTACAGCCACTCTGTTGGAACCTTTTGTGGAAGATTTGAACAACCGCAGCAGCGAAGGATACAGAGTACTTGAAACACAAGTGGTGTCAATGGTGCGTTCGATCAACATGTAAACTTTCGGAATTTGTTGATTCTTTCACTACAGTTACTCCGATGTTTTTAAAGTTGGATTATTTTTACAGTGTGACTTCATCTTCTTCCAAGAGTTTGGTTCCCTTTTCTTTGGGACTGTTGTCATTGGATTTCAGTAAGATTTGAAATATACTACCCTTATACCTCAATTTTTGCAGCGCACAGTTGAAATTAATAGCGCATTCTCGTCATTCAAGGCCACAAATGGGAAACACGCAAGTAGACGTGGAACTGCAATTCAACAGTTCGGCACCGATTGAAGATATTCCAGAAGCCGATGCAGTCGTAGAAGCGTTGCAAGAAGCTGTGACTAATCCTAACACCACTTTCACCTTCGCTCTGGATCCAGACTCTATTACAGCCAGTTGTAAGTAGCACAAGATTCTCTGAATGCCAACTGATTTCAACGCTATCATTATGAACACATTCAGATTCACTTCCATGACTAACGGTCAGAGTTGGGAAACCCAGTTCCAGAAAGTAAAAACCCAGACAGTATTTGGCTTTAGCCCCAGGTGTTTCTACTCAACATGTGGAGACAAGTTAATTTATCTGTCAGTTGAATAGAAGCACCTGTGACTAAAGCTAATCTATGGCAGGGTTTTTACTTTCTGGACGTGGATTCCCCAACCCTCCTCACGGTGTTCCTCAAGACTTCGTCCCATTGTCTCATTTGCTCATCGACTTCTGCTTATCTTGAGGGACAATTCACGCTCTGACCTTTTCTGAATGACGTTTCCTATATTGATTTTTCTTTGGCAGACAAGAATAATGCCTTTGTCCCAATGATAATTGATCAGTTCTTTTAAACTACTTTCACCGAAACAGCAAAAGTACCAACAGCCACCCAAGGACCAACATCCTCCCTTGGTTTAACATCTACCATTGATGGGTTATCATCAACAACGACCCAAGGGACAGCAACTACTGCCCTCTCAGTTCCACAACCAGCTGTGTTACTTACAGCCACTCTGTTGGAACCTTTTGTGGAAGATTTGAACAACCGCAGCAGCGAAGGATACAGAGTACTTGAAACACAAGTGGTGTCAATGGTGCGTTCGATCAACATGTAAACTTTCGGAATTTGGTGATTCTTTCACTACAGTTACTCCGATGTTTTTAAAGTTGGATTCTTTTTACAGTGTGACTTCATCTTCTTCCAAGAGTTTGGTTCCCTTTTCTTTGGGACCGTTGTCATTGGATTTCAGTAAGATTTGAAAGATACTACCCTTATACCACAATTTTTGCAGCGCACAGTTGAAATTAATAGCGCATTCTCGTCATTCAAGGCCACAAATGGGAAACACGCAAGTAGACGTGGAACTGCAATTCAACAGTTCGGCACCGATTGAAGATATTCCAGAAGCCGATGCAGTCGTAGAAGCGTTGCAAGAAGCTGTGACTAATCCTAACACCACTTTCACCTTCGCTCTGGATCCAGACTCTATTACAGCCAGTTGTAAGTAGCACAAGATTCTCTGAATGCCAACTGATTTCAACGCTATCATTATGAACACATTCAGATTCACTTCCATGACTAACGGTCAGAGTTGGGAAACCCAGTTCCAGAAAGTAAAAATCCAGACAGTATTTGGCTTTAGCCCCAGGTGTTTCTACTCAACATGTGGAGACGAGTTAATTTATCTGTCAGTTGAATAGAAGCACCTGTGACTAAAGCTAATCTATGGCAGGGTTTTTACTTTCTGGACGTGGATTCCCCAACCCTCCTCACGGTGTTCCTCAAGACTTCGTCCCATTGTCTCATTTGCTCATCGACTTCTGCTTATCTTGAGGGACAATTCACGCTCTGACCTTTTCTGAATGACGTTTCCTATATTGATTTTTCTTTGGCAGACAAGAATAATGTCTTTGTCCCAATGATAATTGATCAGTTCTTTTAAACTACTTTCACCGAAACAGCAAAAGTACCAACAGTCACCAAAGGACCAACATCCTCCCTTGGTTTAACAACTACCATTGATGGGTTATCATCAACAACGACCCAAGGGACAGCAACTACTGCCCTCTCAGTTCCACAACCAGCTGTGTTACTTACAGCCACTCTGTTGGAACCTTTTGTGGAAGAATTGAACAACCGCAGCAGCGAAGGATACAGAGAACTTGAAACACAAGTGGTGTCAATGGTGCGTACGATCAACATGTAAACTTTTGGAATTTGGTGATTCTTTCACTACAGTTACTCCGATGTTTTTAAAGTTGGATTCTTTTTACAGTGTGACTTCATCTTCTTCCAAGAGTTTGGTTCCCTTTTCTTTGGGACCGTTGTCATCGGATTTCAGTAAGATTTGAAATATACTACCCTTATGCCACAATTTTTTCAGCGCACAGTTGAAATTAATAGCGTATTCTTGTCATTCAAGGCCACAAATGGGAAACACGCAAGTAGACGTGGAACTGCAATTCAACAGTTCTGCACCGATTGAAGATATTCCAGAAGCCGAAGCAGTCGTAGAAGCGTTGCAAGAAGCTGTGACTAATCCTAACACCACTTTCAACCTCCCTCTGGATCCAGACTCTATTACAGCCAGTTGTAAGTAACAAGATTCTCTGAATGCCAACTGATTTCAATGCTATCATTATGAACACATTCAGATCCACTTCCATGCTGGGGAGGTGTCTGGGGGTTTGGGGGCCTGGGGGCGGCTGGGTCTGGGTTGTGGTGGGTGACGGGTGTGGGTGGGGGGTCGTGGGGGGAGCGGGGGCTGTGGGCCGGTGGGGTGCCTGGCGGGCCTGCCGTTTCCCGTTCTGTTGCGTTGGGCTGGGGGTGCGGGCCGTGTTGGGGTGGGGGGCGCTCCTGGCTCCTGGGTTTGCTCTCCAGCCAGTGGCCCCTGCGTGGTCCGGGGGTTGTGCCTTGGCGCTGCCGTGGCCTGGGGGGCCCTGGGGGGTTGTGCTTCCTCTGTCCAGGCCGATGTCAACGGCTCCCCTCTTTGGTGGAGGTGTTCATGCATGCCAGATCCACCACACAAGCATCTATCGAAATTCAAACACAATCTGCTTTTTCCTCTGGTCTTTGAATTGGTGGAAGCTGATGTCTGTGGATCTCAGTCTGCTTCATCTATCCTTCCTTCCTTTCCTCAGTCTCTCCTTTGGTCTCTTGAGGTCTCCCTAATTTGTTGGAATTTAGATGTTTGTGGGGTTGGTGAAAGACTGGTTGGTAACCTGGTGGGTAGTAGGTGATGTCTGTTCGGTGCTGGATTTCACTTTCCTTTCTTTGATCCTTCCTCGGGTCTCCTAACAACCTCACGACTCTAGCTGGATTCTGAAATATTCGGTTATGGTGAACGGTATGGGATTTTTAATAGGTTTTAGGTGAATTAATGAGTACACACTCACACGCACGCACACATGCACACACACACCCGCACATTCTCACGCACATACAAAGTAAAAAAAAAAAAAAAGCGTTGCAAGAAGCTGTGACTAATCCTAACATCACTTTCAACTTCGCTCTGGATCCTGACTATTACAGCCGGTTGTAAGTAACACAAGATTCTCTGGATGCCAACTGATTTCCATCCTTATTATTAAGCACTCATTCAGATCCATTTATATGACTAACGGTCAGAGTTGGGAAACCCAGGTCCAAAAAGTAAAAACCCTGACTGTGTTTGGCTTTAGCCACAGGTGTTTTCACTCAACAGGTGGAGACAAGCTAATTTAACTGTCAGTTGAATAGAAGCATCTGTGGCTAAATCTAATCTGTGGCAGGGTTTTTTTACTTTTTTTGGCGTGGATTCCCCAACCCTGATCACGGTGTTCCTCAGGACTTCATCCCACTGTCTCATTTGTTCATTGACTTCTGCTTGTCTTGAGGGACAATTCACGCTCTGACCAGTTCTAAATGACATTTTCTTTCTTTATTTTTCTTTGGTAGACAAGAATAATGCCTTTTTCCAAATGAAAATTAATCCATTCTTTTAAACTACTTTCACCAAAACAGCTAAAGTACCAAAAACCACCCAAGGATCAACGTCCTCCCATGGTTTAACAACAGCTGCTATTGGTTCATCATCAGCAACTGCAATCTCAGGTCCACCACCAGCTGTGTCACTTACAGCCACTCTGTTGGAACCTTATGTGGAAGATTTGAACAACCGCAGCAGCGAAGGATACAGAGTACTTGAAACACAAGTGGTGTCAATGGTGGGTATATATTTAAGTGATTACAATGTTATATGGTAATGAGCTCGTCCATCTATCCATCTATCCATCCATCCAGCAAGTTGTTTTCCACAAGATATGTGAATCTGAGTCATGGGAGGCAGCAGAATAATTCAGGAAACCTAGACTTCTGTGTCTCCAGCCCCCACCTCTTGGTCGACACAGGGGATACCGAGGTGCTCCAAGGCCTGCTATATACAGAGTAAACAGAGTGTCATAGATCTGACCCATGGGATCCTCACAGTTGGAGCGGGCTGGAGATCAATAAGTGTTCTTAGTGGAACAACGACGATTGATGCATCTATAAGCAGTGACTAGTGACAAATCAACAGCAACTACTGACAAATTCACAGCTGTCGTTGGATCAACAATTTTAGGTGACAGATCCAGAACTATTGACAAATCAACAACTAATATTGATAAATCCACAATTACTGTTGATGCATCAACAACTGCTGTCGACCAATCAGCAACTGTTGTTGATGGATCAACAAGTTATTTTGATGAATCAACAGCTGTTGTTAGCTCAACATTTGTAGATGACGGCTCAAAAACTATTGCCAAATCAACAGCAAGTATTAATAAATCGACAGCTGTTGTATCAACAATTGACAAATCAACAAATAGTGACAAACCAATTACCTTTGACACATCATCAATTACTATCACAACAAAAATGACTACAACTACTGAAGGATCAACCACTACTGCTGTTGGAACAAGATCTGTTGATGGATCAAGAACTATTGATAAATCAAAAGCAACTACTGATGAATCAACAGCAAAAATTGATAAATAAACACCAACTATTGAGAAATCAACAGCTGTTGTTGGATCAACAATAGTAGCTGACACGTCAAGAACTATTGACAAATTAACAACTATTGACAAATCAACAGCAGCTATTGACAGATTAACAACTACTATTAGCAAGTCGACAATTACCGTTGAACAATCAACACCTCTCGGTGCATCAACTACTACTAATGAATCAACAAGTTCCTTTGCTGACTCAACAGCTGTTGTGGGCTCCACAATTGTAGATGGCAGATCAACAACTATTGACAAAACAATTACTATTGACAAATCAACAGCAAGTATTGATAAATTGACAGCTGTTTTATCAACAATTGAGAAATCAACAACTGACAAATCAACAAGTAGTGACAAATCAACTACTTTTGACAAATCATCAATTACTATTACAACAAAAACTACCACCACTGAAGACAAATCAGCTACTAAAGATGAAACAATAACTGTTGACAAATCAACAGCAAGTATTGATGGATCGACAGCTGTTGATGGATCAACCATTGGAGTTGACAGATCAACAATTGACCAATTAACGGATGTATCAACAGCAACTACTGACGAATCAACAGAAAGTATTGATGTATCAACAAAAAACATTGATGAATCAACCAGTACTACTGACGGATCAACAAGAAGATCAACAGCAACTTTTGATGCATCAGCAACTCTTGTTGATGCATCAACACTTATTGAGAGAGGAACAACTATTGGTGTCTCAAGAACAACTATTGACAAAATCACTACCAATGACAAATCAACATCAGCTCCTGACAAATCAACAATGACTATTTATGACTTAACCACTAATATTGACAAACCAACAATTGTTGCTGATGGGTTAACTAATTATGACATATCAACAACCACTGTTAATCGATCAACCACGACTTTTGATGAACCAACAACTATTGACAAATCAACACCTGTTTTTGATGCATCAACAAATGCTTTTGATAGGACAACTACTACTAATGAGTCAACAACTGTTCTTGACGGTTCAACAACTATAGATGACGCATTTGCAACCATTGTTGATGAATCAACTATGGCTGATGAATCAAAAGCTACTACAGACAAATCAACTACAACGTATGAATCAACAGCAACTACTAACCAATCAACTGATGGATCAATAACTGTTGAGGGATTGTCAACAATTTCTAATGAATCGACAACTTTTGACAAATCAATAACAGAGATTGACAAATCGACAACTACCAAATTGAAGAATACTATTAATGAATCAAAAGCTACTACTGGCGAATCAACAACTATTGACAAACCAACAGAATATATTGATGAATCCACAGCTATGATTAACAGATCAACAGAAACTATTAACAAACCAACTACTGAAGGATCAACTACTTTTGACAAATCGACTATTGATGAATCAACTACTGAAGAACCAATGACAACTACTGATAAATCACCAGCTACTACTGTCAACTCAACAACTTCTGTTGACAAATCAACAATTACTCTTGACAAATCATCAACTACTATTGACAAACCAATAACAACTACTGACAGATCAACAACAATGGATGAATCAACAACAACTCAAGAGACAACTGCAGTCATCTCACGAGTAGTGTCTGTTAAAGCTACTCTTTTGGAACCTTTTGTGGAAGCATTAAACAATCGCAGCAGCAAACAATACAAAGAATTCAAAACACAAGTGGTATCAATGGTGCGTAATGATTCAATTTATTACAATTCCAGGCAGGACCTCTGTCGTGGGTTATGTATCTTTATGGAGAGAATGTCCATGTGCAGCCCTGGTGTAGAAGGTTCCCAGATTGCCCACTCTTTCTTGACCCTGGAGAGAAGGTTGAGATGGCTGAGGCAACTCGTAAGCCTGTCCGCGGTTCCTCTCACTGGTGCCCAACCAGGAGAAGGCCTCGGGACTGGTGTCCTCCAGTTGAGCTGGAGACAGAGAAGTCTGTACCTATATGTTTAGACTGCAGCCCTGTCACCTACACTTAGATGTACATATGAAAATGGATGGATGGATGGACTATTTCATGACTTATTTTTCTAATGCAACCATTTTCTTTAACCACTTTTAATTCCGTCAAATTTGATTCTTCTTACAGTGTGACTCGATCCTCTTGCAAGCATTTGGAGACATTTTTATCCGCACCATTGTTAATGGATTTAGGTAATAAATTAAATACAGGAAGCATCTGGAAATGTCAACTTGCACTCCAATCTAAATATGTCATCTCCTATTTTATTTTTAGTCCAGAACAGGGAAACACAAAAGTGGAAATGGACCTGGAATTCAACAATTCGGTACCAAGTGATCAGATCCCAGAAGCTGATGTGGTCGTTGAGACATTGGTAGAAGCTGTGAATAGTCCCAACAACAATTTCCCACTCACTGTTATTCCAGACTCAATTGCAGTTATTTGTAAGTTAAGACTTCTGTCATCACCACCAAATTATCTTCAGTTAGCATCAATGCTGATTTTTTTTTGCTGTTAATTATTTTCATTTAAACAGCTGAAACATCAGAAACAACGGATGGACCATCACCTACACATGAGTCCACTGCCACCCAGGTCCCCACCACCCATGTACTTTCAACTCTAGAGCCAACCATCAATCACGGGCCAACTATCAGCCGTGGGCCAACCACCACTCATGTCCCTGCAACTCAAGGGTCAACTACCACCCACGTCCCTACAACTCAAGAGCCAACCACCATTCATGGGCCAATCACCACCAACGTTCCTGTAACTCAAGGGCCAACCACCACTCAAGGGCCAACCACCACTCATGTCCCTACAACTCAAGGGCCAACCACCACTCATGTCCCTGCAACTCAAGGGCCAACTACCACCCACGTCCCTACAACTCAAGAGTCAACCACCATTCATGGGCCAATCACCACCAACGTTCCTGTAACTAAAGGGCCAACCACCACTCAAGGGCCAACCACCACTCATGTCCCTACAACTCAAGGGCCAACCACCACTGATTTCCCTACAACTCAAGGGCCAACTACTACCCACGTGCCTGCAACTCAAGAGTCAACCACCATTCATGGGCCAATCACCACCAACGTTCCTGTAACTCAAGGGCCAACCACCACTCAAGGGCCAACCACCACCCATATCCCTACAACTCAAAGGCCAACCACCACTGAAGGCCCAACCACAAGTTATGTCCCTACAACTCAAGGGCCAACTGTTCGAAATCCAACAACTCTAGCAGCAGTCCCCACATCTTCACCACCGGTTGTTGTCTGGTCGGCTACTTTGGAGGAACCGTTTGTGGAAGAATTCAATGATGTCAACAGCATGCAGTACAAAGCTCTTGAAAACAGAATTATAACGGCGGTCAGTCCAGTTGTTATCCTCCCTATGCTTTTTCATCTATTTTTTTTTCTGAAGTTCTAATTTGTTTCCCTTTTCTCCACGTTACAGTGCGACACCATCTACAGGCAGAGATTCGGTTTTATATTCATCCGCACCTTCGTTATTCGGGTTTTGTACGTTTTTGCAATTGATCTTACAATATTTAAGGGTGTGTTCAACTGAGAGTACATTGTGCATTTTTTTTCAATATAGCCGCGCTGTTGTACTGACACAATTGGAAAACACGCAAGTCAATGTAGGACTGGAGTTCAGGAACACATCTTCGACTCCTGTGGACGAGGTTGTCGCCGCCACCTTGGAGGAAACGCTTGGCCAGCCCAACAATATATTCAACATCAGCATCTTTGCTGAAACCCTTGAAGTCATTCGTGAGTTTACCGCCGTGAAAAGCTTGACATATGGCAGACATTGTGATGTTCACACCCTTTTTGTACATTTGTAATTTTTTTGTGGCATCAGTTTGGCTGTTTAACGGGTAGTAGCAGCAATTTTTGTTGTCTTAGTTTTAGTTTTAGTACATTTGTTGTTGGAATTTTTTTTAACCAAGTGTCTTCCGATTGTATTTCCAGAATCTCCACACCAAACAAATTTAGAGACAACAAATGGACCATCACCTACACAGGAGTCCACTGCCACCCAGGTCCCCACCACCCATGTCCTTTCAACTCTAGAGCCAACCATCAATCACGGGCCAACTATCAGCCATGTTCCTACAACTCAAGGGCCAACCACCACTCATGTCCCTGCAACTCAAGGGCCAACTACCACCCACGTCCCTACAACTCAAGAGCCAACCACCATTCATGGACCAATCACCACCAATGTTCCTGTAACTCAAGGGCCAACCACCACTCAAGGGCCAACCAACACTCATTTCCCTACAACTCAAGGGCCAACTACCACCCACGTCCCTACAACTGAAGAGCCAACCACCATTCATGGGTCAATCACCACCAACGTTCCTCTAACTCAAGGGCCAACAACCACTCAAGGGCCAACCACCACTCATGTCCCTACAACTCAAGGGCCAACCAACACTGAAGGCCCAACCACAAGTTATGTCCCTACAACTCAAGGGCCAACTGTTCGAAATCCAACAACTCCAGCAGCAGTCCCCACATCTTCACCACCGGTTGTTGTCTGGTCGGCTACTTTGGAGGAACCGTTTGTGGAAGAATTCAATGATGTCAACAGCATGCAGTACAAAGCTCTTGAAAACAGAATTGTCACGGCGGTCAGTCCAGTTGTTATCCTCCCTATGCTTTTTCATCTATTTTTTTTCTGACGTCTAATTTGTTTCCCTTTTCTCCACGTTACAGTGCGACACCATCTACAGGCAGAGATTCGGTTTTATATTCATCCGCACCTTCGTTATTCGGGTTTTGTACGTTTTTGCAATTGATCTTACAATATTTAAGGGTGTGTCCAACTGAGAGTACATTTTGCATTTTTTTTCAATACAGCCGCGCTGTTGTACTGACACAATTGGAAAACACGCAAGTCAATGTAGGACTGGAGTTCAGGAACACATCTTCGACTCCTGTGGACGAGGTTGTCGTCGCCACCTTGGAGGAAACGCTTGGCCAGCCCAACAACATATTCAACATCAGCATCTTTGCTGAAACCCTTGAAGTCATTCGTGAGTTTACCGCCGTGAAAAGCTTGACATATGGCAGACATTGTGATGTTCACACCCTTTTTGTACATTTGTAATTTTTTTGTGGCATCAGTTTGGCTGTTTAACAGGTAGTAGCAGCAATTTTTGTTGTCTTAGTTTTTGTTTTAGTACATTTGTTGTTGGAATTTTTTTTAACCAAGTGTCTTCCGATTGTATTGCCAGAATCTCCACACCAAACAAATTCAGAGACAACAAATGGACCATCACCTACACATGAGTCCACTGCCACCCACGTCCCCACCACCCATGTCCTTTCAACTCTAGAGCCAACCATCAATCACGGGCCAACTATCAGCCGTGTTCCTACAACTCAAGGGCCAACCACCACTCATGTCCCTGCAACTCTAGGGCCAACTACCACCCATGTCCCTACAACTCAAGAGCCAACCACCATTCATGGGCCAATCACCACCAACGTTCCTGTAACTCAAGGGCCAACCACCACTCAAGGGCCAACCACCACTCATGTCCCTACAACTCAAGGGCCAACTACCACCCACGTCCCTATAACTGAAGAGCCAACCACCATTCATGGGTCAATCACCACCAACGTTCCTCTAACTCAAGGGCCAACAACCACTCAAGGGCCAACCACCACTCATGTCCCTACAACTCAAGGGCCAACCAACACTGAAGGCCCAACCACAAGTTATGTCCCTACAACTCAAGGGCCAACTGTTCGAAATCCAACAACTCCAGCAGCAGTCCCCACATCTTCACCACCGGTTGTTGTCTGGTCGGCTACTTTGGAGGAACCGTTTGTGGAAGAATTCAATGATGTCAACAGCATGCAGTACAAAGCTCTTGAAAACAGAATTGTCACGGCGGTCAGTCCAGTTGTTATCCTCCCTATGCTTTTTCATCTATTTTTTTCCTAACGTCTAATTTGTTTCCCTTTTCTCCACGTTACAGTGCGACACCATCTACAGGCAGAGATTCGGTTTTATATTCATCCGCACCTTCGTTATTCGGGTTTTGTACGTTTTTGCAATTGATCTTACAATATTTAAGGGTGTGTCCAACTGAGAGTACATTGTGCATTTTTTTTCAATACAGCCGCGCTGTTGTACTGACACAATTGGAAAACACGCAAGTCAATGTAGGACTGGAATTCAGGAACACATCTTCGACTCCTGTGGACGAGGTTGTCGTCGCCACCTTGGAGGAAACGCTTGGCCAGCCCAACAACATATTCAACATCAGCATCTTTGCTGAAACCCTTGAAGTCATTCGTGAGTTTACCGCCGTGAAAAGCTTGACATATGGCAGACATTGTGATGTTCACACCCTTTTTGTACATTTGTAATTTTTTTGTGGCATCAGTTTGGCTGTTTAACAGGTAGTAGCAGCAATTTTTGTTGTCTTAGTTTTTGTTTTAGTACATTTGTTGTTGGAAACATTTTTAATCAAGTGTCTTCCGATTGTATTGCCAGAATCTCCACACCAAACAAAGTCAGAGACAACAAATGGACCATCACCTACACATGAGTCCACTGCCACCCAGGTCCCCACCACCCATGTCCTTTCAACTCTAGAGCCAACCATCAATCACGGGCCAACTATCAGCCGTGTTCCTACAACTCAAGGGCCAACCACCACTCATGCCCCTGCAACTCAAGGGCCAACTACCACCCACGTCCCTACAACTCAAGAGCCAACCACCATTCATGGGCCAATCACCACCAACGTTCCTGTAACCCAAGGGCCAACCACCACTCAAGGGCCAACCACCACTCATGTCCCTACAACTCAAGGGCCAACTACCACCCACGTCCCAACAACTCAAGAGCCAACCACCATTCATGGGCCAATCACCACCAATGTTCCTGTAACTCAAGGGCCAATCACCACTCATTTCCCTACAACTCAAGGGCCAACTACCACCCACGTCCCTACAACTCAAGAGCCAACCACCATTCATGGGCCAATCACCACCAACGTTCCTGTAACTCAAGGGCCAACCACCATTCAAGGGCCAACCACCACTCATGTCCCTACAACTCAAGGGCCAACTACCACCCACGTCCCTACAACTGAAGAGCCAACCACCATTCATGGGTCAATCACCACCAATGTTCCTGTAACTCAAGGGCCAACCACCACTCAAGGGCCAACCACCACTCATTTCCCTACAACTCAAGGGCCAACTACCACCCACGTCCCTACAACTCAAGAGCCAACCACCACTCATGTCCCTACAACCCAAGGGCCAACCACCACTCAAGGGCCAACCGACACTCATGTCCCTGTAACTCAAGTGCTAACTACCACCCATGTCTCTACAACTCAAGGGCCAACCACCACTGAAGGCCCAACCACCACTGAAGGCCCAACCACAAGTTATGTCCCTACAACTCAAGGGCCAACTGTTCGAAATCCAACAACTCCAGCAGCAGTCCCCACATCTTCACCACCGGTTGTTGTCTGGTCGGCTACTTTGGAGGAACCATTTGTGGAAGAATTCAATGATGTCAACAGCGCGCAGTACAAAGCTCTTGAAAACAGAATTGTCACGGCGGTCAGTCCAGTTGTTATCCTCACTATGCTTTTCATCAATTTTTTTCCGACGTCTAATTTGTTTCCCTTTTTTCCACGTTATAGTGTGACACCATCTACAGGCAGAGATTCGGTTTTATCTTCATCCGCACCTTCGTTATTCGGGTTTTGTACGTTCATGCAATTGTTCTTTGAATATTTAAAGGTGTGTCCAACTGGAAGTACATTGTGCATATTTTTTTTTCAATACAGCCGCGCTGTTGTACTGACACAATTGGAAAACACGCAAGTCAATGTAGGATTGGAGTTCAGGAACATATCTTCGACGCCTGTGGACAAGGTTGTCGTCGCCACTTTAGAGGAAACGCTTGGTCAACCCAACAACATGTTTAACATCAGCATCGTCGCTGAAACCCTTGAAGTCATTCGTGAGTTTACAGCCGTGAACGCCTTGACATATGGCAGCTGTTGTGAAGTTCACACCCTTTTTGTACATTTGTCAATTTTTGTGCCATCAGTTTGGGTGTTTAACAAGTAGAAGTAACAATTTTTGTTGTCTTAGTTTTTGTTTTAGTACATTTGTTGTTGGAAAAAAATGTTAACCAAGTGTCTTCCGATTGTATTGCCAGAATCTCCACACCAAACAGATTCGACAACACCTGGAACATCAGAAACAACAAATGGACCATCACCTACAAATGAGCCAACTGCCACCCATGTCCCCACCACTCATGGGCCAACCAGCACCCATGTTCCTGTAACTCAACGGCCAACCACCACTAATGGGCCAACCACCACTCATGTCCCTACAACTCAAGGGCCAACCACTACGCATGTCCCTGTAGCTCAAGAGTCAACCGCCACTCAAGGGCCAGCCACCACTCATAGGCCAACCAGCGCCCATGTCCCTACAAGTCAAAGGCCAACTCCCACTCATGGGCCAACCAGCACCCATGTCCCTGCAACTCAAGGGTCAATCACCACTAATGGGCCAACCACCACTCATGTCCCTACAACTCAAGGGCCAACCACTACGCATGTCCCTGTAGCTCAAGAGTCAACCGCCACTCAAGGGCCAGCCACCACTCATAGGCCAACCAGCGCCCATGTCCCTACAAGTCAAAGGCCAACTCCCACTCATGGGCCAACCAGCACCCATGTCCCTGCAACTCAAGGGTCAATCACCACTAATGGGCCAACCACCACTCATGTCCCTACAACTCAAGGGCCAACCACTACGCATGTCCCTGTAGCTCAAGAGTCAACCGCCACTCAAGGGCCAGCCACCACTCATAGGCCAACCAGCGCCCATGTCCCTACAAGTCAAAGGCCAACTCCCACTCATGGGCCAACCAGCACCCATGTCCCTGCAACTCAAGGGTCAATCACCACTCATGTCCCTGCAACTCAAGGTGCAAAATCCTCTAAAGGGCCAACCAGCACCCCTGTTCCTGCAACTCAAGGGCCAACAGTTCGAAATTCAACAACTGCAGCAGCAATCCCCACATCTTCACCATCGGTTGTTGTCCTGTCGGCTACCTTGCAGGAACCGTTTGTGGAAGAATTCAATGATGTCAACAGTGTGCAGTACAAAGCTCTTGAAAACAGAGTAGTCACCGCGGTGAGTACAGTTGTTATCCTCACTATGCTTTTCATCAAATTTTTCTGGCTTCTAATTTGTTTCCTTTTCCTCCATATTACAGTGTGACATCATCTATAGGCAGAGATTTGGTTTCATCTTCATCCGCACCTTTGTTATTCGGGTTTTGTAAGTTTATGCATTTATTTTGAGATTATATGTCCTCCTATCTCTGGGGTCAAAGTCACTGAGGTGGTTGGAAAGTTCCTTGGTGGCAAGGCCCCGGTGGTGGATGAGATCCGCCCGGAGTTCCTAAAGGCTCTGGATGTTGTTGGGCTGTCGTGGTTGACACGCCTCTACAACATCTCATGGACATCTGGAACAGTGCCTTTGGATTGGCAGATCGGGGTGGTGGTCCCCCTGGAGGGGTGTACCAACTATAGAAGGGTCACACTCCTCAGCCTCCCTGGTTAGGTCTATTCAGCGGTGCCGGAGAGGAGGGTCCGTCGGGAGGTCGAATCTCGGATTCCGGAGGAGCAGTGTGGTTTTCGTCCCGGCCGTGGAACAGTGGACCAGCTCTTTACCCTCGGCAGGGTACTCGAGGGTGCCTGGGAGTTTGCCCAACCAGTCTACATGTGTTTTGTGGACTTTCGACCGTGTCCCTCGGGGAGTCCTGTGGGGTGCTTTGGGAGTATGGGGTACCAAAACCCTAATACGGGCTGTTCCCTGTACGACCGATGTCAGAGTTTGGTCGGCATTGCCGGCAGTAAGTCGGATTTGTTTCTAGGTGTAGCCAAGGCGTTGAGGTGGGTAGTCTGAGCATTGCATCTCTGCTTTTTGCAGATGATGTGGTGTTGTTGGCTTCTTCAAGCCGCGATCTCAAACTCTCACTCGCTCAGCCTAGTGTGAAGTGGTTGGGATGAGGATCAGCACCTCCAAATCCGAGACCATGGTCCTCAGTCAGAAAAGGGTGGAGTGCCCACTCAGGGTCGGGGATGAGTTCCTGCCCCAAGTGGAAGAGTTTAAGTATCTTGGGGTCTTGTTCACGATTGAGGGCAGGATGGAGTGAAAGATCGACACGTGGATCGGTGCAGCGTCTGCAGTGAGGCAGACTCTGTATAGGTCCGTTGTGGTGAAGAAGGAGCTCAGCCGAAAAGGTGAAGCTCTCGATTTACCTATCGATCTATGTTCCTACCCTCACCTATGGTTAAGAGCTGTCGATCGTGACCGAAACAACAAGATCCCGGATACAAGCGGCCAAAATGAGTTTTTTTCCGACGCCCAGTCATCCAGGAGGGACTCAGAGTTGAGCCGCTGCTCCTCCGCGTTGAGAGTCAGCTGAGGTGGCTCGGGCATCTGGTTTGAATGCCTCTTGGACGCCTCCCTGGAGAGGTGTTCCAGGCATGTCCCACCGACAGGACACGCTGGAGAGACTATGTCTCTCGGCTGGCTTGGAAATGCCTTGGGATCCTGCCAGAGGAGCTAGATGAAGTGGCTGGGGAGAGGGAAGTCTGGGCTTCACTGCTAAAGCTGCTGCCCCTGTGACCCAACCCTGATGAGTGGTAGAAGATGGATGGATGGATGGATGGATGGATGGATGGATATAAGGGTGTGTCCAACTAAGAGTACATTGTACGTTTTTCAATACAGCCGCGCTGTGGTATTGACGCGAATGGAAAACACGCAAGTGAACGTAGGACTGGAATTCAGGAACACATCTTCGACTCCTGCGGACGAGGTTGTCGTCACCACCTTAGAGGAAACGCTTGGTCAGCCCAACAACACGTTCAACATCAGCATTAATGCTGAAACCCTTGAAGTCATTCGTGAGTTTACCGCCTCGACATATAGCAGCTGTCGTGATGTTCAAACCCTTTTTGTACATTTGACATTTTTTGTGCCATCAGTTTGGCCGTTTAACAGGTACTACTAGTAGTAGCATTTTTTGTAGTCTTAGTTTTTGTTTTAGTACATTTGTTGTGGGGACAAATTTTAACCAAGTGTCTTCCGATTGTATTTCCAGAATCTCTGCACAAAACAAATTCGACAGCAAACCCCAACGCCACTGCAGCCCCAGGAACAACGGCAACCAAGAAACCTACTAGTAGCACCACGTCACTCACTACGCAGACTTTGACGTTTACGTCCGTTGGCGAGACGTTCACGAGCGACTTGCTCAATCAGTCGTCTTCCGTGTTTATCAACCGAGCAGCGATCATCAAGACGACGGTGAGACACTTGCAATGCACCCTCACCCAATTTAAAAAAGGAAAACAACTTTTTGTTTTGGGATTCACAATACAATCAGAATAAAGAATCTTCACCAATTTTATTGGATTTTAAAATATGTATTATTACATGAACGCATGTTTCTTCGCACTTGCACAACGACAAAAGCATTACGAAGCTTACAAAAGTGTTAGTTTGATTGAATTCTGGGACTCAAGCATTCACAATAATTTAGTTGCAAGTTCAAAATCTTCTTTTGTGAATGATGAGAAGAAGAAAAGAAACAAAGCTGATACATTATGATACTTTTCCCACAGCTTGAACCACTCTTCAAAGTCACATTTTCTTCATTTAAAGACCTGGCAGTAACATCATTCAGGTATTGTACAAAAAACAACAATAAAAGCATAAGATATTCATACTTATGACTCAGTATTATAATTTTTTCCCCCCAGTAATGGCTCCATTATCAACAACATGGACTTGAGATTCGCATCTGACTTAGTGCCCAGCAATAATGCCATTGGTCGCGTTTTGATCAATGCTGCACCCAACATCACGGCCTTCAACGTGGACCCCACATCCATTTTTGTGGATGGCATGCGTAAGCTATTTTAATAAAAGTGTTTTTTGCATAATTGGTATCGGCTTACTTTCTCCCCCCCCCCCCCCTCTTTTTAAAATAGTGGTCTCCAGTGGAGCGAGCCAGAAGACGAGCCTCATCACTGCATGTGGCATGGTGCTGTTGTCATGGTTACTGGCGAGTCAGCAGTAGCATCTTTGGGCTGCTTCACCAAATTAGGATCAGGGGGCCCAAAACTGGTCCCTCGGGCTCGCCGATTGCCTGATCATTAAGTTACATGTGTATGGTAATGTTGTATGATATAATTTCTGGGAATCTATAACTTTAATGAACACTGTATAATAATTAAAACCTTTGAACACTGTATAAGAATTAAAGCCTTTAAACACTATAAGAAATTTTTGAAACTGCATACAAATAAAAGCCTTTGTACACTGTGTCTACTAATAAAAGCATTTTTACTCTGTACACAAATCAAAGCTTTTGCACACTGTATAAGAATTAAAGCATTTAGACACTGTATGAAAATGAAAGCTTGTCGACACTATACAAATTAAAGCTTTGTACACTGTATAAGAATTAAAGTCTTTAGACACTTTACAAATTCAAGTGGTCACTGTATAAAATGTAAAGTATTTGCACACTGTATAGGACCAAGAATTTAAATCTTTAAAAATTAAAAACTTATACTAATTAAATCCTTTGTAAATTGTATAAGAACAAAGCCTTTGTACAGTATATAATAATTAAAGCCTTTGGACACTTCAGGAAATGTGAAAAAAACAACAACTCATGAGTAGCGATATGAAAATTGTGACTGTGACTAAGAACTAATTACTAAAATTTTTCTGGGATTTACCAACACTGTTCTCTATTATTTGTTGTCTGGCCACTGACTTTATACATATAAAACCTTGGACACTATAAGAATTTAAGACTTTGTACACTGAGACAAATTAAATTTGTTGTACAGTGTTCCCTCGTTTTCCACTGGGGTTAGGTTCCAAAAAATACCCGTAATATAAATGATATCCGCGAAGGAGTTAGCTTTATATTTTACGTATATTATAAATGTTTTAATGCTCTAAAATTCCTCACCACACAGTTTATACATTTTTGTTAGTGAGGCATTTACATTTTTTCCACATTTCTCTCTTGTTTAAACATTCTCATTGTTCAAACCTTCATAAGTTTAATAAAGTAGGTACATTACTGAAAAAAAAAATGCAAGGAAAAATTGCACCCAAAAAAATCTGCAATAAAGTGAGGCCGCAAAAAGTGAGCCCGCGTTATAGCGAGGAAACACTGTACACTGAATACAAATGAAAGTTATTGCACACTATATAAGAATTAAAGCCATTGTGGGCAGGAAAAATGTAAAATTCTGTGTCCATTCTGTGGTTTTGCGTTTCATCGCGAGATGGCAGTGACATTTTTTCTTTCCAATATGAACATTATATTTAATACAGAGCAGGGATTCAGTGTGCGGTTCAGGTCAACAAGCCTTCTGCGATGTCAAGAAAACGTATCACAACAGGTTCCTCAATGTGCTTTGTGCCATAAAGTTGAAAAGCTGGTATGTACAATCTAGATCAGGGGTAGGCAACCCTGGTCCCCGAGAGCCACTGTCCTGCCTGTCTTCCATGTCTCCCTCCACCAACACAGCTGATTTGATGATTTGATCGTTATCAGGCTTCTGCAGAGCTTGCTGATGAGCTGATAACATGTGTCAGCTGTGTTGGAGGAGGGAGACATGGAAAACAGGCAGGGTAGTGGCTCTTGAGGACCAGGGTTCCCTAAGCCTGGTCCAGATGAACAAATCTGCATTTTTAGTCATCAATAAATAATCATTTTTTGGGCTATTTAAGGTAAATGTCCCTATTTACCTTGAATAGCCCAATACCCCAGGAATCACTCCCAATAAAACGTAATTACGTTAAACTCGAATTACTAGTTCAATATCTTGCGTGCAAGTTTTGCCTTCACGTGACATAAGGGATGAATCATGGAATCAGTGGCTTTCTCAGCATTAAGCAGGCATTGTGCATAATACGAAGGCGTCATATGTTGAACATTGTTTTGTTTCCAAAAGTGCGACATTACAAATGTTAAACCAACAACTGTGTGACATGAATGAAAACAGACGTCACGGGGATCATTTTTTTTCGCATTGGTGTGGTACAATAGAACCCTGGGAGTGCATCGTTGTCACTAAAATTAGCCACCTTATAGTTGGAAATTAGAATTACTCAATATTGGATGTATTCACACACTGTATTTGAGCAGAAATACAGAGACTTGTATATAAAAAATACTCTGGTAAAAGTAGTAGTAACTACATACAGTACAGACTCTGAAATGCAATTAATTACAAAAGCAAAAATGTGTTTTCATACATCTTCAATACCCATTTTGACAATATTTACACACAGAAATTATTTTTCCTTTCGTTAACTTACACAATCTGTGCACTGAGAAGGGGGAAAAAAATCACTTGGAAGTTGGCACGATAAAAAGAACACATTCACCCCCAATCATATTTGGAACAGACAACATCAAACTGGAGTATTTTCTTAAATAAATCCATGAATGGGGAAAATCATATTTCTCCCTGGTTCACATTTTTCTATGTTAGTGGTTGGTCTCTGAAGACTTTTTTTTTTTTTTTTTTTTACATCATATCATTATCCGATATAATAATAAAATAATAAATAATAATAAAATAAGTTCATTCATCCCCCGAACCAACATAAACCAACATAATTTGATCATGTAATAAATAGAAACCACATATATGCATCTTCCAATGTAGGTGATAGGTAAAAAGTTGCCGGAAAAATAAACACCAATTATGTAATTAAGTAATTTAATTACATTAATCCCACCACTACTTATACCATATGAAGATTTTGTTTAGTTTTTTTGTTTTGTTTTTTTATATAAGTGAGCGACACATAGGGTTCCGCCCGCATTGCTCATTCTTTATTTGCTTGTTGGAAATCGAGTGGAATGCCAAGCGACAAAAGAAAGGAGGGTGTGAGTGACAGCTGACAGCCCTGATCCAGGAATTGTTCAATAATGTTTTACAACATTGCTGCCAAATGCATCACCTTGGGGTCAGGCCCAACGCCTTTTGTAGCGTTGCATTATAAAAACCGCTGAGAAAGATACATGGTGACAGTCAACAAGGTGAAGCCTCAAACTGGAAATACGAAAATACAAAAAAAGGAAAAAGAGGAAACCGCAAGATTAATTTCAGGATTGATTTTATTTATCATAATTTCAGGTATGTATTCTTTTGTAAATGTAATTTCTGGTAGTGTTTTTCCAAGCCAATTTTTTTTAGTAGTTTTTATTTAACTTAACAGTATGAATTAGTATTTTCATTGTTTTTGTTGATTTATGAAATATTTCCTAATGCATATTAAATCATTTAGCAATATAATTAATAAGTTGAACCAACGTGATACGCAGGATTTATAATTTTAAAGTATTAATTTTCAAAACAGTTTTTCAATTGTATTTATAACTTGTTTTAAACAAAAACTGAAGGGAAAACAAAGCAGTATATACATATATTTATGTAATACTATATATATAGAACATATCAATATTTTAAATAATTTTAGCAAAATTATGGAAAGTGTGTAAGACAAATGAAAAGTGCATGTTTCAATTATTCATTTTTTCCCAAACTCAAATTCTATCTCATTTTATAAATAAAAAAAATCTATTTTTATTGATAATGTTTTAATTTACAATAACAATACTAACAAATGTGTGTGTGGTGGGATATTGTGACATGCCATTTAAAAAAATATTTTTTCATTTAATTATAGGAAATATATTAGTTTATTAGAATATTTCAATGAGTCGGAATAAATATTGTAAGGGCACACATAGGTGCCACCCATCTGCATGTTTGTTAAATAAATTTTCTCCATTGTATAGAACCAACCAAACAAGATGCTCATTCGATGGATGATGGCAACATTCCTGATTCTAACAGGTAACTTGATCTGTTCAAACACAGCGAGTCACATGTGTTATATACTCCTGTATAAAATAGAAAAGGATTCATAAGTCGTTTTTTTCCACAACAAAGGTTTGGGAAAAGCCAGTGCACAAGGACCAACGTCGAGCCCAATGACAACGCCTGAGCCAACAACAACTGCAGGGACAATTGCCGAGACAACACCTAAGGAAAAAATGACCGTGGCTACAAAAACAGAATCTACAACGGCAATCACAGCATCTGTAGAAACAACAAGAGCTGCTATACCAACACTGGCAGAAACAACAACAGTTGCCGCAACACCAGCAATGACGACACCGACCAAAGCACCAATTGCCACAACAACAGACTCTATGACATCGATAGTCACCACATCTGCCGAAACAACGGCAGAAACAACAGTTGCCGCAACCACGGCAGTGACGACACCTGCCGAAACAACAAACGTTGCCAGAACAACAGCAGTGACGACACTTGCTGAAACAACAGTTGCTACAACAATGGCAGAAACAACAACAGTTGCCACAACCACAGCAGTGACGACACCTGCGGAAACAACAGTTGCTACAAAAATGGCAGAAACAACAACTGCCATAGCAACAGCAATGATGACACCTGCCGAAACAATGGCTGCCACAACCACAGCAGTGACAACACCTGCCAAAACAACAAGCGCTGCTACAACAAAAGCAGACATAACAACAGGTTCTACAACACCGGCAGTCACAACATCTGTGGAAACAACAAGCTCTGCTACAACACCTGCCGAAACGACAACAGACTTGACAACATCGGCAGTCACAACATCTGCAGAAACAACAAGCGCTGCTACAGCAACAAATGACACAACAAAAATTGCCACTACAAGAGAGGGAACGACACCGGCCAAAACAATTATAACAACAACAGACTCTACGACACCGTCAGTTACAATATCTGCGGACACAACAAGCGCTGCTACAGCGGCAGAAACAACAACAGTTGCCGCAACAACAGCAGTGACGACACCTGCCGAAACAACAAAAGTTGCCATAACCACAGCAGTGACGACACCTGCCCAAACAACAGCAGTTGCCACAACAACAGACTCGACAACATCTGCTGAAACAAGCGCGGTCACAACAACGGCAGAAATAACAAAAATGGCTACAACCAGAGAAGTTTCGACACAGGCCGAAACAATTGACACAACAGACTCTCCAACATCGGCAGTCACAACATCTGCGGAAACAAGCGGTGCTACAACAAAAGCAGAAACAACAACAATTGCCACAACCAAAGCAATGACGACACCTGCCCAAACAACAACAGTTACAACAACCAGAGCAGTGACGACACCTGCCGAAACAACAAAAGTTGCCCTAACCACAGCAGTGACGACACCTGCCGAAACAACAAAAGTTGCCACAACAACAGACTCTACAACATCGGCAGTCACAACATCTGTGGAAACAACAAGCGTTGATACAACACCTGCCGAAACAACAACAGTTGCCATTACAACAGCAATGATGACACCTGCAGAAATAACAACAGCCGCCACAACAGAAGACTCAACAACATCGGCAGTCACGACATCTGCAGAAACAACAAGCGCTGCTACAGCAACGGCAGACACAACAAAAATTGCCACAACCAGAGCAGTGACGACACCTGCCAAAACAACAATAGTTGCCACTACAAGAGACTCTACCACAACGGCAGTCACGACACCTGCTGAAACAACAACCATAGCTCTAACAGAGGCAGAAACAACAAGAGTTGCCACAACAACAGCAGTGACAGCACCTTCAAAAACAACACCATTTGCCACAACAACAGCAGTGAAAACACCTGCTGAAACAACAAAAGTTGTCACGACCACAGCAGTGACGACACCTGCCCAAACAACAGCAGTTGCCACAACAACAGACTCGACAACATCAGCAGTCACAACATCTTCTGAAACAAGCGCTGCTACAACAACAGCAGAAACAACAACAGTTGCCACAACCACAACAGTAACAACACCTGCCCAAACAACAACAGTTGCCACAACAACACACTCTCCAACATCGGCAGTCACAACATCTGCGGAAACAAGCGGTGCTACAACAGAAGCAGAAACAACAACAATTGCCACAACCAAAGCAATGACGACACCTGCCCAAACAACAACAGTTGCCACAACCAGAGCAGTGACGACACCTGCTGAAACAACAAAAGTTGCCATAACCACAGCAGTGACGACACCTGCTGAAACAACAAAAGTTGCCACAACAAAAGACTCTACAACATCGGCAGTCACAACATCTGCGGAAACAACAAGCGCCGCTACAATACCTGCCGAAACAATAACAGCTGCCACAACATCTGTGGAAACAAGCACTGCTACAACAACGGCAGAAACAACAACAGTTGCAACAACCACAGCAGTGACGGAATCTCCAGGAACAACAACAGTTGCCACAACAACAGACTCTACAACATCGGCAGTCACGACATCTGTGGAAACAACAAGCGTTGATACAACACCTGCCGAAACAACAACAGTTGCCATTACAACAACAATGATGACACCTGCAGAAATAACAACAGCCGCCACAACAGAAGACTCAACAACATCGGCAGTCACGACATCTGCAGAAACAACAAGCGCTGCTACAGCAACGGCAGACACAACAAAAATTGCCACAACCAGAGCAGTGACGACACCTGCCAAAACAACAATAGTTGCCACAACAAGAGACTCTACCACAACGGCAGTCACGACACCTGCTGAAACAACAACCATAGCTCTAACAGAGGCAGAAACAACAAGAGCTGCCACAACAACAGCAGTGACAGCACCTTCAGAAACAACACCATTTGCGACAACAACAGCAGTGAAAACACCTGCTGAAACAACAAAAGTTGTCACGACCACAGCAGTGACGACACCTGCCCAAACAACAGCAGTTGCCACAACAACAGACTCGACAACATCAGCAGTCACAACATCTTCTGAAACAAGCGCTGCTACAACAACAGCAGAAACAACAACAGTTGCCACAACCACAACAGTGACAACACCTGCCCAAACAACAACAGTTGCCACAACAACACACTCTCCAACATCGGCAGTCACAACATCTGCGGAAACAAGCGGTGCTACAACAGAAGCAGAAACAACAACAATTGCCACAACCAAAGCAATGACGACACCTGCCCAAACAACAACAGTTGCCACAACCAGAGCAGTGACGACACCTGCTGAAACAACAAAAGTTGCCATAACCACAGCAGTGACGACACCTGCTGAAACAACAAAAGTTGCCACAACAACAGACTCTACAACATCGGCAGTCACAACATCTGCGGAAACAACAAGCGCCGCTACAATACCTGCCGAAACAATAACAGCTGCCACAACATCTATGGAAACAAGCACTGCTACAACAACGGCAGAAACAACAACAGTTGCAACAACCACAGCAGTGACGGAATCTCCAGGAACAACAACAGTTGCCACAACAACAGACTCTACAACATCGGCAGTCACGACATCTGTGGAAACAACAAGCGTTGATACAACACCTGCCGAAACAACAACAGTTGCCATTACAACAACAATGATGACACCTGCAGAAATAACAACAGCCGCCACAACAGAAGACTCAACAACATCGGCAGTCACGACATCTGCAGAAACAACAAGCGCTGCTACAGCAACGGCAGACACAACAAAAATTGCCACAACCAGAGCAGTGACGACACCTGCCAAAACAACAATAGTTGCCACAACAAGAGACTCTACCACAACGGCAGTCACGACACCTGCTGAAACAACAACCATAGCTCTAACAGAGGCAGAAACAACAAGAGCTGCCACAACAACAGCAGTGACAGCACCTTCAGAAACAACACCATTTGCGACAACAACAGCAGTGAAAACACCTGCTGAAACAACAAAAGTTGTCACGACCACAGCAGTGACGACACCTGCCCAAACAACAGCAGTTGCCACAACAACAGACTCGACAACATCAGCAGTCACAACATCTTCTGAAACAAGCGCTGCTACAACAACAGCAGAAACAACAACAGTTGCCACAACCACAACAGTGACAACACCTGCCCAAACAACAACAGTTGCCACAACAACACACTCTCCAACATCGGCAGTCACAACATCTGCGGAAACAAGCGGTGCTACAACAGAAGCAGAAACAACAACAATTGCGACAACCAAAGCAATGACGACACCTGCCGAAACAACAACAGTTGCCACAACCAGAGCAGTGACGACACCTGCCGAAACAACAAAAGTTGCCATAACCACAGCAGTGACGACACCTGCCGAAACAACAAAAGTTGCCACAACAACAGACTCTACAACATCGGCAGTCACAACATCTGCGGAAACAACAAGCACCGCTACAATACCTGCCGAAACAACAACAGCTGCCACAACATCTGTGGAAACAAGCACTGCTACAACAACGGCAGAAACAACAACAGTTGCAACAACCACAGCAGTGACGGAATCTCCAGGAACAACAACAGTTGCCACAACAACAGACTCTACAACATCGGCAGTCACGACATCTGTGGAAACAACAAGCGTTGATACAACACCTGCCGAAACAACAACAGTTGCCATTACAACAGCAATGATGACACCTGCAGAAATAACAACAGCCGCCACAACAGAAGACTCAACAACATCGGCAGTCACGACATCTGCAGAAACAACAAGCGCTGCTACAGCAACGGCAAACACAACAAAAATTGCCACAACCAGAGCAGTGACGACACCTGCCCAAACAACAGCAGTTGCCACAACAACAGACTCGACAACATCAGCAGTCACAACATCTTCTGAAACAAGCGCTGCTACAACAACAGCAGAAACAACAACAATTGCCACAACCAAAGCAATGACGACACCTGCCCAAACAACAACAGTTGCTACAACTGCAGAAAACACAGTTGCCACAACCAGAGCAGTGACGACACCTGCCGAAACAACAAAAGTTGCCACAACAACAGACTCTACAACATCGGCAGTCACAACATCTGCGGAAACAACAAGCGCCGCTACAATACCTGCCGAAACAACAACAGCTGCCACAACATCTGTGGAAACAAGTACTGCTACAACAACGGCAGAAACAACAACAGTTGCAACAACCACAGCAGTGACGGAATCTCCAGGAACAACAACAGTTGCCACAACAACAGACTCTACAACATCGGCAGTCACGACATCTGTGGAAACAACAAGCGTTGATACAACACCTGCCGAAACAACAACAGTTGCCATTACAACAGCAATGATGACACCTGCAGAAATAACAACAGCCGCCACAACAGAAGACTCAACAACATCGGCAGTCACGACATCTTCAGAAACAACAAGCGCTGCTACAGCAACGGCAGACACAACAAAAATGGCCACAACCAGAGCAGTGACGACACCTGCCAAAACAACAATAGTTGCCACAACAAGAGACTCTACCACAACGGCAGTCACGACACCTGCTGAAACAACAACCATAGCTCTAACAGAGGCAGAAACAACAAGAGTTGCCACAACAACAGCAGTGACAGCACGTTCAGAAACAACACCATTTGCCACAACAACAGCAGTGAAAACACCTGCTGAAACAACAAAAGTTGTCACGACCACAGCAGTGACGACACCTGCCCAAACAACAGCAGTTGCCACAACAACAGACTCGACAACATCAGCAGTCACAACATCTTCTGAAACAAGCGCTGCTACAAAAACAGCAGAAACAACAACAGTTGCCACAACCACAGCAGTGACGACACCTGCCCAAACAACAGCAGTTGCCACAACAACAGACTCGACAACATCAGCAGTCACAACATCTTCTGAAACAAGCGCTGCTACAACAACAGCAGAAACAACAACAATTGCCACAACCAAAGCAATGACGACACCTGCCCAAACAACAACAGTTGCTACAACTGCAGAAAACACAGTTGCCACAACCAGAGCATTGACGACACCTGCCGAAACAACAAAAGTTGCCATAACCACAGCAGTGACGACACCTGCCGAAACAACAAAAGTTGCCACAACAACAGACTCTACAACATCGGCAGTCACAACATCTGCGGAAACAACAAGCGTTGATACAACACCTGCCCAAACAACAACAGTTGCCACAACCAGAGCAGTGACGACACCTGCTGAAACAACAAAAGTTGCCATAACCACAGCAGTGACGACACCTGCTGAAACAACAAAAGTTGCCACAACAACAGACTCTACAACATCGGCAGTCACAACATCTGCGGAAACAACAAGCGCCGCTACAATACCTGCCGAAACAATAACAGCTGCCACAACATCTGTGGAAACAAGCACTGCTACAACAACGGCAGAAACAACAACAGTTGCAACAACCACAGCAGTGACGGAATCTCCAGGAACAACAACAGTTGCCACAACAACAGACTCTACAACATCGGCAGTCACGACATCTGTGGAAACAACAAGCGTTGATACAACACCTGCCGAAACAACAACAGTTGCCATTACAACAACAATGATGACACCTGCAGAAATAACAACAGCCGCCACAACAGAAGACTCAACAACATCGGCAGTCACGACATCTGCAGAAACAACAAGCGCTGCTACAGCAACGGCAGACACAACAAAAATTGCCACAACCAGAGCAGTGACGACACCTGCCAAAACAACAATAGTTGCCACAACAAGAGACTCTACCACAACGGCAGTCACGACACCTGCTGAAACAACAACCATAGCTCTAACAGAGGCAGAAACAACAAGAGCTGCCACAACAACAGCAGTGACAGCACCTTCAGAAACAACACCATTTGCGACAACAACAGCAGTGAAAACACCTGCTGAAACAACAAAAGTTGTCACGACCACAGCAGTGACGACACCTGCCCAAACAACAGCAGTTGCCACAACAACAGACTCGACAACATCAGCAGTCACAACATCTTCTGAAACAAGCGCTGCTACAACAACAGCAGAAACAACAACAGTTGCCACAACCACAACAGTGACAACACCTGCCCAAACAACAACAGTTGCCACAACAACACACTCTCCAACATCGGCAGTCACAACATCTGCGGAAACAAGCGGTGCTACAACAGAAGCAGAAACAACAAAAATTGCCACAACCAAAGCAATGACGACACCTGCCCAAACAACAACAGTTACCACAACCAGAGCAGTGACGACACCTGCCGAAACAACAAAAGTTGCCATAACCACAGCAGTGACGACACCTGCCGAAACAACAAAAGTTGCCACAACAACAGACTCTACAACATCGGCAGTCACAACATCTGCGGAAACAACAAGCGCCGCTACAATACCTGCCGAAACAACAACAGCTGCCACAACATCTGTGGAAACAAGCACTGCTACAACAAAGGCAGAAACAACAACAGTTGCAACAACCACAGCAGTGACGGAATCTCCAGGAACAACAACAGTTGCCACAACAACAGACTCTACAACATCGGCAGTCACGACATCTGAGGAAACAACAAGCGTTGATACAACACCTGCCGAAACAACAACAGTTGCCATTACAACAGCAATGATGACACCTGCAGAAATAACAACAGCCGCCACAACAGAAGACTCAACAACATTGGCAGTCACGACATCTGCAGAAACAACAAGCGCTGCTACAGCAACGGCAGACACAACAAAAATTGCCACAACCAGAGCAGTGACGACACCTGCCAAAACAACAATAGTTGCCACAACAAGAGACTCTACCACAACGGCAGTCACGACACCTGCTGAAACAACAACCATAGCTCTAACAGAGGCAGAAACAACAAGAGTTGCCACAACAACAGCAGTGACAGCACCTTCAGAAACAACACCATTTGCCACAACAACAGCAGTGAAAACACCTGCTGAAACAACAAAAGTTGTCACGACCACAGCAGTGACGACACCTGCCCAAACAACAGCAGTTGCCACAACAACAGACTCGACAACATCAGCAGTCACAACATCTTCTGAAACAAGCGCTGCTACAACAACAGCAGAAACAACAACAGTTGCCACAACCACAACAGTGACAACACCTGCCCAAACAACAACAGTTGCCACAACAACACACTCTCCAACATCGGCAGTCACAACATCTGCGGAAACAAGCGGTGCTACAACAGAAGCAGAAACAACAACAATTGCGACAACCAAAGCAATGACGACACCTGCCGAAACAACAACAGTTGCCACAACCAGAGCAGTGACGACACCTGCCGAAACAACAAAAGTTGCCATAACCACAGCAGTGACGACACCTGCCGAAACAACAAAAGTTGCCACAACAACAGACTCTACAACATCGGCAGTCACAACATCTGCGGAAACAACAAGCACCGCTACAATACCTGCCGAAACAACAACAGCTGCCACAACATCTGTGGAAACAAGCACTGCTACAACAACGGCAGAAACAACAACAGTTGCAACAACCACAGCAGTGACGGAATCTCCAGGAACAACAACAGTTGCCACAACAACAGACTCTACAACATCGGCAGTCACGACATCTGTGGAAACAACAAGCGTTGATACAACACCTGCCGAAACAACAACAGTTGCCATTACAACAGCAATGATGACACCTGCAGAAATAACAACAGCCGCCACAACAGAAGACTCAACAACATCGGCAGTCACGACATCTGCAGAAACAACAAGCGCTGCTACAGCAACGGCAAACACAACAAAAATTGCCACAACCAGAGCAGTGACGACACCTGCCCAAACAACAGCAGTTGCCACAACAACAGACTCGACAACATCAGCAGTCACAACATCTTCTGAAACAAGCGCTGCTACAACAACAGCAGAAACAACAACAATTGCCACAACCAAAGCAATGACGACACCTGCCCAAACAACAACAGTTGCTACAACTGCAGAAAACACAGTTGCCACAACCAGAGCAGTGACGACACCTGCCGAAACAACAAAAGTTGCCACAACAACAGACTCTACAACATCGGCAGTCACAACATCTGCGGAAACAACAAGCGCCGCTACAATACCTGCCGAAACAACAACAGCTGCCACAACATCTGTGGAAACAAGTACTGCTACAACAACGGCAGAAACAACAACAGTTGCAACAACCACAGCAGTGACGGAATCTCCAGGAACAACAACAGTTGCCACAACAACAGACTCTACAACATCGGCAGTCACGACATCTGTGGAAACAACAAGCGTTGATACAACACCTGCCGAAACAACAACAGTTGCCATTACAACAGCAATGATGACACCTGCAGAAATAACAACAGCCGCCACAACAGAAGACTCAACAACATCGGCAGTCACGACATCTTCAGAAACAACAAGCGCTGCTACAGCAACGGCAGACACAACAAAAATGGCCACAACCAGAGCAGTGACGACACCTGCCAAAACAACAATAGTTGCCACAACAAGAGACTCTACCACAACGGCAGTAACGACACCTGCTGAAACAACAACCATAGCTCTAACAGAGGCAGAAACAACAAGAGTTGCCACAACAACAGCAGTGACAGCACGTTCAGAAACAACACCATTTGCCACAACAACAGCAGTGAAAACACCTGCTGAAACAACAAAAGTTGTCACGACCACAGCAGTGACGACACCTGCCCAAACAACAGCAGTTGCCACAACAACAGACTCGACAACATCAGCAGTCACAACATCTTCTGAAACAAGCGCTGCTACAAAAACAGCAGAAACAACAACAGTTGCCACAACCACAGCAGTGACGACACCTGCCCAAACAACAGCAGTTGCCACAACAACAGACTCGACAACATCAGCAGTCACAACATCTTCTGAAACAAGCGCTGCTACAACAACAGCAGAAACAACAACAATTGCCACAACCAAAGCAATGACGACACCTGCCCAAACAACAACAGTTGCTACAACTGCAGAAAACACAGTTGCCACAACCAGAGCATTGACGACACCTGCCGAAACAACAAAAGTTGCCATAACCACAGCAGTGACGACACCTGCCGAAACAACAAAAGTTGCCACAACAACAGACTCTACAACATCGGCAGTCACAACATCTGCGGAAACAACAAGCGTTGATACAACACCTGCCGAAACAACAACAGTTGCCACAACAACACCAGTGATGGCACCTGCTGAAACAATAGTTGCTACAACAATGGCAGAAATAACAACTGCCATAACAACAGCAGTTATGACAGCTGCCGAAACAACAACAGTTGCCACAACAACAGCAGTGACAGCACCTCCAGAAACAACAACAGTTGCTACAACTGCAGAAAACACAGTTGCCACAACCACAGCAGTGACGACACCTGCCGAAACAACAAAAGTTGCCATAACCACAGCAGTGACGACACCTGCCGAAACAACAAAAGTTGCCACAACAACAGACTCTACAACATCGGCAGCCACAACAGAATCTACTACAATGGCAGTCACAATATCTGCGGAAACAACAACCACAACCATAATCACAGCAGTAACACCTCCAGAAACAACGGTTGACACAACAGCAGTGATAACTTCTGCCGAAACAACAACAGCCGCCACAACAGAAGACTCAACAACATCGGCAGTCACGACATCTGCAGAAACAACAAAAGCTGCTACAGCAACGGCAGACACAACAAAAATTGCCACAACCAGAGCAGTGACGACACCTGCCAAAACAACAATAGTTGCCACAACAAGAGACTCTACCACAACGGCAGTCACGACACCTGCTGAAACAACAACCATAGCTCTAACAGAGGCAGAAACAACAAGAGTTGCCACAACAACAGCAGTGACAGCACCTTCAGAAACAACACCATTTGCCACAACAACAGCAGTGAAAACACCTGCTGAAACAACAAAAGTTGTCACGACCACAGCAGTGACGACACCTGCCCAAACAACAGCAGTTGCCACAACAACAGACTCGACAACATCAGCAGTCACAACATCTTCTGAAACAAGCGCTGCTACAACAACAACAGTTGCCACAACCACAACAGTGACAACACCTGCCCAAACAACAACAGTTGCCACAACAACACACTCTCCAACATCGGCAGTCACAACATCTGCGGAAACAAGCGGTGCTACAACAGAAGCAGAAACAACAACAATTGCCACAACCAAAGCAATGACGACACCTGCCCAAACAACAACAGTTGCCACAACCAGAGCAGTGACGACACCTGCCGAAACAACAAAAGTTGCCATAACCACAGCAGTGACGACACCTGCCGAAACAACAAAAGTTGCCACAACAACAGACTCTACAACATCGGCAGTCACAACATCTGCGGAAACAACAAGCGCCGCTACAATACCTGCCGAAACAACAACAGCTGCCACAACATCTGTGGAAACAAGCACTGCTACAACAACGGCAGAAACAACAACAGTTGCAACAACCACAGCAGTGACGGAATCTCCAGGAACAACAACAGTTGCCACAACAACAGACTCTACAACATCGGCAGTCACGACATCTGAGGAAACAACAAGCGTTGATACAACACCTGCCGAAACAACAACAGTTGCCATTACAACAGCAATGATGACACCTGCAGAAATAACAACAGCCGCCACAACAGAAGACTCAACAACATCGGCAGTCACGACATCTGCAGAAACAACAAGCGCTGCTACAGCAACGGCAGACACAACAAAAATTGCCACAACCAGAGCAGTGACGACACCTGCCAAAACAACAATAGTTGCCACAACAAGAGACTCTACCACAACGGCAGTCACGACACCTGCTGAAACAACAACCATAGCTCTAACAGAGGCAGAAACAACAAGAGTTGCCACAACAACAGCAGTGACAGCACCTTCAGAAACAACACCATTTGCCACAACAACAGCAGTGAAAACACCTGCTGAAACAACAAAAGTTGTCACGACCACAGCAGTGACAACACCTGCCCAAACAACAACAGTTGCCACAACAACAGACTCGACAACATCAGCAGTCACAACATCTTCTGAAACAAGCGCTGCTACAAAAACAGCAGAAACAACAACAGTTGCCACAACCACAGCAGTGACGACACCTGCCCAAACAACAGCAGTTGCCACAACAACAGACTCGACAACATCAGCAGTCACAACAACTTCTGAAACAAGCGCTGCTACAACAACAGCAGAAACAACAACAATTGCCACAACCAAAGCAATGACGACACCTGCCCAAACAACAACAGTTGCTACAACTGCAGAAAACACAGTTGCCACAACCAGAGCATTGACGACACCTGCCGAAACAACAAAAGTTGCCATAACCACAGCAGTGACGACACCTGCCGAAACAACAAAAGTTGCCACAACAACAGACTCTACAACATCGGCAGTCACAACATCTGCGGAAACAACAAGCGTTGATACAACACCTGCCGAAACAACAACAGTTGCCACAACAACAGCAGTGACAGCACCTCCAGAAACAACAACAGTTGCTACAACTGCAGAAAACACAGTTGCCACAACCACAGCAGTGACGACACCTGCCGAAACAACAAAAGTTGCCATAACCACAGCAGTGACGACACCTGCCGAAACAACAAAAGTTGCCACAACAACAGACTCTACAACATCGGCAGTCACAACACCTGCTGAAACAACAAAACTTGCCACAACAACAGACTCCACCACAACAGCATTCACAACATCTGCAGAAACAGCAAGTGCTGCTCCAACAGGTACCACAACAACAGCAGTGACAACACCTGCTGAAACAACAACAGCTGAGATTACACCTGTTGAAACAACAGTTGCCACAGCAACAGCAGTGACGGCATCTCCAGGAACAACAACAGTTGCCACAACAACAGACTCTACAACATCGGCAGTCACAACACCTGCGGAAACAACAACAGTTGCCACAACCACAGTATTGACAACACCTGCTGAAACAACAAAAGTTGCCACAACAACAGACTCCACCACAACAGCAGTCACAACAACTGCAGAAACAACAAGTGCTCCTTTAACAACGGCAAAAGCAACAATAATTGGAACTACCACAGCAGTGATGACACCTGCCAAAACAACAACAGTTGCCACAACAAGAGACTCTACCACAACGGCAGTCAAGACACCTGCTGAAACAACAACCATAGCTCTAACAGAGGCAGAAACAACAAGAGTTGCCACAACAACAGCAGTGACAGCACCTCCAGAAACAAAACCATTTAACACAACAACAGCAGTGACAACACCTGCTGAAACAACAAAAGTTGCCATGACAACAGACGCTACAACATCGGCAGTCACAACATCTGTGGAAACCACAAGCGCTGCTACAACAACAGTTTCCACAACCACAATAGTGACGGCACCTCCAGAAACAACACCAGTTGCCACAACAACACCAGTTACAACACCTGCTGAAACAACAAAAGTTGCCACAACAGACGCTACAACATCGGCAGACACAACATCTGTGGAAACCACAAGCGCTGCTACAACAACAGTTGCCACAACAATGGCAGAAATAAAAACTGCCACAACAACAGCAGTGACAGCACCTCCAGAAACAACACCATTTGCCACAACAACAGCAGTGACAACACCTGCTGAAACAACAGTTGCCACAGCAACAAAAGTGACGGCATCTCCAGGAACAACAACAGTTGCCACAACAACAGACTCTACAACATCGGCAGCCACAACACCTGCAGAAACAACAACAGTTGCCACAACCAAAGTAGTGACAACACCTGTTGAAACAACAAAAGTTGCCACAACAGAATCTACTACAATGGCAGTCACAATATCTGCGGAAACAACAACCACCGCCACAACCACAGCAGTAACAACACCTCCAGAAACAACAGTTGACACAACAACAGCAGTGATAACTTCTGCCGAAACAACAAAAGTTGCCACAACAACAGACTCTACAACATCAGCAGTCACAACACCTACGGAAACAACAAGCGTTGCTACAATAACGGCAGAAAAAACAATAGACCCTACAACATCGGCAGTCACAACACCTGCGGAAACAACAGTTGCCACAACCACAATATTGACAACACCTGCTGAAACAACAAAAGTTGCCACAACAGCAGACTCCACCACAACAGCAGTCACAACATCTGCGGAAACGAGCGCTGCTACAACAACAGGTAGCACAAAAACAGCAGTGACAACACCTGCTGAAACAACAGTTGCCACAGCAACAACAGTGACGGCATCTCCAGGAACAACAACAGTTGCCACAACAACAGACTCTACAACATCGGCAGTCACGACACCTGCTGAAACAACAACCATAGCTCTAACAGAGGAAGAAACAACAAGAGTTGCCACAACAACAGCAGTGACAACACCTGCTAAAACAACAACAGTTACCACGACAACAGACGCTACAACATCTGCAGTCACAACATCTGTGGAAACCACAAGCGCTACTACAACAGTTGCCACAGAAACAGCAATGACAACACCTGCTGAAACAACAACAGGTGAGATTACACCAGCTGAAACAACAGTTGCCACAGCAACAGCAGTGACGGCATCTCTAGGAACAACAACAGTTGCCACAACAACAGACTCTACAACATCGGCAGTCACAACACCTGCGGAAACAACAAGCGTTGCTACAACAACGGCAGAAAAAACTACAGACTCTACAACATCGACAGTCACAACACCTGCGGAAACAACAACAGTTGCCACAACCACAGTATTGACAACACCTGCTGAAACAACAAAAGTTGCCACAACAAAAGACTCCACCACAACAGAAGTCACAACATCTGCAGAAACAACAACAGCTGAGCCTACACCTGCTGAAACAACAGTTGCCACAGCAACAGCAGTGACGGAATCTCCAGGAACAACAACAGTTGCCACAACAACAGACTCTACAACAACAGCAGTTACAACACCTGCTGAAACAACATCTGTGGAAACCACAAGCGCTGCTACAACAACAGTTGCCACAAGCACAATAGTGACGGCACCTTCAGAAACAACACCAGTTGCCACAACAACAGCAGTTACAAAACCTGCTGAAACAACATCTGTGGAAATCACAAGCGCTAATACAACAACAATTGCCACAACCACAATAGTGACGGCACCTCCAGAAACAACTCCAGTTGCCACAACAACAGCAGTTAAAACACCTGCTGAAACAACATCTGTGGAAACCACAAGCTCTGCTCCAACAACAGTTGCCACAACAACAGCAGTGATGACACCTGCAGAAACAACAGCTGAGATTACACCTGTTGAAACAACAGTTGCCACAGCAACAGCAGAAGCAACGACAATTGCCACAACAACAGCAGTGACGGCATCTCCAGGAACAACAACAGTTGCCGAAACAACAACAGACTCTACCACAACGGCAGTCACAACACATGCGGAAACAACAACAGTTGCCACAACCAAAGTAGTGACAACACCTGCTGAAACAACAAAAGTTGCTATAACAACAGACTCCACCACAACAGCAGTCACAACATCTGTGGAAACAACAAGCGCTACTACAACACCTGCCGAAACAACAACAGTTGCCGCAACAACACCAGTGATTACACCTTCCGAAACGACAACCGCTGCCACAACAGAATCTACGACAATGGCAGTCACAATATCTGCAGAAACAACAGTTGCCACAACAACAGCAGTGACAACACCTGCTGAAACAACAAGCGTTGCTACAACAACATCAGAAACAACAAAAGTTGCAGACTCTAGTTCAAGATCCGCGGAAACAACAAGCACTGCAAAAACAATGGCAGAGAAAACAACAGCTGAGATTACAATTGCCGAAACAATAACAATTGCCAAAACAACAGACTCAACCACAGCTGCAGTCATAACATCTGGAGAAACAAGCTTTGCTGTAACAATAGCAGAAACAACAACAGTTGCCACAACAAATTCTATTGCCAGAGTAACCAAACAAGTTACTTTCAGATCTCTTGAAAGCATATTTACGATTGCTTTGCAGGACAAAACCTCGGCGGATTTCCGAAACAGAGCAGCCATGATCAAGGAACAAGTAAGTAAAGCCAAGAAATGTATGTAACAAAATGTAACCAAACTACACTGACAATCCACTAAGCTTAACCTCATTGTTTTGCTTCTTCACACAGCTTTCGCCCATATTTTCTACAGCATTTCCTTCTTCCTTCTTGATCCTGATCATCATCACGTTCCGGTACTTTTCTGTTGTTAATTTGCCCAACAGATTAATTGAATCATGGTATTTTCAGTTAACAAATGTTTTTGCTGGATTTCTTCTGCAGGAGTGGCTCAGTCGTCAATATCATGAATGCCGAGTTCACAGCCACATCTACTCCAAGCAACACCCAAATTGCGGACGTCTTGTCTGATGCTGCTTCAGTCGTCAGTGGCTTTGATATTGAAACCAGCTCCATCACTGTTGAGTCAACAGCCACTGATGCGTCAACACAGTCTGCTGCAATGGCAACCTCTGGTATGACAACAACAGAGGCAACTATGCCAGTTACGACATCAGCTGAATCAGGAACTGTGGCAACAAAAGCTCCTACGACAACAGCAGCATTGACAACATCTGCAGCAGCAAGGGAAACATTAACGCATGCTGGGGCGGCAACAGGGGAAGCAACTGCTGAAACAACAGCTGTAGCCACAACTGCAGAATCTGAAGCAACCGTTGAGACAACCGGAGAAACATCAGCTCCAATAACGACAGCGGGGTTGAAATCCACAGCAACTAGTGAAACAGCAATATCTGCTGCAGTGTCAACTGGGACAACAACTGGTCAACCAACAGTTGCAGCCACAACTGCAGAATCTGAGACAACAGGTCAGGCAACTGAAGAAACAGCAGCTCCCACAACAACAGCAGTGTTGACAACATCTGCAGCAATGAGTGAAACATTAACACCTACTGGGGCAGCAACTGCTGAGACAACAGCTGTAGCCACAACTGCAGAATCTGAAGCAACCATTGAGACAACCAGAGAAACATCAGCTCCAATAACAATAGCTGGGTTGACATCCACAGCATCTAGTGAAACAACAACATCTGCAGCAGCGTCAACTGACGCAACAATCGATGAAACAACAGCTGTTGCTACAACAGCAAAGTCTGAAGCAACCGTTGAGACAACCGGAGAAACATCAGCTCCAATAACAACAGCGGGGTTGACATCCACAGTATCTAGTGAAAGAGTAACATCTGCTGCAGCGTCAACTGGAGCAACAATCGATGAAACAACAGCTGTAACCACAACAGCAGAATCAAAGACAACAGGTCGGGCAACTGTTAAAACAGCAGCTCCGACAACAACAGCAGCGTTGACAACATTTGCAGCAACGAGCGAAACATTAACGCCTGCTGGAGTGGCAACAGGGGCAGCAACTGCTGAAACAACAACTGCCATAACAACAGCAGTAATGACAGCTGCAGAAACAACAACAGTTGCCACAACCACAGCAATGACGACACCTGCCGAAACAACAGTTGCTAGAACAATGGCAGAAATAACAACTGCCATAACAACAGCAATGATGACACCTGCAGAAATAACAACAGCCGCCACAACAGAAGACTCAACAACATCAGCAGTCACAAGATCTGCAGGAACAACAAGCGTTGCTACAGCAACGGCAGACACAACAAAAATTGCCACAACCAGAGCAGTGACGACACCTGCCAAAACAACAACAGTTGCCACAACAAAAGACTCCACCACAACGGCAGTCACGACACCTGCTGAAACAACAACCATAGCTCTAACAGAGGCAGAAACAACAAGAGTTGCCACAACAACAGCAGTGACAGCACCTCCAGAAACAACACCATTTGCCACAAAAACAGCAGCGACAACACCTGCTGAAACAACAAAAGTTGCCACGACAACAGACGCTAAGACATCGGCAGTCACAACATCTGCGGAAACAAGCGGTGGTACAACAAAAGCAGAAACAACAACAATTGCCACAACCAAAGCAATGACGACACCTGCCCAAACAACAAAAGTTGCCATAACCACAGCAGTGACGACACCTGCCGAAACAACAAAAGTTGCCACAACAACAGACTCTACAACATCGGCAGTCACAACATCTGCGGAAACAACAAGCGCCGCTACAACAACAGTTGTCACAGCAACAGTAGTGACGGTACCTTCAGGAACAACAACAGTTGCCACAACAACACCAGTGACGAAATATGCTGAAACAACAAGAGTTGCGACAACAACAGAATCGACCAAAATGGCAGTAACAACATCTGCGGAAATAACAAGCGCTGCTATAACAATGGCAGAAACAACAACAGTTGCCACAACAACAACAGTGACGAAATCTGCTGAAACAACAAGAGTTGCGACAACAACAGAATCGACCACAATGGCAGTCACAACACCTGCGGAAACAACAACAGTTGCCACAACCAACGTAGTGACAACACCTGCTGAAACAACAAAAGTTGCCACAACAACAGACTCCACCACAACAGCTTTCACAACATCTGCAGAAACAGCAAGCGTTGCTACAACAGGTACCACAACAACAGCAGTGACAACACCTGCTGAAACAACAACAGCTGAGATTACACCTGTTGAAACAACAGTTGCCACAGCAACAGCAGTGACGGCATCTCCAGGAACAACAACAGTTGCCACAACAACAGACTCTACAACATCGGCAGTCACAACACCTGCGGAAACAACAACAGTTGCCACAACCACAGTATTGACAACACCTGCTGAAACAACAAAAGTTGCCACAACAACAGACTCCACCACAACAGCAGTCACAACAACTGCAGAAACAACAAGTGCTCCTTTAACAACGGCAAAAGCAACAACAATTGGCACTACCACAGCAGTGATGACACCTGCCAAAACAACAACGGTTGCCACAACAAGAGACTCTACCACAACGGCAGTCACGACACCTGCTGAAACAACAACCATAGCTCTAACAGAGGCAGAAACAACAAGAGTTGCCACAACAACAGCAGTGACAGCACCTCCAGAAACAACACCATTTGCCACAACAACAGCAGTGACAACACCTGCTGAAACAACAAAAGTTGCCACGACAACAGACACTACAACATCGGCAGTCACAACATCTGCGGAAACAAGCGGTGGTACAACAAAAGCAGAAACAACATCAATTGCCACAACCAAAGCAATGACGACACCTGCCCAAACAACAACAGTTGCTACAACTGCAGAAAACACAGTTGCCACAACCACAGCAGTGACGACACCTGCCGAAACAACAAAAGTTGCCATAACCACAACAGTGACGACACCTGCCGAAACAACAAAAGTTGCCACAACAACAGACTCTACAACATCGGCAGTCACAACATCTGCGGAAACAACAAGCGCCGCTACAATACCTGCCGAAACAACAACAGCTGCCACAACATCTGTGGAAACAAGCACTGCTACAACAACGGCAGAAACAACAACAGATGCAACAACCACAGCAGTGACGACACCTGCACAAAAAACAGCAGTTGCCACAACAAGAGGCTCTACAACATCGGCAGTCACGACATCTGTGGAAACAACAAGCGTTGATACAACACCTGCCGAAACAACAACAGTTGCCACAACAACACCAGTGATGGCACCTGCTGAAACAATAGTTGCTACAACAATGACAGAAATAACAACTGCCATAACAACAGCAGTTATGACAGCTGCAGAAACAACAACAGTTGCCATTACAACAGCAATGATGACACCTGCAGAAATAACAGCCGCCACAACAGAAGACTCAACAACATCGGCAGTCACAACATCTGCAGAAACAACAAGCGCTGCTACAGCAACGGCAGACACAACAAAAATTGCCACAACCAGAGCAGTGACGACACCTGCCAAAACAACAACAGTTGCCACAACAAGAGACTCTACCACAACGGCAGTCACGACACCTGCTGAAACAACAACCATAGCTCTAACAGAGGCAGAAACAACAAGTGTTGCCACAACAACAGCAGTGACAGCACCTCCAGAAACAACACCATTTGCCACAACAACAGCAGCGACAACACCTGCTGGAACAACAAAAGTTGCCACGACAACAGACGCTACAACATCGGCAGTCACAACATCTGTGGAAACCACAAGCGCTGCTACAACAACAGTTACCACAACCACAATAGTGACAGCACCTCCAGAAACAACACCAGTTGCCACAACAGCAGTTACAAAACCTGCTGAAACAACAAACATTGCCACGACAACAGCAGTGTCAACTGCTGAAACAACAAAAGTTGCCACAACAGACACTACAACATCAGCAGACACAACATCTGTGGAAACCACAAGCGCTGCTACAACAACAGTTGCCACAACAATGGAAGAAATAAAAACTGCCACAACAAAAGCGGTGATGACACCTGCAGAAACAACAGCTGAGATTACACCTGTTGAAACAACAGTTGTCACAACAACAGCAGTGACGGTACCTCCAAGAACAACAACAGTTGCCACAACAACAGCAGAAGAGACGACAATTGCCACAACAACACCATTGACGACATCTGCCGAAACAACAAGAGTTGCGACAACAACAGAATCGACCACAATGGCAGTAACAACATCTGCGGATATAACCAGCGCTGCTATAACAATGGCAGAAACAACAACAGTTGCCACAAAAACAGCAGTGACAACACCTGCTGAAACAACAACACCTGAGATTACACCTGCTGTAACAACAGTTGCCACAGCAACAGCAGTGACGGCATCTCCAGGAACAACAACAGTTGCCACAACAACAGACTCTACAACATCGGCAGTCACAACACCTACGGAAATAACAAACGTTGCTACAACGGCAGAAAAAACAACATATTCTATAACATCTGCAGTCACAACATCTGCAGAAACAAGTGCTGCTACAACAACATCAGTGACAACACCTGCTGAAACAACAAGCGTTGCTACAACAACATCAGACACAACAACAGGTACCACAACAACAGCAGTGACAACACCTGCTGAAACAACAACAGCTGAGATTACACCTGCTGAAACAACAAGCGTTGCTACAACAACATCAGACACAACAACAGTTGCCACAACAACACCAGTGATGGCACCTGCTGAAACAATAGTTGCTACAACAATGGCAGAAATAACAACTGCCATAACAACAGCAGTTATGACAGCTGCAGAAACAACAACAGTTGCCATTACAACAGCAATGATGACACCTGCAGAAATAACAACAGCCGCCACAACAGAAGACTCAACAACATCGGCAGTCACAACATCTGCAGAAACAACAAGCGCTGCTACAGCAACGGCAGACACAACAAAAATTGCCACAACCAGAGCAGTGACGACACCTGCCAAAACAATAACAGTTGCCACAACAAGAGACTCTACCACAACGGCAGTCACGACACCTGCTGAAACAACAGCCGTAGCTCTAACAGAGGCAGAAACAACAAGAGTTGCCACAACAACAGCAGTGACAGCACCTCCAGAAACAACACCATTTGCCACAACAACAGCAGCGACAACACCTGCTGGAACAACAAAAGTTGCCACGACAACAGACGCTACAACATCGGCAGTCACAACATCTGTGGAAACCACAAGCTCTGCTACAACAAAAGTTTCCACAACCACAATAGTGACGGCACCTCCAGAAACAACACCAGTTGCCACAACAACAGCAGTTCCAACACCTGCTGAAACAACAAACGTTGCCACGACAACAGCAGTGTCAACTGCTGAAACAACAAAAGTTGCCACAACAGACGCTACAAGATCAGCAGACACAACATCTGTGGAAACCACAAGCGCTGCTACAACAACAGTTGCCACAACAATGGAAGAAATAAAAACTGCCACAACAAAAGCGGTGATGACACCTGCAGAAACAACAGCTGAGATTACACCTGTTGAAACAACAACAGCAGCGACGGTACCTCCAGGAACAACAACAGTTGCCACAACAACAGCAGAAGCAACGACAATTGCCACAACAACACCAGTGACGACATCTGCCGAAACAACAAGAGTTGCGACAACAACAGAATCGACCACAATGGCAGTAACAACATCTGCGGATATAACCAGCGCTGCTATAACAATGGCAGAAACAACAACAGTTGCCACAACAACAGCAGTGACAACACCTGCTGAAACAACAACACCTGAGATTACACCTGCTGTAACAACAGTTGCCACAGCAACAGCAGTGACGGCATCTCCAGGAACAACAACAGTTGCCACAACAACAGACTCTACAACATCGGCAGTCACAACACCTACGGAAACAACAAACGTTGCTACAACTGCTGAAAAAACAACATATTCTATAACATCTGAAGTCACAACATCTGCAGGAACAAGTGCTGCTACAACAACATCAGTGACAACACCTGCTGAAACAACAAGCGTTGCTACAACAACATCAGACACAACAACAGGTACCACAACAACAGCAGTGACAACACCTGCTGAAACAACAACAGCTGAGATTACACCTGCTGAAACAACAAGCGTTGCTACAACAACATCAGACACAACAACAGTTGCCACAGCAACAGCAGTGACGGCATCTCCAGGAAAAACAATAGTTGCCACAACAACAGACTCTACAACAACGGCAGTCACAACACCTGCGGAAACAACAACAGTTGCCACAACCAAAGTAGTGACAACACCTGCTGAAACAACAAGCGTTGCTCCAACAACATCAGACACAACAACAGGTACAACAACAACAGCAGTGACAACACCTGCTGAAACAACAAGTGTTGCTACAACAACATCAGACACAACAACAGTTGCCACAGCAACAGCAGTGACGGCATCTCCAGGAACAACAACAGTTGCCACAACAACAGACTCTACAACATCGGCAGTCACATCACCTGCGGAAACAATAACAGTTGCCACAACCACATTATTAACAACACCTGCTGAAACAACAACAGCTGAGATTACACCTGCTGAAACAACAACAGCTGAGATTACACCTGCTGAAACAACAAGCGTTGATACAACAACATCAGACACAACAACAGTTGCCACAGCAACAGCAGTGACGGCATCTCCAGGAACAACAACAGTTGCCACAACAACAGACTCTACAACATCGGTAGTCACGTCATCTGCGGAAACAACAACAGTTGCCACAACCACAGTATTAACAACACCTGCTGAAACAACAACAGCTGAGATTACACCTGCTGAAACAACAAGCGTTGCTACAACAACATCAGACACAACAACAGTTGCCAGAGCAACAGCAGTGACGGCATCTCCAGAAACAACAACAGTTGCCACAACAACAGACTCTACAACAACGGCAGTCACAACACCTGCGGAAACAACAACAGTTGCCACAACCAAAGTAGTGACAACACCTGCTGAAACAACAAAAGTTGCTACAACAACAGACTCCACCACAACAGCAGTCACAACATCTGTGGAAACAACAAGCGCTACTACAACACCTTCCGAAACGACAACCGTTGCCGCAACAGAATCTACTACAATGGCAGTCACAATATCTGCAGAAACAACAACCACCGCCACAACCACATTAGAAACAACAGTTGACACAACAACAGCAGTGACAACACCTCCAGAAACAACAACAGTTGCCACAACAAAAGCAGAAGCAATGACAATTGCCACAACAACACCAGTGACGACATCTGCCGAAACAACAAGAGTTGCGACAACAACAGAATCGACCACAATGGCAGTAACAACATCTGCGGATATAACCAGCGCTGCTATAACAATGGCAGAAACAACAACAGTTGCCACAACAACAGCAGTGACAACACCTGCTGAAACAACAACACCTGAGATTACACCTGCTGTAACAACATTTGCCACAGCAACAGCAGTGACGGCATCTCCAGGAACAACAACAGTTGCCACAACAACAGACTCTACAACATCGGCAGTCACAACACCTACAGAAACAACAAACGTTGCTACAAGGGCAGAAAAAACAACATATTCTATAACATCTGCAGTCACAACATCTGCAGAAACAAGTGCTGCTACAACAACATCAGTGACAACACCTGCTGAAACAACAAGCGTTGCTCCAACAACATCAGACACAACAACAGGTACAACAACAACAGCAGTGACAACACCTGCTGAAACAACAACAGCTGAGATTACACCTGCTGAAACAACAAGCGTTGCTACAACAACATCAGACACAACAATAGTTGCCACAGCAACAGCAGTGACGGCATCTCCAGGAACAACAACAGTTGCCATAACAACAGACGCTACAACATCGGCAGTCACGTCACCTGCGGAAACAACAACAGTTGCCACAACCACATTATTAACAACACCTGCTGAAACAACAACAGCTGAGATTACACCTGCTGAAACAACAACAGATGAGATTACACCTGCTGAAACAACAACAGCTGAGATTACACCTGCTGAAACAACAAGCGTTGCTACAACAACATCAGACACAACAACAGTTGCCACAGCAACAGCAGTGACGGCATCTCCAGGAACAACAACAGTTGCCACAACAACAGACTCTACAACAACGGCAGTCACAACACCTGCGGAAACAACAACAGTTGCCACAACCAAAGTAGTGACAACACCTGCTGAAACAACAAAAAATGCTACAACAGACTCCACCACAACAGCAGTCACAACATCTGCGGAAACAACAACAGTTGCCACAACCACAGTATTAACAACACCTGCTGAAACAACAACAGCTGAGATTACACCTGCTGAAACAACAACAGCTGAGATTACACCTGCTGAAACAACAAGCGTTGCTACAACAACATCAGACACAACAACAGTTGCCACAGCAACAGCAGTGACGGCATCTCCAGAAACAACAACAGTTGCCACAACAACAGACTCTACAACAACGGCAGTCACAACACCTGCGGAAACAACAACAGTTGCCACAACCAAAGTAGTGACAACACCTGCTGAAACAACAAAAATTGCTACAACAACAGACTCTACCACAACAGCAGTCACAACATCTGTGGAAACAACAAGCGCTACTACAACACCTTCCGAAACGACAACCGTTGCCGCAACAGAATCTACTACAATGGCAGTCACAATATCTGCAGAAGCAACAACCACCGCCACAACCACAGCAGAAACAACAGTTGCCACAACAACAGCAGTGACAACACCTCCAGAAACAACAGTTTCCACAACAACGGCAGTGATAACACCTGCTGAAAAAACAACAGCTGAGATTACACCTGCTGAAACAACAAGCGTTGCTACAACAACATCAGACACAACAACAGGTACCACAACAACAGCAGTGGCAACACCTGCTGAAACAACAACAGCTGAGATGACACCTGCTGAAACAACAAGCGTTGCTACAACAACATCAGACACAACAACAGTTGCCACAGCAACAGCAGTGACGGCATCTCCAGGAACAACAACAGTTGCCACAACAACAGACCCTACAACAACGGCAGTCACAACACCTGCGGAAACAACAACAGTTGCCACAACCAAAGTAGTGACAACACCTGCTGAAACAACAAAAGTTGCTACAACAACAGACTCCACCACAACAACAGTCTTAACATCTGTGGAAACAACAAGCGTTACTACAACACCTTCCGAAACGACAACCGTTGCCGCAACAGAATCTACTACAATGGCAGTCACAATATCTGCAGAAACAACAACCACCGCCACAACTACAGCAGAAACAACAGTTGCCACAACAACAGCAGCAGTGACAACACCTCCAGAAACAACAGTTGCCACAACAACGGCAGTGATAACACCTGCCGAAACAACAACAGTTACCACAACAGCGGTGACAACACCTGCTGAAACAACAAAAGTTGCCACAACAACAGCAGTGAAGACACCTGCCGAAACAACAAAAGTTGCCACAACAACAGCAGTGAAGACACCTGCCGAAACAACAATTGCCACAACAGACTCTACGACAACGGCAGTCACAACACCTGCAGAAATATTAAGTGCTGCTACAATAACGGCAGATACAACAACACTTGCCACAACAGCAGTGACGTCAACTGCTGAAACAACCACCACTGCCACAACCACAGCAGAAACAACAGTTGCCACAACCACAGCAGTGATGGCACCTATCGAAACAACGACTGCTGCCAGAACAACAGACTTTACAATGTCGGCAGTCACAACACCTACAGATACAACAAGCGTTGCTACAATGGCAGAAACAATAACAGTTGCCACAACAACAGCAGTGACAACACCTGTCGAATTAACAACAGTTGCCACGACAACAGACTCTACCACAACGGCAGTCACAACATCTGCGGAAGCAACAAGCGTTACTACAACAATGGCAGAGAAAACAACAGCTGAGATTACAATTGCCAAAACCACAGACTCAACCACAGCTGCAGTCATAACATCTGGAGAAACAACAAGCTTTGCTGTAACAACAGCAGAAACAACAACAGTTGCCACTACAAATTCTATTGCCAGAGTAACCAAACAAGTTACTTTCAGATCTCTTCAAAGCACATTTACGATTGCTTTGCAGGACAAAACCTCGGCGGATTTCCGAAACAGAGCAGCCATGATCAAGGAACAAGTAAGTAAAGCTAAGAAATGTATGTAGCAAAATGTAACCAAACTACACTGACAATCCACTAAGCTTAACCTCATTGTTTTGCTTCTTCACACAGCTTTCGCCCATATTTTCTACAGCATTTCCTTCTTCCTTCTTGATCCTGATCATCATCACGTTCCGGTACTTTTCTGTTGTTAATTTGCCCAACAGATTAATTGAATCATGGTATTTTCAGTTAACAAATGTTTTTGCTGGATTTCTTCTGCAGGAGTGGCTCAGTCGTCAATATCATGAATGCCGAGTTCACAGCCACATCTACTCCAAGCAACACCCAAATTGCGGACGTCTTGTCTGATGCTGCTTCAGTCGTCAGTGGCTTTGATATTGAAACCAGCTCCATCACTGTTGAGTCAACAGCCACTGATGCGTCAACACAGTCTGCTGCAATGGCAACCTCTGGTATGACAACAACAGAGGCAACTATGCCAGTTTCGACATCAGCTGAATCAGGAACTGTGGCAACAAAAGCTCCTACGACAACAGCAGCATTGACAACATCTGCAGCAGCAAGGGAAACATTAACGCATGCTGGGGCGGCAACAGGGGAAGCAACTGCTGAAACAACAGCTGTAGCCACAATAGCAGAATCTGAGACAACAGGTCAGGCAACTGTTGAAACAGCAGCTCCCACAACAACAGCAGACTTGAAAACATCTGCAGCAACAAGTGAAACATTAACGTCTGTTGGGGCCCAAACAGGGGCAGCAACTGCTGAAACAACAGCTGTAGCCACAACTGCAGAATCTGAAGCAACTGTTGAGACAACCAGAGACACGTCAGCTCCAATGACAACAGCGGGGTTGATATCTAGGGCAACTAGTAAAATAGCAACATCTGCAGTTGCATCAACTGCAGCAACAATCGATGAAACAACAGCTGTAGCCACAACAGCAGAATCAGAGACAACAGGTCAGGCAACTGTGGAAACAGCAGTTCCCACAACAACAGCAGCGTTGACAACATCTGCAGCAACAAGTGAAACATTAACGTCTGTTGGGGCACAAACAGGGGCAGCAACTGCTGAAACAACAGCTGTAGTGACAACTGCAGAATCTGAAGCAACCGTTGAGACAACCAGAGAAACATCAGCTCCAATAACAACAGCGGGGTTGGCATCCACAGTGTCTAGTGAAAGAGTAACATCTGCTGCAGCGTCAACTGGGGCAACAATCGATGAAACAACAGCTGTAACCACAACAGCAGAAACAGAGACAACAGGTCAGGCAACTGTGGAAACAGCAATTCCCACAACAACAGCAGCATTGACAACATCTGCAGCAACAAGAGAAACATTAACGTCTGTTGGGGCCCAAACAGGGTTAGCAACTGCTGAAACAACAGCTGTAGCCACAACTGCAGAATTTGAAGCAACTGTTGAGATAACCAGAGACACATCAGCTCCAATAACAACAGCGGGGTTGACATCCACAGCAACTAGTGCAACAGAAACATCTCCTGCAGCGTCAACTGGGGCAACAATTGATGAAACAACGGCTGTAGCCACAACAGCAGAATCAGAGACAACAGGTCAGGCAACTGTGGAAACAGCAATTCCCACAACAAGAGCAGCATTGACAACATCTGCAGCAACAAGAGAAACATTAACGTCTGTTGGGGCCCAAACAGGGGCAGCAACTGCTGAAACAACAGCTGTAGTGACAACTGCAGAATCTGAAGCAACCGTTGAGACAACCAGAGAAACATCAGCTCCAATAACAACAGCTGGGTTGACATCCAAAGCAACTAGTGAAATAGCAACACTTGCTGCAGTGTCAACTGCAGCAACAATCGATGAAACAACAGCTGTAGCCACAACAGCAGAATCAGAGACAACAGGTCAGGCAACTGTGGAAACAGCAGTTCCCACAACAACAGCAGCGTTGACAACATCTGCAGCAACAAGTGAAACATTAACATCTGTTGGGGCACAAACAGGGGCAGCAACTGCTGAAACAACAGCTGTAGTGACAACTGCAGAATCTGAAGCAACCGTTGAGACAACCAGAGAAACATCAGCTCCAATAACAACAGCGGGGTTGACATCCAAAGCAACTAGTGAAATAGCAACATCTGCTGCAGTGTCAACTGCAGCAACAATCGATGAAACAACAGCTGTAGCCGCAACAGCAGAATCAGAGACAACAGGTCAGGCAACTGTGGAAACAGCAGTTCCCACAACAACAGCAGCGTTGACAACATCTGCAGCAACAAGTGAAACATTAACATCTGTTGGGGCACAAACAGGGGCAGCAACTGCTGAAACAACAGCTGTAGTGACAACTGCAGAATCTGAAGCAACCGTTGAGACAACCAGAGACACATCAGCTCCAATAACAACAGTGGGGTTGACATCCACAGCAACTAGTGCAACAGAAACATCTCCTGCAGCGTCAACTGGGGCAACAATTGATGAAACAACAGCTGTAGCCACAATAGCAGAATCTGAGCCAACAGGTCAGGCAACTGTCGAAACAGCAGCTCCCACAACAACAGCGGCGTTGACCACATTTGCAGCAACGAGTGAAACATTAACGCCCACTGGAGCGGCAACAGGGGCAGCAACTGCTGAAACAACAGCTGTAGTGACAACTGCAGAATCTGAAGCAACCGTTGAGACAACCAGAGAAACATCAGCTCCAATAACAACAGCGGGGTTGACATCCACAGCAACTAGTGCAACAGAAACATCTCCTGCAGCGTCAACTGGGGCAACAATTGATGAAACAACAGCTGTAGCCACAACAGCAGAATCAGAGACAACAGGTCAGGCAACTGTGGAAACAGCAATTCCCACAACAAGAGCAGCATTGACAACATCTGCAGCAACAAGAGAAACATTAACGTCTGTTGGGGCCCAAACAGGGGCAGCAACTGCTGAAACAACAGCTGTAGTGACAACTGCAGAACCTGAAGCAACCGTTGAGACAACCAGAGAAACATCAGCTCCAATAACAACAGCGGGGTTGACATCCAAAGCAACTAGTGAAATAGCAACATCTGCTGCAGTGTCAACTGCAGCAACAATCGATGAAACAACAGCTGTAGCCACAACAGCAGAATCAGAGACAACAGGTCAGGCAACTGTGGAAACAGCAGTTCCCACAACAACAGCAGCGTTGACAACATCTGCAGCAACAAGTGAAACATTAACATCTGTTGGGGCACAAACCGGGGCAGCAACTGCTGAAACAACAGCTGTAGTGACAACTGCAGAATCTGAAGCAACCGTTGAGACAACCAGAGAAACATCAGCTCCAATAACAACAGCGGGGTTGACATCCACAGCAACTAGTGCAACAGAAACATCTCCTGCAGCGTCAACTGGGGAAACAATTGATGAAACAACAGCTGTAGCCACAACAGCAGAATCAGAGACAACAGGTCAGGCAACTGTGGAAACAGCAGTTCCCACAACAACAGCAGCGTTGACAACATCTGCAGCAACAAGTGAAACATTAATGCCCACTGGAACGGCAACAGGGGCAGCAACTGCTGAAACAACAGCTGTAGTGACAACTGCAGAATCTGAAGCAACCGTTGAGACAACCAGAGAAACATCAGCTCCAATAACAACAGCGGGGTTGACATCCACAGCAACTAGTGCAACAGAAACATCTCCTGCAGCGTCAACTGGGGCAACAATTGATGAAACAACAGCTGTAGCCACAACAGCAAAATCAGAGACAACAGGTCAGGCAACTGTGGAAACAGCAATTCCCACAACAAGAGCAGCATTGACAACATCTGCAGCAACAAGAGAAACATTAACATCTGTTGGGGCCCAAACAGGGGCAGCAACTGCTGAAACAACAGCTGTAGTGACAACTGCAGAACCTGAAGCAACCGTTGAGACAACCAGAGAAACATCAGCTCCAATAACAACAGCTGGGTTGACATCCACAGCAACTAGTGCAACAGAAACATCTGCTGCAGTGTCAACTGCAGCAACAATCGATGAAACAACAGCTGTAGCCACAACAGCAGAATCAGAGACAACAGGTCAGGCAACTGTGGAAACAGCAGTTCCCACAACAACAGCAGCGTTGACAACATCTGCAGCAACAAGTGAAACATTAACGTCTGTTGGGGCTCAAACAGGGGCAGCAACTGCTGAAACAACAGCTGTAGTGACAACTGCAGATTCTGAATTAACCGTTGAGACAACCAGAGACACATCAGCTCCAATAACAACAGCGGGGTTGACATCCACAGCAACTAGTGCAACAGAAACATCTCCTGCAGCGTCAACTGGGGCAACAATCGATAAAACAACAGCTGTAGCCACAATAGCAGAATCTGAGACAACAGGTCAGGCAACTGTCGAAACAGCAGCTCCCACAACAACAGCAGCGTTGACCACATTTGCAGCAACGAGTGAAACATTAACGCCCACTGGAGCGGCAACAGGGGCAGCAACTGCTGAAACAACAGCTGTAGTGACAACTGCAGAATCTGAAGCAACCGTTGAGACAACCAGAGAAACATCAGCTCCAATAACAACAGCGGGGTTGACATCCACAGCAACTAGTGAAACAGCAATATCTGCTGCAGTGTCAACTGGGGCAGCAACTGGTCAAACAACAGTTGCAGTCACAACTGCAGAATCTGAGACAACAGGTCAGGAAACTGTAGAAACAGCAGCTCCCACAACAACAGCAGCGTTGACAACATCTGCAGCAATGAGTGAAACATTAACACCTACTGGGGCAGCAACTGCTGAAACAACAGCTGTAGCCACAACTGCAGAATCTGAAGCAACCATTGAGACAACCAGAGAAACATCAGCTCCAATAACAACAGCGGGGTTGACATCCAAAGCAACTAGTGAAATAGCAACATCTGCTGCAGTGTCAACTGCAGCAACAATCGATGAAACAACAACTGTAGCCACAACAGCAGAATCAGAGACAACAGGTAAGGCAACTGTGGAAACAGCAGTTCCCACAACAACAGCAGCGTTGACAACATCTGCAGCAACAAGTGAAACATTAACGTCTGTTGGGGCACAAACAGGGGCAGCAACTGCTGAAACAACAGCTGAAACAACAGCTGTAGTGACAACTGCAGAATCTGAAGCAACCGTTGAGACAACCAGAGACACATCAGCTCCAATAACAACAGCGGGGTTGACATCCACAGCAACTAGTGCAACAGAAACATCTCCTGCAGCGTCAACTGGGGCAACAATTGATGAAACAACAGCTGTAGCCACAATAGCAGAATCTGAGCCAACAGGTCAGGCAACTGTCGAATCAGCAGTTCACACAACAGCGGCGTTGACCACATTTGCAGCAACGAGTGAAACATTAGCGCCCACTGGAGCGGCAACAGGGGCAGCAACTGCTGAAACAACAGCTGTAGTGACAACTGCAGAATCTGAAGCAACCGTTGAGACAACCAGAGAAACATCAGCTCCAATAACAACAGCGGGGTTGGCATCCACTGTGTCGAGTGAAAGAGTAACATCTGCTGCAGCGTCAACTGGGGCAACAATCGATGAAACAACAGCTGTAACCACAACAGCAGAATCAGAGACAACAGATCAGGCAACTGTGGAAACAGCAGTTCCCACAACAACAGCAGCATTGACAACATCTGCAGCAACAAGTGAAACATTAACGTCTGTTGGGGCACAAACAGGGGCAGCAACTGCTGAGACAACAGCTGAAACAACAGCTGTAGTGACAACTGCAGAATCTGAAGCAACCATTGAGACAACCAGAGACACATCAGCTCCAATAACAACAGCGGGGTTGACATCCACAGCAATTAGTGCAACAGAAACATCTCCTGCAGCATTAACTGGGGTAACAATTGATGAAACAACAGCTGAAGCCACAATAGCAGAATCTGAGCCAACAGGTCAGGCAACTGTCGAAACAGCAGCTCCCACAACAACAGCGGCGTTGACCACATTTGCAGCAACGAGTGAAACATTAACGCCCACTGGAGCGGCAACAGGGGCAGCAACTGCTGAAACAACAGCTGTAGTGACAACTGCAGAATCTGAAGCAACCGTTGAGACAACCAGAGAAACATCAGCTCCAATAACAACAGCGGTGTTGGCATCCATAGTGTCTAGTGAAAGAGTAACATCTGCTGCAGCGTCAACTGGGGCAACAATCGATGAAACAACAGTTGCAGCCACAACTGCAGAATCTGAGACAACAGGTCAGGAAACTGTAGAAACAGCAGCTCCCACAACAACAGCAGCGTTGACAACATCTGCAGCAATGAGTGAAACATTAACACCTACTGGGGCAGCAACTGCTGAAACAACAGCTGTAGCCACAACTGCAGAATCTGAAGCAACCATTGAGACAACCAGAGAAACATCAGCTCCAATAACAACAGCGGGGTTGACATCCACAGCATCTAGTGAAACAACAACATCTCCTGCAGCGTCAACTGGGGCAACAATCGATAAAACAACAGCTGTAGCCACAACAGCAGAATCTGAGACAACAGGTCAGGCAACTGTCGAAACAGCACCTCCCACAACAACAGCAGCGTTGACCACATTTGCAGCAACGAGTGAAACATTAACGCCCACTGGAGCGGCAACAGGGGCAGCAACTGCTGAAACAACAGCTGTAGTGACAACTGCAGAATCTGAAGCAACCGTTGAGACAACCAGAGAAACATCAGCTCCAATAACAACAGCGGGGTTGGCATCCACAGTGTCTAGTGAAAGAGTAACATCTGCTGCAGCGTCAACTGGGGCAACAATCGATGAAACAACAGCTGTAACCACAACAGCAGAAACAGAGACAACAGGTCAGGCAACTGTGGAAACAGCAATTCCCACAACAACAGCAGCATTGACAACATCTGCAGCAACAAGAGAAACATTAACGTCTGTTGGGGCCCAAACAGGGTTAGCAACTGCTGAAACAACAGCTGTAGCCACAACTGCAGAATTTGAAGCAACTGTTGAGATAACCAGAGACACATCAGCTCCAATAACAACAGCGGGGTTGACATCCACAGCAACTAGTGCAACAGAAACATCTCCTGCAGCGTCAACTGGGGCAACAATTGATGAAACAACGGCTGTAGCCACAACAGCAGAATCAGAGACAACAGGTCAGGCAACTGTGGAAACAGCAATTCCCACAACAAGAGCAGCATTGACAACATCTGCAGCAACAAGAGAAACATTAACGTCTGTTGGGGCCCAAACAGGGGCAGCAACTGCTGAAACAACAGCTGTAGTGACAACTGCAGAATCTGAAGCAACCGTTGAGACAACCAGAGAAACATCAGCTCCAATAACAACAGCTGGGTTGACATCCAAAGCAACTAGTGAAATAGCAACACTTGCTGCAGTGTCAACTGCAGCAACAATCGATGAAACAACAGCTGTAGCCACAACAGCAGAATCAGAGACAACAGGTCAGGCAACTGTGGAAACAGCAGTTCCCACAACAACAGCAGCGTTGACAACATCTGCAGCAACAAGTGAAACATTAACATCTGTTGGGGCACAAACAGGGGCAGCAACTGCTGAAACAACAGCTGTAGTGACAACTGCAGAATCTGAAGCAACCGTTGAGACAACCAGAGAAACATCAGCTCCAATAACAACAGCGGGGTTGACATCCAAAGCAACTAGTGAAATAGCAACATCTGCTGCAGTGTCAACTGCAGCAACAATCGATGAAACAACAGCTGTAGCCGCAACAGCAGAATCAGAGACAACAGGTCAGGCAACTGTGGAAACAGCAGTTCCCACAACAACAGCAGCGTTGACAACATCTGCAGCAACAAGTGAAACATTAACATCTGTTGGGGCACAAACAGGGGCAGCAACTGCTGAAACAACAGCTGTAGTGACAACTGCAGAATCTGAAGCAACCGTTGAGACAACCAGAGACACATCAGCTCCAATAACAACAGTGGGGTTGACATCCACAGCAACTAGTGCAACAGAAACATCTCCTGCAGCGTCAACTGGGGCAACAATTGATGAAACAACAGCTGTAGCCACAATAGCAGAATCTGAGCCAACAGGTCAGGCAACTGTCGAAACAGCAGCTCCCACAACAACAGCGGCGTTGACCACATTTGCAGCAACGAGTGAAACATTAACGCCCACTGGAGCGGCAACAGGGGCAGCAACTGCTGAAACAACAGCTGTAGTGACAACTGCAGAATCTGAAGCAACCGTTGAGACAACCAGAGAAACATCAGCTCCAATAACAACAGCGGGGTTGACATCCACAGCAACTAGTGCAACAGAAACATCTCCTGCAGCGTCAACTGGGGCAACAATTGATGAAACAACAGCTGTAGCCACAACAGCAGAATCAGAGACAACAGGTCAGGCAACTGTGGAAACAGCAATTCCCACAACAAGAGCAGCATTGACAACATCTGCAGCAACAAGAGAAACATTAACGTCTGTTGGGGCCCAAACAGGGGCAGCAACTGCTGAAACAACAGCTGTAGTGACAACTGCAGAACCTGAAGCAACCGTTGAGACAACCAGAGAAACATCAGCTCCAATAACAACAGCGGGGTTGACATCCAAAGCAACTAGTGAAATAGCAACATCTGCTGCAGTGTCAACTGCAGCAACAATCGATGAAACAACAGCTGTAGCCACAACAGCAGAATCAGAGACAACAGGTCAGGCAACTGTGGAAACAGCAGTTCCCACAACAACAGCAGCGTTGACAACATCTGCAGCAACAAGTGAAACATTAACATCTGTTGGGGCACAAACCGGGGCAGCAACTGCTGAAACAACAGCTGTAGTGACAACTGCAGAATCTGAAGCAACCGTTGAGACAACCAGAGAAACATCAGCTCCAATAACAACAGCGGGGTTGACATCCACAGCAACTAGTGCAACAGAAACATCTCCTGCAGCGTCAACTGGGGAAACAATTGATGAAACAACAGCTGTAGCCACAACAGCAGAATCAGAGACAACAGGTCAGGCAACTGTGGAAACAGCAGTTCCCACAACAACAGCAGCGTTGACAACATCTGCAGCAACAAGTGAAACATTAATGCCCACTGGAACGGCAACAGGGGCAGCAACTGCTGAAACAACAGCTGTAGTGACAACTGCAGAATCTGAAGCAACCGTTGAGACAACCAGAGAAACATCAGCTCCAATAACAACAGCGGGGTTGACATCCACAGCAACTAGTGCAACAGAAACATCTCCTGCAGCGTCAACTGGGGCAACAATTGATGAAACAACAGCTGTAGCCACAACAGCAAAATCAGAGACAACAGGTCAGGCAACTGTGGAAACAGCAATTCCCACAACAAGAGCAGCATTGACAACATCTGCAGCAACAAGAGAAACATTAACATCTGTTGGGGCCCAAACAGGGGCAGCAACTGCTGAAACAACAGCTGTAGTGACAACTGCAGAACCTGAAGCAACCGTTGAGACAACCAGAGAAACATCAGCTCCAATAACAACAGCTGGGTTGACATCCACAGCAACTAGTGCAACAGAAACATCTGCTGCAGTGTCAACTGCAGCAACAATCGATGAAACAACAGCTGTAGCCACAACAGCAGAATCAGAGACAACAGGTCAGGCAACTGTGGAAACAGCAGTTCCCACAACAACAGCAGCGTTGACAACATCTGCAGCAACAAGTGAAACATTAACGTCTGTTGGGGCTCAAACAGGGGCAGCAACTGTTGAAACAACAGCTGTAGTGACAACTGCAGATTCTGAATTAACCGTTGAGACAACCAGAGACACATCAGCTCCAATAACAACAGCGGGGTTGACATCCACAGCAACTAGTGCAACAGAAACATCTCCTGCAGCGTCAACTGGGGCAACAATTGATGAAACAACAGCTGTAGCCACAATAGCAGAATCTGAGACAACAGGTCAGGCAACTGTCGAAACAGCAGCTCCCACAACAACAGCAGCGTTGACCACATTTGCAGCAACGAGTGAAACATTAACGCCCACTGGAGCGGCAACAGGGGCAGCAACTGCTGAAACAACAGCTGTAGTGACAACTGCAGAATCTGAAGCAACCGTTGAGACAACCAAAGAAACATCAGCTCCAATAACAACAGCGGGGTTGACATCCAAAGCAACTCGTGAAATAGCAACATCTGCTGCAGTGTCAACTGCAGCAACAATCGATGAAACAACAACTGTAGCCACAACAACAGAATCTGAGACAACAGGTCAGGCAACTGTGGAAACAGCAGCTCCCACAACAACAGCAGCATTGACAACATCTGCAGCAACAAGAGAAACATTAACGTCTGTTGGGGCCCAAACAGGGGCAGCAACTGCTGAAACAACAGCTGTAGCCACAACTGCAGAATCTGAAGCAACTGTTGAGACAACCAGAGACACTTCAGCTCCAATAACAACAGCGGTGTTGACATCCACAGCAACTAGTGCAACAGAAACATCTCCTGCAGCGTCAACTGGGGCAACAATTGATGAAACAACAGCTGTAGCCACAACAGCAGAATCTGAGACAACAAGTCAGGCAACTGTCGAAACAGCAGCTCCCACAACAACAGCAGCGTTGACCACATTTGCAGCAACGAGTAAAACATTAACGCCTGCAACAGCGTCAACTGCAGCAACAATCGATGAAACAACAGCTGTTGCCACAACAGCAAAATCTGAAGCAACCGTTGAGACAACAGGAGAAACATCAGCTCCAATAACAACAGCGGGGTTGACATCCACAGTATCTAGTGAAAGAGTAACATCTGCTGCAGCGCCAACTGGGGCAACAATCGATGAAACAACAGCTGTAACCACAACAGCAGAATCAGAGACAACAGGTCAGGCAACTGTGGAAACAGCAGTTCCCACAACAACAGCAGCATTGACAACATCTGCAGCAACAAGAGAAACATTAACGTCTGTTGGGGCCCAAACAGGGGCAGCAACTGCTGAAACAACAGCTGTAGCCACAACTGCAGAATCTGAAGCAACCGTTGAGACAACCAGAGAAACATCAGCTCCAATAACAACAGCTGGGTTGACATCCAAAGCAACTAGTGAAATAGCAACATCTGCTGCAGTGTCAACTGCAGCAACAATCGATGAAACAACAGCTGTAGCCACAACAGCAGAATCAGAGACAACAGGTCAGGCAACTGTGGAAACAGCAGTTCCCACAACAACAGCAGCGTTGACAACATCTGCAGCAACAAGTGAAACATTAACGTCTGTTGGGGCTCAAACAGGGGCAGCAACTGCTGAAACAACAGCTGTAGTGACAACTGCAGAATCTGAAGCAACCGTTGAGACAACCAGAGAAACATCAGCTCCAATAACAACAGCGGGGTTGACATCCAAAGCAACTCGTGAAATAGCAACATCTGCTGCAGTGTCAACTGCAGCAACAATCGATGAAACAACAACTGTAGCCACAACAACAGAATCTGAGACAACAGGTCAGGCAACTGTGGAAACAGCAGCTCCCACAACAACAGCAGCATTGACAACATCTGCAGCAACAAGAGAAACATTAACGTCTGTTGGGGCCCAAACAGGGGCAGCAACTGCTGAAACAACAGCTGTAGCCACAACTGCAGAATCTGAAGCAACTGTTGAGACAACCAGAGACACTTCAGCTCCAATAACAACAGCGGTGTTGACATCCACAGCAACTAGTGCAACAGAAACATCTCCTGCAGCGTCAACTGGGGCAACAATTGATGAAACAACAGCTGTAGCCACAACAGCAGAATCTGAGACAACAAGTCAGGCAACTGTCGAAACAGCAGCTCCCACAACAACAGCAGCGTTGACCACATTTGCAGCAACGAGTAAAACATTAACGCCTGCAACAGCGTCAACTGCAGCAACAATCGATGAAACAACAGCTGTTGCCACAACAGCAAAATCTGAAGCAACCGTTGAGACAACAGGAGAAACATCAGCTCCAATAACAACAGCGGGGTTGACATCCACAGTATCTAGTGAAAGAGTAACATCTGCTGCAGCGCCAACTGGGGCAACAATCGATGAAACAACAGCTGTAACCACAACAGCAGAATCAGAGACAACAGGTCAGGCAACTGTGGAAACAGCAGTTCCCACAACAACAGCAGCATTGACAACATCTGCAGCAACAAGAGAAACATTAACGTCTGTTGGGGCCCAAACAGGGGCAGCAACTGCTGAAACAACAGCTGTAGCCACAACTGCAGAATCTGAAGCAACCGTTGAGACAACCAGAGAAACATCAGCTCCAATAACAACAGCTGGGTTGACATCCAAAGCAACTAGTGAAATAGCAACATCTGCTGCAGTGTCAACTGCAGCAACAATCGATGAAACAACAGCTGTAGCCACAACAGCAGAATCAGAGACAACAGGTCAGGCAACTGTGGAAACAGCAGTTCCCACAACAACAGCAGCGTTGACAACATCTGCAGCAACAAGTGAAACATTAACGTCTGTTGGGGCTCAAACAGGGGCAGCAACTGCTGAAACAACAGCTGTAGTGACAACTGCAGATTCTGAAGCAACCGTTGAGACAACCAGAGACACATCAGCTCCAATAACAACAGCGGGGTTGACATCCACAGCAACTAGTGCAACAGAAACATCTCCTGCAGCGTCAACTGGGGCAACAATTGATGAAACAACAGCTGTAGCCACAATAGCAGAATCTGAGACAACAGGTCAGGCAACTGTCGAAACAGCAGCTCCCACAACAACAGCAGCGTTGACCACATTTGCAGCAACGAGTGAAACATTAACGTCCACTGGAGCGGCAACAGGGGCAGCAACTGCTGAAACAACAGCTGTAGTGACAACTGCAGAATCTGAAGCAACCGTTGAGACAACCAGAGAAACATCAGCTCCAATAACAACAGCGGGGTTGACATCCAAAGCAACTCGTGAAATAGCAACATCTGCTGCAGTGTCAACTGCAGCAACAATCGATGAAACAACAACTGTAGCCACAACAACAGAATCTGAGACAACAGGTCAGGCAATTGTGGAAACAGCAGCTCCCACAACAACAGCAGCATTGACAACATCTGCAGCAACAAGAGAAACATTAACGTCTGTTGGGGCCCAAACAGGGGCAGCAACTGCTGAAACAACAGCTGTAGCCACAACTGCAGAATCTGAAGCAACTGTTGAGACAACCAGAGACACTTCAGCTCCAATAACAACAGCGGTGTTGACATCCACAGCAACTAGTGCAACAGAAACATCTCCTGCAGCATCAACTGGGGCAACAATTGATGAAACAACAGCTGTAGCCACAACAGCAGAATCTGAGACAACAAGTCAGGCAACTGTCGAAACAGCAGCTCCCACAACAACAGCAGCGTTGACCACATTTGCAGCAACGAGTAAAACATTAACGCCTGCAACAGCGTCAACTGCAGCAACAATCGATGAAACAACAGCTGTTGCCACAACAGCAAAATCTGAAGCAACCGTTGAGACAACAGGAGAAACATCAGCTCCAATAACAACAGCGGGGTTGACATCCACAGTATCTAGTGAAAGAGTAACATCTGCTGCAGCGCCAACTGGGGCAACAATCGATGAAACAACAGCTGTAACCACAACAGCAGAATCAGAGACAACAGGTCAGGCAACTGTTGAAACAGCAGTTCCCACAACAACAGCAGCATTGACAACATCTGCAGCATTAAGTGAAACATTAACGCCTGTTGGCGCCCAAACAGGGGTAGCAACTGCTGAAACAACAGCTGTAGCCACAGTTGCAGAGTCTGGAACAACCGTTGAGACAACTGTAGAAACATCAGCTCCCACAGCAACAGCAGCACTGTCAACATCTGCAGCAACAAGTGAAACATTCACACCTCCTGGAGTGGCAACCGGGGCAGCAACTGCTGAAATAATTGCAGTAACCACAGTTGCAGAGTCTGGAACAACAGTTGGGATAGCTGTAGAAACATCTTTTCTATCAGGAACAACAACTGGAGCAACAGCACAACCTGTTACGAGGCCATCTCAGACAACAACAGGCACAAAAGGGACACCTATTCCGACAACAACTTCAGAAACATCAACAGCGGGGTTTGCATCTGTCGCAACAACTACTGCAAGAACACCTGTTCCGATAACAACAAGGGCATTTACGAAAACACCTTCTGAAACGACGCAATTGGTCCAAACAAGAGCAACTTCATTGCCAACAACCGTGGAACGCACAACCGCAATACTGGCCGAGTCAACAGGGGCACTGACGACAAATGTAGTCACGGGAAACGCTGCGACAAATGCAGTCACGGGAAACGCCGCGACAAATGCAGCAACAGGAAACGGCGCGACAAATGCAGTCACGGGAAACGCAGCGACAAATGCAGCAACAGGAAACGGCGCGACAAATGCAGCCACGGGAAACGCCGCGACAAATGCAGTCACGGGAAACGCAGCGACAAATGCAGTCACGGGAAACGCAGCGACAAATGCAGCAACAGGAAACGGCGCGACAAATGCAGCCACGGGAAACGCCGCGACAAATGCAGTCACGGGAAACGCAGCGACAAATGCAGTCACGGGAAACGCAGCGACAAATGCAGCCACGGGAAACGCTGCGACAAATGCAGCCACGGGAAACGCCGCGACAAATGCAGTCACGGGAAACGCAGCGACAAATGCAGTCACGGGAAACGCAGCGACAAATGCAGCAACAGGAAACGGCGCGACAAATGCAGCCACGGGAAACGCCGCGACAAATGCAGTCACGGGAAACGCAGCGACAAATGCAGTCACGGGAAACGCTGCGACAAATGCAGCCACGGGAAACGCCGCGACAAATGCAGCCACGGGAAACGCTGCGACAAATGCAGCCACGGGAAACGCCGCGACAAATGCAGTCACGGGAAACGCAGCGACAAATGCAGCAACAGGAAACGGCGCGACAAATGCAGCCACGGGAAACGCAGCGACAAATGCAGCCACGGGAAACGCCGCGACAAATGCAGCCACGGGAAACGCTGCGACAAATGCAGCCACGGGAATTGCCGCGGCAACCATGCCAGGAGCAACACAAGTCGCAACTACGACGACGGCAACTGCCGTTGCCATAATAACCAGACGAGTTTCTTTCAGATCCCTCCAAAGCACGTTTACAAACGAACTGCTAAATCAGTCGTCTTCCGAGTTTGTGTTCCGATCGACCATGATAAAAAGTCAGGTAAGAAAAAAAAGAAAAAGTGAGAAAGCATCAACTCATTTATGGGAGTTCTTAACAGGATTGTTATAAATAAGCATTAAAGCATTCAATTATTTATTAATTAATGTATTTATTTTTTGGCAGCTTCAACCTTTATTCCAAAGAGAATTTCCTACCATCTTCAGGATCCTGTTTATCATCGGATTCAGGTAACAAGCTCGTGTCAGTTTTGCTGGGTTATTGCGTGGAAGCTGAGGAGCAATTATTCTGCGACAAAAAAAAAGCTTTGATCTTATTCCGCAACTAATTTGTCCTGAAACTTCAGTCCCAACGTCAAAATTGTCAATTAATTCAGGGCATTTAATTTAAGTTCAGCGACAACTTTTTTGTTCATGTTCACTTCTCAAGAAGAAAAAAACGAGATGTTATTGTTTTGTGTCCTTTTTAAAAAAAAATATATATATATATAATGCATATATTCTGTCCTCTTTATGAGCAGACCTGGCTCGGTCATCAACGACATGGACCTCCAGTTCACCAACACGGCACCGAACAACATGGCAATCTCCGCCGTCCTGATTGACGCCGCCTCGGTTGTCAGCGGCTTCGACATCGAGCAAAGCTCCATCACCGTCGAAGGAATCGGTACGTTTAAATGAAACAGAAATCAAGCGGAATTTGATTGAGTTAATTTGAGAACTAAATTGCGATTGTGTTTTTCCAGTTTCGAGCGGAACGAGCCACAAGATCAGCCTGGTCAGCGCATCCTGTCTGGCGGTTCTTTCGTGGATCTTGTCCAGTCAGCAATAAGCGTCGCCAGCCCCCAACGCCGTTATCACTTAACATACGAGTAGGCACAGGAAGTAGTCTGCCTTTTTGGTTTGGAGCGGCCATTTTGGTTATTTCCAGCGGACGGTAACTGAGCACCACAAAGTCAAAGCCATACCAAATGTCTTCTTCAATATGAGTGACGGAGGTCCCACCCTACGAGATTCGTCGGCACCCCCTACTGGCAGTCATCAATACAAAGACGCATCTTCTTCTTATTATTTAATTCTAACAAAGGGTTTCAAACAAGATATGCACTTTCAGAGGTATTTTTATGGTTATTAAATTCTCTTTTTAATATATTCTATTTAAATTGCACAACGTGGTTATTTATCGATTCATGCGATGCCTTATGTACTTTATTTATGCATCTAATGCAGCAGTGAGACCCAATTAAAAAAAAATGGAGTTTTCAAGTTTGTGTGATGGTTATTTGAAAGTCCTGACCGGTTAAATGTGGGATATGCAAAACACGCCCGGTGACATTTCCTGCAATAACACAATACAATAGACGTGTAGACTTGTTGCTCTAAATGCCAGTGGATCCGGTTTGGCGGAATAATAACAAAAGGCAGGGCCCCTTTGTCAGAGACTTGAAGTGGCATTTTGTTTGTTTTTTGGTTTTGACCTACAGATACAAAAAAACTAAAGCAAAACAAGCGCCGCTTTTCTTCATAACAGCCGCATGAATTGAGCATACAATGCGAGACACTCCTCAACATACAAGGCAACTCTTGACGTCAACAGAGAAAAATATGAACTCATCACTCAATGAGAACAATTATTCAAACTTGTATAGTTCGTATGAATTCTCCCACGCATTTAATACATCACTAAATAGCAATCAAATGATTACTGTACGCTTAATTGCATCAATTGTATTGTTCAGTATCATACTGGTTGACAGCAAGCTGCAATGAGGGCTTTATGCGTCCCTCAACGTATTTTTGAAGCTGATTTAAAAAAAAAAAATGTCTTGACGTTTTCCCTAGCATATCAGGTTTTTCATATAGTTGCAATTTATAGCTATGTTGAGGCAGAAAAGATTCCACCCTTCATTCATATTACTAAAATGATATATTTGATTGCTATTATGAAAACTTAATGTGCTAGAGGCAGAATCAAAAAAAAGTTTTGAATAATAAAATTAAAATGTCAATATCAACGGCTTACATCCAAGATAATACAAACTATAGATTCGCTTAAACATTTATTAAAATATTAAATAAGTCGCTGATGGAAAAAGCAAATGAAAGAATTAGCAGATAAAGGCTATACAAAGTAAATAAATATTGTTTAACCATCATATTTAAGCAAGCGTTTTGATAAGGAGTATGTTCACATTGTTTTATGTGCTGATCTTTTTTTCTTTCTTTTTTTGGCAAACCACTGCTGAAAAACATGACATGGACACATTCATTCTCATATTTAGTCATATATTAAGTCGAATAAATATCTTACATCATTTTATTTAAAAAATAATAATTATTAAATATTGAATAATAGGTTATAATTAATAGAAAGTTATTTTCAAATGATTTAAATTTCAGGTTCGAAAAGAAAATTAACATTACTTGATATGCAGCTCTGTGTGAAAAAAAAAAAAAAGAAAGATAAGAGGCTGAAATTCTTTCTTTGAGTCACAATCACAAAAATCGGATGACTTTTTGACAGAAAATCGAGAGATTATAATCAACCACTGTACCAACAATGGATTTGTCGGTCTTGACCGCGAGGCGTTATTTTGGAGCCGACCGGAAGAGGAAAGGCGACGGATTAGTGCGGCCGATCGAATCGAGCGCAAAGCCGAGCGCCATCTGTGGAAGTGGGCCACGGGGCGGGGACACACGGCGGCGTCGGCGCCTCATCCCGGCCAGAGCGCTCGGACACAGGCGCGCGTAAGTGATGCTCGCCCCCACCCCCACAATCGCCCTCCACTCGTGACGTGGAACAATGGTGGACAACCGCTACGCCACGGCGCTGGTGATCGCCTGCGTGCTCAGCCTCATGGCCACCGTATATCTGTGCGTGGGCGTGGGCACGCAGCACTGGTACCAGTACAGCAGCCCGCCGGTGCGCGGCGAGGCCAACGTGTCCGAGCTGCGCGGCCTCTACGAAGAGTTCATGGACGGAGAGTTCGACGAGAAGACGTACAGCGACACTTTGTTCCGACTCAACGGCAGCGTGGGCCTGTGGTGGCGCTGCGTGGTTGTGCCCGCCGCCCCGCACTGGGACAAGGAGCCAGGTACGTGCACGCGACACGGGTGCCATTTGGGTAGGCCGGGGGGGACGAACGTCCCGTTACAGTAGTCTTTAGACGTCACGTCACTTGGGACACTTTGGCGACCTCTTGCGGACGAAGGGAGAACGAACCAGCCCCCTGCAGTGATTTGAACGCTGTTTCGACAAAAATATTTTGTTACCTACTAAAATATTGTATTTTTGGAAATATAGGTCTCAGAAAATGTAATATTTAAGAGTGATTGACCTAAAAAACACAATACCCAACATTTTCTCGTAAAGTAATTTAAACATAGAACGTCACAGGAACAATGACATTTTTACAAACTATTGATTATTTGGGCTACTTTAGCACCTTCTGGTGGCCGATTGACGAACTGACCCGTCCTCGGGTGTCTTTCAACAGTTAAAATGCATCTCCAGTATTTAGTTATCAAATTCTGTCATCACATATTTTTGTAAAATAAGTTTCAGAAAAAATATACTCAAGCGGCGAATACCCAGGAAATACCAATATATCTATATATTTAGAGATTTACCAAATACATTTTTTTTAATATTGACACATTTTGTCACCATGGATTGTTTTTTTTTTTTTATATATATAGAAATATATGCTTCAGATTATGTACTTGAAGTAAAAGCATAAATATAAAATGTGCTCAAATAGTCAAATCATTTTCAAATCATCGTTTCATTTTTTGTAATCATATGAAAACCAATACATTGAGGGGAAAAATATATGTAATTTAATGTAATTAAATAATGTACTTACCTTTTAGAATATATACCTTGTTTTTGCTTCATTAAAATGTAAACAATCATTTTCATTTCATTTTCACATACAAACATTTCTTTGCTGACTGATAGTCACCGTTCTTACATGTGTTCCTATTTTGGTGATCTCAGGTGCCAAGATGGCGTTAACGTGCAGAAGCTTCACCGTGCAGCAGCAGCTCACACCCAAATACAAGGAACCCGGAAACCACAACAGTGGAGAGGACATGCTGCGCACATGTAAGTCCACCGGCCACCACGTATGCAAGAATTACTTCGGGAAGCTCCTCTTTACACATCACTGGCCACAGGGGCAGTTACAAATGAAAACATCAATTCTGCCTAGCAACAAGTGACCACTCGAAATGCTGTGGCTTCAATTTTTCTATTAATCACAAATTGCTCATAATAAGCCGGTTGCCAAACATTCCAACCTGCCTGATATTTTTGTAGACTTGTGGCGATTCCAGTTCCTCCTGCCACTCGTGTCTTTGGGCCTGGAGGTCTTGGCGGGTCTGATCGGGTTCTGCGCCTGCCTCTGCCAAAGCCTCACGCCCACGCTCGCCATTGGCGTACTTCACCTGTTAACAGGTAACTTCTTTTAATTGCTTCATGAGGAATGCGTCTGAATTTTTTGAGAATAATTGTACTACATTTATGGGGGGGAATAAAGCAGTTGTATTATTTTCTGAGAAATTTGTACTTTAAGTTGTATTTTGTGAGGGGGAAAACTATAAATTAATAATAATTTCTATTAAATAAAGTTCTGAAGTGTTTTTTTCCCCTCCCATATGTCTCACCACAGGTTTGTGCTCGTTGGCCACGGTGTGTTGCTACCTGGCAGGGACGGACCTGCTCCACAGGGTGTCCGTGCTTCCCGACAAGGTGGACGGCTCCCTGGGCTGGTCCCTCTATTTGGCGCTCATGTCCTCGCCTCTACACATGATGGCGGCCGCCCTGCTGGTGTGGGCGGCGCGCAGCCACGGACGCAACTACTACCGCATGGCAGCATACCGCGTGGCCTAACCAGCTGGATGACGCCCTTGTTCCCGAGAGTGCAAACCAAGGCACTCCTCATTGTTCGTTTTTAACAGCGCTTGGTGTAATGGTTGCAACTCCGGCCGCTATGTTGAGGCGCACTTTGATGACATCACAAAAGGTGCCGTCACTATCAAACAGGTAGCTCTTACCTATGTGGTGAATATACCTTGGAATATGAAAGCTACATTGGGGAGAAAAAAAACACCAAATAGTTTACTAAAATAATGCTATTACAAGAAGAAGAAGAAAAACAAAATCAGGAGATGAACTTATTTGAGAATTACTAGGGGGAAAAAGCAGTACATTTCTCAAGATTATTCTTATTTTCTTTCTTTCAGATTTCTTTTTATTGGTTTTATTCCTATTTTCTTTGTGGGGGGAAAAATCATACTATTACAAGAATAAAGTGACTTCATGAGAAAAATATTTTGACAGACAATTCATACGTAAAGAGTAAAAAGAAAAATTGGGGGGGGGGCGAAACAGCTGCATTTTTATTTCAAGAAAAAAAGTTGTAATATTCCTAGAAAGTAAGAATAGAATTCACATTTTATTGTGAAGAAAAAGGAGCATGAACTTACAAGGCTTGAGTTTCTTGAGTGTCTTCAACCCCCCCCCAAAAAAGTAAACTTATGAGATTAGTTTTGGGGTTTTTTAGGATACGTAATGTTCTGAGAAAGACAATGTTACAAGAGCACAAAAATTGGGGGGTGAAAAATACTTCATGTGAGGAAAAAATTGATATTTCGAGAAAATACACCGTTATGAGAATTTTATTTATTTATTTAACGAGCGGAAAAAAAGGGTATAAGTATTATTTTGCGTGAGACAAAACTTGATATTTCCATAAAACACAAAAGTTGGAATCCTATAATAGTCATATATTTTTTAAAGAAAAAATGAAAATATTTCCTACTGAATCAGCCCAGAATAAAAGTGTATCTTGGGGAGAAAAAACAGTCTCTCTGGGCCATAAAGTACAATGTTGAGAACAAAGTTATTGCTGCATTTAGGTTCATGATGGATGAATGCCATTCTTTTGTTGAAATTACCTCTTTCTTTTTTTTCGTTCAATTTTGATTTTCTTCTTTTCAGTGGCCATAGCTGCTTGGTAAACAATTAAAACTGTACAATAATTTGTAAGCTAAGTTGGTATTTAATTTATTTATTTATCATTTGGAATGTGCGTGTTTGTTTTATTTTATATTTTGCCAGTATTAGTCTATGATTTAACTTCCTTGTGTTTATTCAGTTCCATATTTATTGTTTTTGTTTTGAAACAACAGTGTAGAAACGACACACAAATACTTCGCTGAAGTGGATTTTTTTTTTTTAATGGATATCCCTGCTCCTCAAGCATTATGAATGTATACTAACGGCCATATTGCGACACAGCTGCTACTAGATTATTTTCCAAATTTGCGGGTTGTTGTGAAATTCTGCTTTTTGGACATTTCAATCAGTAGATTTCCATGACTTGCTATTTAATGACAAATGTTGGTTCAATACATGTGCGACCTGCTGTTGGTGTGATACGTAAGCGTACATGTGTTGTTTTTAAATAAAACCTTTTTTCCGTACGTTTGTCTTGTTGGTTTTTGGTTTCATTCCTCCTCCTCTTTTTCCGACACAAAGTTCGCCGGATGCCCTTCTTTGTGCACCCGCAGCGTTGGCATGGTCACGGTCCTCTTCCTGGCGAGGTAGAGCGCCACGCCCTTCTCGTAGTAGGCACACTCATTGATGAAGAAAGGATGAAGAGGTTCACTGCCCTTATAGTGCAGCGTTTGGTCTGAAAACGTCTGGAACACGGGCTCCTCGGGGCGCAGCAGGCAGAAATCTCGGTCCTACCAAAAGACATATATTTTTTTTTATATCAATTAATTCTCTCAAGAAATAAAGGCCTATTTTTATAGTTAGAACTTGTAACTGCCAGAGAACAAAATGGGATTTCCCTAAACAGAAAAAAGGTTTTATTTACCACAAAAAAAAAATTCCCCCAATAATTGTCGTGCTTTTGAGAAAAACAAAGAAACATTTTTTTTCCAAGAATACAAATGCCTAGTATTTACAAGTATTTTTGTAAAGAAAAACTTGGATTTTTTTGACAATGAAATCATATTTTTTCTCCCCGAGAATGAAGTCACATCTTTCAAAAAATAAAACATGAGAAACAAGCCTTGCAACCTTAAAGCTACTGAACATAGAATATTCTATTTCGAATCGCTACTGCCACCTGCTGATGAAAAATGAAACAGGGTGAAAATGTACCGTTCTTCACATACACACCACGCACATTACGTCACATCCGCAGACAAGGTGCGGGAAATTCTAACCTGAATCCAGTCTGAAAATTATTGGCCAGAGGCTTGCAGGAGTACCCATTGTGAACAGCTAAGGTGTTAATCTACTAATGAGAAGGTATTTCAGTCATAAATGGTCAAATAAAAAGCTTATTGTAAAGTTATTTTTGGGAAAAAAGTTCCATATTGCAACTTTAAATAAAGTCAGATTTTTTGTCAAAGTGTCGTCGTGTCTTTTTTAGTTTTTGATAGAGTAAAGCCAATCTTAGAAAACTAGTTTTACATTGGGTTAAAAACATTTTTTTTGCAATATTATCAGTATGATGCAATCATACTTGTCACGAGGAGAAACTGTTTTAAAGTGGAATTTCCTATCTTCATGAGAGTTTTGTACCTGAAGTTGAGGATGAATTGCGGCCGTGATGTTTTGAGAATTGCTTTCTCTCGGGTAGTCGACGTGTCCCACCACGGTGAACACGTCCACCGGCCCGCCCTCGAAAACAGCACCTGGACCACAAAAGACGAGCACGTGAGACAGGACCCGTTCCGCACGTGCGCTTGCGGTTTTCTCTCGTACCCGAGTTAAAGAGCCGAATCCAGTCGAGCGTGTGTTGCAGGCCGTCTTTCATGGTCGTGTAGATGTTAGACCTCACCACGCCGTGAGGCTGAGGGCCGATCTCTAAAGCTGGAAGAACAGCGGTGCTGTGAGATACAACTTGTCATAATTCTAATCATCTTTACTTATTGAAATCATTGGAAATGCCATTACTCTGTTTCAGCCCACCTGTCCAAAAAACTTAGTTTTTTTTAATAAGGGAAAATAGTACTCTATTTATTTACGTTCTGTTTAATCATGTTATTACTCTATTTTTTTTAATCAAATACAATATTATAATGTATGCATCATGATTTATTGCTGCAATTCAATTCATTGTGCTGCTCCTTCTGGTGTATTGCAACAATAACACGTACCAAAACCATGCTTTCCCACAGAATCGAGAGAAAAGGACTCCTTGTCAGGGACATCAAAATGTATGTACCTCACTGGTATATCTGGCATCAGCCTCTGGAAAAACATGGACGGCGGAACGTCAATATTTTCATGGATCAAAAGATTTATTTACAGTTTTTTTGGTACATACCTGCAGGTGTCGAAATATGTTCAAGCAGATCCAGTCACAGTCTGAGAAAGCGATGACGCACAGGCCCATGTTGGACGTACTGTTGTGGAGGTCGCAGACGAGATCCACAGCTTGTGGACTCCCTTTGGGCCCCAGCAGGGCGTCCAGTTCCCGGGCTCGGACCATCTCGTAGGGGGGCGCGTCGGACAAGGGCCCGCTGAGGGTGAGGATCGGGGACAGAAGATGGGAAGAACTCTTGCGACCCGACAGGAAGTGAGGCGCTCTTACCTGAGGGCGGCGTGGGTGAAGCATCGGTTCAGGTCGGTGTCGAGGTATCGGCGGCACAGCTGAGTGGCGCGCGGGTTGGAAAGCACCGCCTGCACGGACGCTTCCCTTCCTGCCTCGGCGCCCGTCGCCGTCCTCTGCAGCTCCCTGACCAAGTAGATCCCGGAGAGCTCGTTGCCATGAGTACCGCCACAGACGGCGACCCGAGACAACCTCGGCAAGCGGACATCCATCTGATTGTATAGCATGCAAATGAGATTTGTCCTCCCTTTGATGGAATACACAGTAAGTTAAACACCTTACCTTACTTTATGAACTAAATTACTATTCGGCATTCAAAAATCCCAGATGACATAGGAGTTTCCTCGCACCTGCTCCACCCGCTGCCGTTATCTTTCTCTCCCCGCTCGTTTACGCTCTTGCACCCTCTGGCCGGGCATTCACGCCGCTTCCCCCGAGTCAGCACTCTTGCTTTTGCATGCACTGCACTGCATCGCAGGCAGGGTGTGTCCCGGGACGATATCGGACAAGAGAGCTCACCCTTGAGATTAGGTTGCAAGCTCAGAGGATGACGTCATCCGTCTGGTAACTGTTAACAGTGGCTGGGAGGGAGGCATTGATTTAATCAACTGCAGATGCAGGGTGGGAAGGCAGTACAAAGTATAAAAAGCGCTACAGCAGATAGATAAGGATTTTCTACCCTGCATTTATGACAGCTAAATAAATAAAAGCACTTAGGCTCCTCGATAAGATTTTTTTCCCCATAATATTATTTGAACACAGGCTACTATTGATTTAATAAGCTAACAGAAAGCAAGCTGAGCACAGAAAGCGCTAGGACATTACATTCAAATGAGAACATTTTCATTTTACATCCTTGGGTAGTATTTCAAATCAGAACTGATCAAATGCTAACGTTTGGCATTTTGCTAACATAAGTAGCAAGACATCATCCATCTGGTAATGAATACTGGCCAGGGTGATTTTTTTTTTCTTTACACAAATGAGTACAGACTTAAGATGTAGTTGAACCTAAGATACACATCATTTCAAAAGCAAGGCAGACAACAGTAAACAGATGTGACATTTTGCTGCATGCTTTGAAGGGGTAAAAAAGTGGAATGGTGAAGCATTTGTCCACATATCATGCATGTCAAATAAAAGTGATCAAAAAAGACTTGTTTGACATTACAGCATTTATTAAAGATTTCCTCGACTTGGATACAAAATCGCAAACAATGTAATTACGTCTTTTTTTTTCTCAGTCAAGCACGGATCCACGGAATCTCCCTTTTTGGTGACATAAAACAACAGGAAAATGACTCACCGTTCTCCATACATTATTATACATTTATAAAATCAAATGTTTTTAGATTCTTTGTCTTGATTAAGTACACTTACAGACAACAAGAAAAAAAGACGAAACACTTTTTTGGTGTCAATGTGCTTGCGTATGGTTTTTTTCTTTTTAAATCAGCACTGCATTTACTTTAAATGTGTCTATTCTTCACACCATAAAACACACATTTCTCTTTTAAAACAGACAAAAAATGACTCACTTCGGCCTCCAACCGTATTAAAACCTGAGCGTCCAGTTCACTCACACATTTTTCTGACAAGTGAGCGCAGGTTGTCTAAGGCGAGGAGGAGAGATGTAGCACACTAACTATCACAGTTGAACTAGATAACACCCCTTCTCCCACCACACTCGCACGCAAACACACGCACACACAGTCGCACAGCAAGCGACGTTACATTAAGACACAAATAATCAGATAAACTAGAACTTGTCTTCATGAAGGCCACCGATTGATCGCACAGATTTGAGAGATGGATGTGGAAGGAAGCACTACTCACAACAAGCTTGTGGGCCCCACCACCGTCCTGGAGGTCTCTTAGAACAGAGAACCTACGAGGAGCTCTTTTTTTTTTATCTTTTCTTTTTTTTTCTTCATCCTCCGTTTCTTTCGCGGGTGGAGTCGGTGGTCAAAATATGTCTGGGCAGCCCTCCCAGTCGCAGCGCTCCTTGGCTTCCCAGTAGCCGCCCTTATAGATGTGGACCTGCTCACCTGTGATTCGGTCCTGGCAGCGCTCGAACCAAAGTGCCTTGTAGAGGTCATGAGGTGCGCCTAGGGAGAACGAAAAGTCGTCATTAGTGAAGGAGCGAAAATCCCCGATAGGTTAGAGGCGAGCGCGGGAAGATGAAAAGAAAGGAATACTTGCTTTTCAGTGACGGATCAGTAAGAGAATCCTCATCGACAGCTTTTGAAAAAGAGAATTGGAACATGGATTTTTTTTTAACCCCTTACTCTGCTAATCCCCTGATCAGTCCCTCCAGGATTTTGCTGCTATGCGCCACAACCTCAAAAACTGTTTCACAATCAATATGGGTCACTACTTGGCAGCAAACGCTCAAAAAGGAGCTCATTTGTAAAAGAAACAGAATTGACCAAAAATAGGCAGACATCCTGGAAGGACCGCCCTATCCCGGTTGGAAAGGAAGTAAAGCTTATTGGATGGAACGGGCTCGAACCTTCATCGGAGTGGCTGTAGGCGCGCTGGCTGAAAGCTTCCCTCTCGCGCTCGCGCCGGACAATGCGCTGCTTCTCCTCCAGCCGCTGCTTCTCGCCGTTGGCCTCGTCCCAGCGACCGTCCTCCATGAGCCGCTGGTCGGGCCGGCGCCGGCTGTCCGTGGGCGCAGCGGTCTCCTCTGGCTCGTTTAGAGTTAGCGCCAAGGAGGTGAAGTAGTACATGGTCTCCGCGCCTTCACTGTGGACCAGCAGAATATGACAAACTGTCAAATAGAATTGAAAGGATTGCTCCAAAGTTCCTCAAATGGTCATCTCCACTCTTGCTGGTAGATATGCTCTAATTTAATGGCTGGTGCACTTAAATAAATGCCGCGCCTGAAATAGCCACGCCTACATGGACTTCATTTCACCACAATTCCTTATTGTTCATATTTTTTAATCCTTTATTTTCTCAAATAGTTCGGGTGCTGTCATTCCGAAAATATTTTCAACTACTTACGGCAGAGGGTTCCTTCGCCACACCTCTCGGGCTTTCAAGGTTTGGTAGACGGTCTTCTGTTTGCCCTCGGACCCGTTCTCTCCGCCGCGGCTACTTTGCATCACGCGGGAGAACTCCATCTTCTCGTCCCAGGTGCCCGACAGCACGTAGTGGGCCTTGCCATCCTTGTCCATCACCACACCGGTCACCTGAGGTGGGCGATGGCGAGACAGAGACGTCAGTCCTTGTGAGCAAATTCCACCATAAGGAGTAAAAGACAAAAAAACAAAAAAAATCTCACCTTTCTGGCCACATCTCTGGAAAAGTAACTGTAAGGCGCAAACTTTAAATGACAGCGGTCTCCTGTAGTGTGGTTCACCACATCGATCTCTCCCGACTAAGATTAAAAAAGATATTCATAACCATCACCGCCATCCAAAAACACGCCAACATTAAAACAGGAAAAAGGTTATGGATTCTATGCATAATGACTGTAACTAACCAAATGAACTAACTTCATTGCAGGAATGACGTTCCAGACATAGAAGTGAATGAAGATTATTTGCGTTTCTGTGGTGTATGGTCCAAAAGGGGTGCATTATCTTTAGATGTTGAAGTAGGATGAATCTGGAAAATGTATGCAAAGGGCAGCTTTCAATCTAACCTGATCGATCCAGAGTTTCCCAACTATGATGTTGTGCACTGTGGTAGTCACTTTCTTCCACGTGTAGTGATTGTTGCCCCTGTTAAAGATGGCGTGAATGGTGCCTGCAGAGATGCACACCGTACCAGTGAATGTTTGGATGCTTTGTGTTGTGAAGTGCTCTTACCTAACGGCATGATGGAGAGATATTTGCCCCGGAATTTGCTAGCGACGGTGATTTCCTGCCTAAGGGTCCAGCCTCGATCGGAGATGGCGTGATGGGCCGCGGCCGGCGGGTGGTGACTGACCTGGAAGGAGCAACGAGTGCCTAGCATATTAGTAACGGCGAATCAGTGATCAGTATAGTTTATTATCACCCTCTTAAAAATAATCGCCTGTCAGTTTTTTTGCAAACATTTTTTTTTGCCTAAATCATCTCCTCATGATGCAAATGGTTCAATTTTTTGTGTTTCCTGGAAAATATGAAAAAATGATTTGGGCGATTATTTTAACAAGGTGTCGCTAAATCATTTGATTCACAAGTGCAAGAAGCTAACAGGGCAGTCGCAATCTTCACTCAGCAGCCTCACCTGCTCGCAGAGGGAGCGGTAGCCGCTCTCCCGCCGGCGGTCCAGCTCGTACGTCTCTCCCAGCAGCGGGTTGAAGGGCTTGCCCGTGCGGTGGACGGTGGTGGAGTAGGACGACACGGAGAAGGCGGCCACGTAGCACATCTGCTCCAGCGAGCTGTGGCACTTGGTCGCCTTGTCCAGCAGCTCGTGGTACTCCAGGTCCTCGGACAGACGCTGCAGCATGGAAATGGGCTCGTTGAAGTTCACCTAGGGGATCAAAAGACATATTATGAGAAGACAGTGGAGTGTTTACACATAATAAAATAATGAGAAACTTACAGTAACATACACATGTACATAGATATGGAGTATACTTAAATCCCGGCCACTCACAGGCATGGGAATCTTGGAGAGCTCTTTGCCGATGCAGTTTTTCATGATGCTCCACAAGTTGAGGGAGTAGTTGGGCTTGTCCGGGATGCGCGTGCGCCTCTTTTTCAGCGGCAACAAATCCTGCGAGGGCGACTCCTGGTTCATGGCCAGAGGCTCCTCGCTCAGCTAAAACGGTAATTAAGATTTGAAAAGAAATCAAGTTGTCATTTCATAGAAATAACACTCTTTACAGCCCAGGAATAAAAGTTGTCATTAAAAGGTCAAAAATAAAGACGCTGCTATTGAGGATCAACCTTGTAACATTTGATAGGATAAAGTCAGAATTACAAGAAAATCTTCTATGACATGAGATGAAATCGAGAATTGAGGGGGAAAAAAAGGAATAACGACAATCAACTGTTAACCTAAATTGTAATTTATAAAATGCCATGTTATGAGAATAACATTCAAATTTGCTAAGAAACTATGTTGAAGTGAGCCTAAAAGATTAATGCAGTGCTTTTCCTGGATCTTAGGACATCTATAGGCAACTGTAAACGTGGTTGTTGGGTTTTTTTTTGGGGGGGGGGGGGGGGGGTGTTAGTTATCCACAGATTTTTGCGTCACTGCTCGGAGCATAGCAATGCAATTAAAAGTCACTTACCGACTGATCATCTGAACACATTTCACTATTGAATCCGCTGGCATTACTGCTCGACCTTCTGGAAAAAAAACATGAAAATGTTCATATTAACAACACGCACACACAAAATGAAGAACATTTGCGTTTCTGTGGTGTGTGTGCTTACTTGTGGAAGTGAGGGTCTGCGGGAACAGTGATGAACTCGGGGGCCTCTTCCACGGCGTCAAAGAACTCGTTGTCATCGTCCTCATCGCTGGCCTCGCCTTTCGCAGTTCCGACGGAACCTAACCAATCCCATGAGGAAATCGCAGTTGAAAAATAGAATTGGAATATGTTGTGATATTGCACAAAGATAAAATTCTACTTTCAAAGATAATTATGGTGTAAAACCCTAACTTCCTGAGATACTAAGTTATACAACCACAGGAATAACGTCATAAAGATAAAATGCCATATGATGCAAATGAAATGATAATTATTGAATCCAGCGGCCGCTTCGACTGTTATTACACTTATTGTCGGCGGTGGCGTTGGCCTGCCCGGCGGCCCCACGGAAGGCTCGCTCCAGGTGGTTGTGTTGCTTGGCCAGCTGCTCCAGAGTCTCCTCCAGTCGCACCCGCTGCTCCCGCTCTGCCTGGAGCGCCTTCTGCCAACGCTTGCTGTGCGCCTGCGCCAGCGCCAAGAAGTCTCGGCATGCCTTCAAAGTTCGCATCAAAAACGCGATTACAAGAAAGGAACTGGTCACGTTATTGCTTGTAATGTTTAAGAATAAAGTGAGAATTTGATATAAAAAGGAAGTAATATTCCAACAATAACAATTTACAATAGCAAAAACAATTTGTAATGTTTTATTTTTTAATTTCATATATTAAATAAGTGTATTTATGAGAATAACCATGTCATTTTCAAGTGTCAGGTCTTCATTTTACACAACAAGTCATATTATGGAACAAATAGTGCTGAAATTTTAAAAGCTACCGTGTATATATAGTCAGACTATTATGAGAAGAGAAAATGAGAATACGAGAAAAACCTTGTATCGTTACAAGAGTTACGCTATCATTGTAAATGATAAATGTACAAGATTTTTTTTTAAAAAGCAAAAATAAAGTGTTAGTTTTTCTGCAATGTACCAGTACAAGACGTTGTGCAAATCAAGTGCAAACTGACATTGATCATAGCGTTGGAGGTGATGCGGAACAGCGTGGCTCTCTCCGTCACTTGTCGAATTTTATCTCCCGCCTCTCCCGTCAGACGCAAACTGTCCAGCTCCGACAAAGACCTGTGCCACAGTTGACGAGCCGTAAATCATACGCTGTCACAGTTTTCATTGCTAACCATCATTTTTTTTAACTCTTTAGTGAGCAATTATTATAATATGTATTGCATAGCTGAAGATGGGTGGACCTCTGGAGAGCGGAGCCATGCTTGGAGATGAGATCGTTGCACGTGCTGAGATCCTCCACCTTACTGCCAAGTGTCCGAAGCGCCGACTGGACTTCGGAATTCTGTGAGCCGCCTCCTTGTCTGGAAGGTGCAGACGAAGGCAAGTGGGAGAAGTCGTCACCCGAGTCATCTGTTCACAAAGAGGGCAAGAATAAATCAATCCCATTTCCAGTTTGATTGTTGACATGCAAGAATTTTAAAGTGAAAATCATAATACAAAAGAAGTTGTACTGTAACAAGGTATTTATATTTTGAGAAATGTACTGACAATAAAGTCATTTTACATGATAACAGCTCTCATTACAGAAATAGCCAAAAATACGACAAAAAAAAAATCCAATGTTGCACAAATAAAGTTTTAGTTTTCGCTGCTTTGCTTGTTTTACCCGACTCAATTAGAAGGCGTGCCGCTTTGGCCTTGGCCAGCTCCAATGCGGTGATCCAGCGCTGTCGCTCTACCTCGCAGCTTGCCTTCAGGTGGTACGTCTGCGCGCCGCCGTTGGAGATGACGAAGTTGCATGCGTCATCCACGGTGATGGTCGCTGTCGCCAAGTTGATGGTGCCGCGACAAGTGTGGCCCATCTCCGCCTGAGTCCTGAAAAGTAAAGAGAAAAACTAATTATGACCGAAATGACAAATCATTGAAAAAAGAAAATAATAAATAGAGCAAAATGTAATTATGTGGCCTTGAAAGTCATTATTTTTTTTTGACATTTAATAAAATAAAATATGAATTGATTGGCGCATTTCCAACTGTGTTCTGAAAGTCAAAAGGAGAAACAATCATTGTAAAATAATAATAATAAATACATTACAAAAAATAAGACGACAAGTAATAAAAATTATGGAAAAAATATGCATAAAAATTTTATTTAAAATAAATATAATATTGCCAACGACAAACTATATGTTCATACATTTATAGCCATTTAAATTACAAAAATATATATATTTTTAAAGAAATATATAAGATGACACCATTAAAACATGTAAAATTGTGTAACCCATTTTCACGTGGGTCCAGATTATTTAAAAAAAGACATGAATAAAGTGTAACAATAAAATGAGCACATGAGATGATTCTACAACAAATCAATAAAACCTATATAAAATACAATTTTATTCATACCAGGACATTCAAAAAGACAACTACACAAACTGATAATGATTCAGTTACTGGTTTGTTCTACAACACATCAGAAAATCTGCAAGTGTTTATCATTTTCCAGTCTTATTTTGAAAAACTAAAATATAATCAGATGGCTTTCATGGAGGACAAGAGAACTATGACAAGATTTATTGTTTTGAGGCTTAAAACTCAAGGATTTAGACAATATGAATTTAGAGTCTCCGAAAGATTTATGAGTTTCAAAGTAGTTGCAGAATGATTTGATAATCAATGGTTTCTGATAAACTGATTAATTCTTGCACTCCTAATTCAAATGAAACTGCAGGCATCTTCTTTGTTATTCAGCAATGTCATACCTGTAATAGGACAGCAAGCCATTGCTCAAGACAAACCAGCGTCGCTGATAACCCTTGATGTAATTAGTCCACTTGAACACCCATCCCTTGTATGTGTCTCCAGCTGGGGTTGGAGTTGCTGTCTTGGGTTCGGACATCACAACCCCCTGAACCCAGACACCAATGCACAGAACCTTTAAAACACAACCAGACAGTTAGACAGAGACGGAAAACAAGACAACAGTTTTAGACTCTCCAGTGTGATGAGTTGGGGCACAGTTTTTACCCTACCGTTGTATGGCCTGACAGGTCAAAGTTCAACTAGTTGAAGTGCAAATAACACATCATTTATTGTCCCGTCCATGCGATGAAATGTAACAAAAACATGTTTACCTTGACGTGTCCCTAAGTTGAGAGCTTAGGCGAGCGGGCACCCAATGAAGTCACTGCAAATATTGACAACACCTATACTAAAAATGGCTACTTAGCTCACGGAGGCTAACTGACCAGCAAGCTAACGTCGACAAAGGGGGACAAAACGCGGCAAAAAGCATCCAGAAAGAGCAGCTGGCGTGGCTATAGATTGCAATGTCGGCGTCAAGTGGTTGAAACATTTCTCTCAAAGCGTGTGAATTGTGTCCGCTGTACAGCTGCGCACAACTCTAGCTAGCTACTTCTAACTAGCCTATAGTGCTAGGTGGGTCCACCCGGTGCCACACTAATTGCAGTCCGTGGAGAAACAACCCCTGCGCATGCGCACAGTTGCCTGTAAAGTATCGACGTGGATGTTTGTTTTAGTTTTCACCGCCAATGGGCACACAAGTTGATTTTTTTATGTTCCCTTTAAAATGTCAGTAGAATAAATGTTGAGGTCAAATAAAAAAAAAATGTTTTAAAAAGCGACTCCGGTGGGACTCGAACCCACAACCTTTGAATTACTACATTGTCAATCTAGAAGTCCAATGCGCTGTCCATTGCGCCACGGAGCCACCTGTTGGTCGTTCCAGACTGTGACTATATATTTCAATGCAGAGTCCGTCAAGCATCCCCCATGTATATTTTGAACAAGTATAAATATGTGATTTTAATTTATGATGTTATGTAAAACTAGAAAAACAAGAAAAGTCTGTGCCTATGGTTATATAATTGGGGCGTTTTACGTCATTTTCGACGTCTCTAATTTGTGCTGACAACCATGTGTGTCGTTAGTTTAAGAGAAGCATGCACATTACTCGTGCTACATACACTATTATAGCTGCATATACGGTACGAATGGGTGATACATTTTTATTTTTAATAATTAAACTATGCAACTATTGATAAACACTGACCTCTACTGGCTGAACGTCTTCATAACGCAAAACACACTTTAAGGTGCATTGTGGGATATGTTGTCTGCATGAGAACACGGAAATGGCTCAGCGTGTTCAGTAGAGGCTACTAAACCGATTTACACGAGCGCTGAATGTTATCAGAGCTCTTTTTAAAATATAAATATGTCTTAATTGTCATTTTAATTTAGGTTGAATATTGCTCAACAAACGTGCACTGTCTAGTTTAAGAACTTTCCGTCTGAGGGACCAATGTGATTGGTTTGATCGAGTCACGTGACGAGCTGGTTTATCCTCCGTTCCAGAGCAGACTCGTTGTTCGATGCGCATTCCGGATCATCATCCTCATCGTCATCTTCATCATCATCTTCATCCATCATCATCCTCTTCCTCCTCATCACCCGAGGGTTCCAGCCACGCAGTTTTCCAGTCACAGCAAAACGGCGACGTTCTCGATCATCATGTCAGCGAAAATGCGTAATTGCCGCTCCCAAGAACTGGCATAAAGATTTATTTTGAAAATGCATGCCAGTATTTCGTGTTTTGTAGGTTGTGAACACCACTTCGGAATTTGGGAGTGGATTAAGTTACAGTTGGATTATTGGCCTGCTCTTTCTTGTCACGCTGTTTCTCGCTAAATCGCCGAAAAGAAACCAGGTAAGCAGTGAAATACAACATTATTAGTTTTTCTCTCCCTTAACGTTTCATCACACGCATGCGCACTTCTCGCTCATCGGACAATTGGAATGGGGAACCCCGTTATTCCTGCACCAGGACAGGAAAAACAAAAGCAGCGTTGCACGGGCCCAGTACGCACTGCAGGCCCTGTTTAAAGAGGATATCAATCCCTGTATGGAGCCATTGTGCTTCCAGGGAGCATTGCTGTTATTATTTCAATGGAGGTTTAGAGTTACCAACAGCCCAACTCCCCTCCCCCTTCCCGCTTATGTCTGCCTTTGCAGATTACACAAATGGACATTTCAAACAATGAAAAATAAACGCAATAATGATCGCAATGAAAATAGGATTAAGAATAACACCAAGTCTGCATCAGATTCCACGAGACCCTGCAAATTGCAAAATGGCCCATTGCTAGCGGTTTATTTCTAGACTCATCACCCAAAAGCTGATCATCTTTGCAGCTGAGTAATTAAACATAGCTGATCAGTGGTGACTGTATGAGGAAATATGATATCACAGTAGATACCGTGAGACCTTGATAAAAATTAGCCCTCTATAGGCTGCACACTGATAAATTCCTGATGTCTGGTCTTCCTTGCAGCTAAGTAAATAAACATAATCGGTCACTATATAAGCAAACTGTGATACTGTTAGTTTAGTCCTCTTAGCAACAGAAGAAGATAGGTGACTTGAGCTCGTTTAACTGATAATATTCTGAGTATATACAGTACAGTCTTCTGGTAGTTACTGTTAGTACAATATAGCGAGCATTAAAGACAAAACGGCCAGTAGAAGTTCACCAGAAGTTTTCAATACCAATACAGACACGAAGCTTGTATTTTTGACAGGTAAAATGTCTTTCCGGCGAGGTGTGGTGCGGCAGAGCAAGTTCCGCCACGTGTTCGCGCAGGCGTGGAAAGCCGAGCACTGCCTGGATGACGTCCGAGTGTCGCGGGTGACGTGGGACGGCCCGCTGAGCGCCGTCAACCCCAAATTCATGGCCGTCATCATCGAAGCGGGAGGCGGCGGGGCCTTCCTGGTGGTCCCGATCGGCAAGGTTTCCGTACGCCTCCTCCACTTTTGCGTGTTTTTACGGCACGCCCTTTGACAACATTGTCCCTGCAAATAGAGCGGCAGGATCGATCAGTCGAGCCCGACGGTGTGCGGCCACGTTGCGCCGGTGCTGGACATTCAGTGGGCTCCCCATGACGACAATATCGTCGCGAGTGCCTCGGAGGACTGCACCGTCAAGGTCCGTCTTCATCAAACGTTTGAATTTCCCCTCTTTATTTGCCTCGAGCTGCTGCGCGGGTTTGTCACTTCCGGTTCGTGCAGGTGTGGCAGATCCCCGACGGGGGCTTGACGGCACCCATGACCGAAGCCGTCGTCACCTTGGAGGGGCACAGTAAAAGGGTGGGCATCCTGGCGTGGCACCCGACTGCTTACAACATCCTCTTAACGGCAGGTAACAAAAAACACCCCATGAGCGCTCTCGGAGTAGATACCGTGAGACCATGCAAAAATGAAGCTATGAGTTAATAAACAGATACCGTGAGACTATGCAAAAAATTAGGCTATGAGTTAATAAACAGATACCGTGAGACTATGCAAAAAATTAGGCTATGAGTTAATAAACAGATACCGTGAGACTATGCAAAAAAACAAGGCTATGAGTTAATCAACAGATACTGTGAGACTATGCAAAAAAATGAGGCTGTGAGTTAATCATCAGATACAGTGAGACTATGCAAAAAATTAAGTTATGAGTTAATCAACAGATACCGTGAGACTATGCAAAAATTTGGCTATGAGTTAATTAACAAATACCGTGAGACTATGCAAAAAAATAGGCTATGAGTTAATCAACAAATACCGTGAGACTATGCAAAAAAAACAAGGCTATGAGTTAATCAACAGATACTGTGAGACTATGCAAAAAAATGAGGCTATGAGTTAATCAACAGATACTGTGAGACTATGCAAAAAATTAAGTTATGAGTTAATCAACAGATACCGTGAGACTATGCAAAAAATTTGGCTATGAGTTAATCAACAAATACCGTGAGACTATGCAAAAAAACAAGGCTATGAGTTAATCAACAGTTACTGTGAGACTATGCAAAAAAATGAGGCTATGAGTTAATCATCAGATACAGTGAGACTATGCAAAAAATTAAGTTATGAGTTAATCAACAGATACCGTGAGACTATGCAAAAATTTAAGTTATGAGTTAATCAACAAATACCGTGAGACTATGCAAAAAAACAAGGCTATGAGTTAATCAACAGATACTGTGAGACTATGCAAAAAAATGAGGCTATGAGTTAATCATCAGATACAGTGAGACTATGCAAAAAATTAAGTTATGAATTAATCAACAGATACCGTGAGACTATGCAAAAATTTGGCTATGAGTTAATTAACAAATACCATGAGACTATGCAAAAAATTAGGCTATGACTTAATCAACAAATACCATGAGACTATGCAAAAAAAACAAGGCTATGAGTTAATCAACAGATACTGTGAGACTATGCAAAAAAATGAGGCTATGAGTTAATCAACAGATACTGTGAGACTATGCAAAAAATTAAGTTATGAGTTAATTAACAAATACCGTGAGACTATGCAAAAAATTAGGCTATGAGTTAATTAACAAATACCGTGAGACTATGCAAAAAAACAAGGCTATGAGTTAATCAACAGATACTGTGAGACTATGCAAAAAAGTGAGGTTATGAGTTAATCATCAGATACAGTGAGACTATGCAAAAAATTAAGTTATGAGTTAATCAACAGATACCGTGAGACTATGCAAAAAAATCAGGCTATGAGTTCATTAACAGATACCGTGAGACCATGCAAAAAAATGAGTTAATCAACTCCTTGCTGGTCACCTCTCTACCCGAATAAATCAATTGCTGTCATAGCGGAAACCAAGCCATCAGTTGACGTGGTTTTCCCCAAGGTTGCGACAACGTGATTGTGGTGTGGAACGTGGGCACGGGGGAGCTGGTGTACCAACTGGCCGACGCCCACCCGGACCTGATCTATAGCGTCAGCTGGAACAAGAACGGAAGTGCCGTCTGCACCGTGTGCAAGGACAAGGCGTTGCGCGTCATTGACCCGCGGAGGGGCGCCATCCTCAAGGTTGCCCGCCACGCTCATCTGAGAGTCTTCAAATGAATTCTGACACGGAATGACGGTGTCGTATGCTTCCAGGTGAGAGAAAAGGTCCATGACGGCACCAGACCCATGCGGGCCGTGTTCCTCTCCGACGGCAAGATCCTGACCACGGGCTTCAGCCGGATGAGTGACCGACAAGTGGCGCTGTGGGATACGGTACAAGCACAAGCGTGTCCGTGTAGATTCGAAATTTCAAGCCCGGCGGCCAGTTTTCTTGCAATAGTCCAATTTAGACCAAACGCTTGATGTCCATTGTAGCTCCCGGAGGATCAACAGTTCTTTTCCCGACTGTGTATTAGAAATTTCAAGCTAGTTTGCTTCTTCTGTCAAACGCAAAATATGTACATTGTATATAGCAGGGGTCAGGAACCGTTACTGTCTAAAGTGCCATTTTAGACCAAAAAATATATAAATATCTGTCTGGAGCCGCAAAACATTTGGACATTGCGATGAACAAAAAAAAAAGAAGCATCCAGTATTGTTCTACTTTTTGTCTTCTGTTTCTGTACTTTTTCAGACTTTGTTTTGCATGCATTTTAGACTTCTCTGCCTTTCTGTCAAATGTCTCACATTTTAGGTAATTTTATGGACATATGGTCATTTTCTGCCTGTTTTCTTCCCGTTTTCCTTTTCTCCCTCCAATATATGGCTTTTTTTTTTTACATTTTCCCCCCTGCCTTTTTTGTTATTAATTTTCTGACTTTTTTTTTTTGCAAGTTTGTGTAAGTTTTATGGTAATATTCAGTATTTCTTCTTTTGTTATTCTTTGAACATTTTCTTTTCTACCTTTTTTTAAATTAAATTCTCTGACTTTTTGGGCAATTTCATGGACATTTTATGGTAACTTTATGCTTTTTATCCTCCCTTTTGGACATTTCATGGTTAATTCTTTTTCTGACAACTTAAAAACTTGCACTCTGACTTTTTGAATATTTAATTGATTTTTTAAATCAAAATCATTAATTCGTTTAAACAATGTTTTATCTAAAATAAAAAAACAACATTAATTTTACTTTTTTTAGGTATTAAAGAGCCACACGTGGCTCCAGGTTGCAGACCCCTGGAAATGCTTAACCTCCATCTTAGTCCATCAGCTTTCTTATTCCCAAATGCACACTTATAGAAGTTCAAGTCGTCCATTTGTCGTGTTGCAGAAGGATCTCTCGGAGCCAATGGCGATTCAGGAGATGGACACAAGCAACGGCGTTCTGCTCCCCTTTTATGACCCCGACACCAACATGGTGTACCTGTTGGGCAAGGTGAGGACGCACGGCCTCGCGTTGGCCGTTTTCCCGGGCCGCCGTTAACGCACTCGTTATCTGGCTTCCAGGGAGACTGCACCATTCGCTACTTTGAGGTGACGGACGAATCCCCCTACGTTCACTTCCTCAGCCTATACAGCAGCAAGGAGCCCCAGAGAGGGGCGGGCTTCCTTAGTAAACGAGGGGTGGACGTCAACAAGTGTGAAATTGCCAGGTAGGAATTCCGCAAGACTGAATTTGGTCAGCGGGATGATGACAAAGTCTGAAAAGTGATTTCTTTGTGCTCGTAGGTTTTACAAACTGCATGAAAGGAAAGTGGAACCCATTTCGATGACCGTACCAAGAAAGGTAAAGCGTAATTGTTCTACCAGTCGTTATATGTTAAGTGTAGTTTTCTTTTGGTTGGTTTATTAATTATTATCGTTTTATTTTTTTGTTTTTTACTAAACAATAATAGTTAGTAATGTTAGCTTTATATTGCTGGTGTATTTTTTTATATATTTTTTTGTATTATTTGAAATAAATAAATTATTACCACTTATTAACTCATTCACTCCCAACCATTTTCACTGAAGCAATCCCCTTCACTCCTGGCTGTTTTACTATATTTTGACTGATTTTGCAAGGCCCACAGAATATTGTGTTCTATTGTTATAAAAACATGCATGAACCTACCAAAAGAAAGATTGGAGTCTCTTCTTTCATCAGGAAAAAAAAGTACATTTCTATCTGTTTCCGTTTTACAGCAATTAGCATTAGAATATAGCTAAGTTTCATCATAATTCACAAATCTATTTAGAACTGTGAGTAAATTTGCTTTTTTCAACATGGCCCTGGTTGATCTCTTTTGGTCTGCTGCCACCTGCTGGGCGTTTTTGTAATACCCATTGTGCGTCTTGTGCAAGAGGCTGCATCAAAGCCTACTATATGCTCTAACATAAAAAAAAACATAAAAAGTATAAATAGGTCTTTGAGACACTTAAAACATTTAAAATAGAACATATTTATACGTTTTTGGGAGCTAATGAGTTAAATGAGATAAATAAATAAAACACATTTGAACCAGTTTTAAGGAAAAACTGCTCAAATTAATGCCACAATATTACAGGCTTCTTGATAATAATCTGACAATTTATACATGAAATGTTTTATTACCGTAGCCACTTATCTTTGTTCGCTGTGTCTCATCCAGTCGGATCTGTTCCAAGGGGACCTTTACCCAGACACGGCCGGCTTAGAGCCAGCACTTCTCGCTGAAGAATGGATCGCCGGCCGGGACGCGCCGCCCCTCCTGGTGTCCCTGAGCGGAGGCTACGCGGCACCGCCGTCCAAGCACCGGGACACGGTCAGGAGCAAGCCGGCGTTGGCCTCGCAGGACTCGGCATCGGTAGCACCGGCGGCGGCCCCCGCAGCAAAAGAGCCCGAGGACGAGGAGCCACGCGCCGCTACAAGGGAAACGGGCGGGAACATGGAGAGACCTAAGCGAGAGGTGCGTCGCAACATGCTACTTTTCTTGTTGGAGTCGAGTTAAAAAATTAAAACATTTTAAAAAGGCTGGGCAGCCATTTTAGTCCAACAATTATAATTAAAACTAATTTACTCCCAGCCATTTTCACTGAAGCAACCCCCTTTGCTCCCAGCTGTTTTACTGGATTTTGACTAATTTTGCAAGGTCCATAAAATATTGTGTTCTATTGCTATAAAAACATGGAACCTCCCAAAACAAAAGATTGGAGTCTATTCTTTCATTAGGATTTTTTTTTATATTTCTATCTGTTTCAGTTTCGCAGCAATTAGCATTATAATATAGCTAAGTTGCAACCTGTTGAAAACACTGGCAAAAAAAAAGCTTGTTTCAACATTGCCCTGGTTGATCTCCTTTCCTCTGCTGTCACCTGCTGGCCATTTTTGTAATAACTACTATTTCCTCAACCGTTTTCTGCAGTTGAGAGGCTGCATCAAAGCCTTCTGTGTGCTCTAGCATAAAAAAACAAACATAAAAAGCATACAAATACGTCTTTGGGACACTTAAAACATTTATAATATAACATATTTTTACGTTTTTGGGAGCACATGAGTTAATTTATTATGACATTTTAAATTAAGCAGCTAATTTCCTTCTAACAGTCAAATACATTTAAAAAAAGATATTGTGCCAAGTACTAAGGTCTGTGCATTCCACAGCTAATGTCAGGTTTACGTTTTGTCTCGGAACACCAAATATGCATTGCGTTTTTTTTCTGCAGGACGACATTCTGAACGAGCTTCTGTCGGAGATGAAGGCGCTGCGTGCCGTGGTGCTGGCGCAGAGCCAGCGCATCGAGTTGCTGGAGAGGCAGCTGGCTCGTATCGAGGATGGCGATGTATGAGCACCACCTTTCGCTCTCCCGTAGAAGAAGAACCTTTAGGGCTATTTAATCAGGTAGTTGAACGCTGCTAAACTGTGATCAGATCCAAGACCTCAATTTTACCATGTAGCGCGTAAGGTAATCTGGTACTCTTTGATTCGGGGCTGGTGGTAGAAGAAAATCCAACTGTGAAGGATTAGTTGACGAGTTTTGTGAATTTAGAACTTGGTGTCAGTTGAACGTGGGTTTTCTTGTATCGCTGTTCAAGCTTTTTTGCTTTTATTTTTATTTGGAATGATTTGTTACTCCGTTAACTGTTGTACATTCCCACCTTCATATGCACTGATCGCAACACTTTCGATGTGGTTGTAGCAGATGGAATAAAGTGTCGTTTGTATTCACACAACTGATTTTTTTTGTCTACTTTTTGGGTTGGAATAAGGGTCACATCATCTTGAAATATTTTTAAGGGGAAAAAAAGTACTCCTTTATTCTCTAGAACAAAATTACAGCATAATAATTTGATTAACTGTACAAAAATACATCTTAATTGTATTTATTTTTTTAATACAGCAATAATCAGAAATACAGTACAGGCCAAAAGTTTGGACACACCTCATTCAATACTATGCTTTATTTCCATGACTGGTCATTGTAGATTATAACTGAAGGCATCAAAACTATGACGACAACTATGAATACTATTGAACACATTTGGAGTAATGCACTTAACATAAAAAGGTGAAAATAATCAACTACATACATAAATAAATTTCTCTGATGACTTTTTTGCACATTCTTGCCATTCTCTCGACGAGATTCAAAAGGTAGTCAGTCACCTGAAAGGGTTTTCCAACACTCTTTGAGGAGTTCACAGACGTAAGAAAGCCAAGAGTGTTCAAAAAAGTAACCAGAGCAAAGGACGGCTATTTTGAAGAATCCGTTTTTCGTTATTTCACACATCAGTTCATACATAGTTTTGATGCCTTCAGTGAGAACCAGCCATGAGAGTAAAGCAAATGTATTGAAGAAGAAAGTGTGTCCAAACCTTTAGGCTGCACTACATATTTTCAAATGTCGTAAAATTACACTTATTTAATACTTTATTCTCCTAACATTACGACTTGTCACGTTAAGGACATTTTCTTATTCTTATGTCAACTTTCTTAGTAATGTCACTTTACTTTTTGACAATTTTTATTTTTTTATTTTTTTATTGTAATATACCGTTTATTTGATTTAGTATACAGTATTTTAACCATCAAAACAAAAGTATCCCTTTTTTAAACTACTATTTTTGAAATGTCTTCCTCTTTCTATATATCGAATGTACAGTATTTGCTATTTCTCCGCCTCATCTCTCCTTCAACTCAGCTTGCATTTTTCCGCCTCCCCTCTCTCGCACGTTGGACTCGAAACAAGTCAAGTCTGCTGCGCCGCCACATCTTTTTCTTACTAACGAACCACTTGCTCACAACGTGGGTAGGTACTTATTTTTGCCACATTTATGAGGTTTTTTTTTAATGTATAATTTCCATATTGTGGAGTTTTGTTGCCACTGGCACCACGCGGTTGCTATAACTGTCTTTTTTACTACTGATAAGGTTGTTGTTGTTGTTTTAAATGTATTATTATTATTATTATTATTATTATTATACTGTTTGGACTACTAAAATAACTTCCATGCAATGCAAGCTGTCTGATGCGGCTCAATTGCCATTGCTTCAGGAAACATGCAAAACTGCAAGCTGTCTGCTCACTTCCTGTGCACGAAGACCTATTTATCGTTTTATCTGTACGCAGCCTACATATTGTGTGACACTGGAACAGTAATGTGGTTTATGCTATTATTAACTTTATTTTAAATGTGGCCCAAAAGTAGAAACCTGCAAGGAGCTTGAATTTTCAACGAATTTCCAACGTACAGCATGTGAGAAGGTCTAAATAATGTCTTAACTCATGGAATGGCTTCATAACAGTTCAATCATTTGGTGGATTGCTTTGAAATGCAATAACGCATGCTACAGTTTCTGCGTGCAGTGGTTCCGGAGTGGTACATTGAAACATGATTCAAGAAGAGGATTCATCGGAAAGCACAATTTTGGATGCATTGGCCTCTATTGTTATCGTTGACATTTATACCTTTGCATGAAGCTAACCACGCTGAACACACACTTTAAGCTTTTGAGGAATTTCAAGTAGCCTCACTTAAAAAGTCCAACTTTTCAAACATGTGGTGGGCCAGTAAAAGTGCGCACAGAGGGGATGTAAGCTTGGTCCAATTTTCACATTTCCGCATCCGAGTGGCTCTGGAGAAGTGCGTTGAAAGCGATGACCGAAGATGAGATTAGCCTCTCGGATAAAATGTGAACTTTCAAGATGAATTCAGCATTGTCTTTTTCTTTTTTTCCTAACAGATCCTGAATCAAAGTTATTTTTCTTGTTTTTAAGTGTGTGATTTGTCTTGACAAAGGTGGGACAGTATGTTGCCCAACAAATTTTAAGAAACCTTCATGCTGTGACTGTTGTCCGTCCATCTTTGTTTCAGGTATGGCTAACTCCGCCACAACCATCCTCTTGCTGTTTTTTATCTTCGTCGGCCTGGTCGCATTGCTCATCGTCCTGTACAAGAAGTTGAACAAGGAGACCAGCGGGGAATACACCTTGCGGCGTGTCGTCTATAAGGAAGGAGGGCTCCGGGACCGCGTGAGAAGGGCGGCGGCTTTCCTGGAGACTCGCCTGGGAGTCCAACTGTGGCCCCGCAGCATTTCCGAAGAGGACGGGGAAGAAATGCAGGATTTTCAGGAGGAGCCCAGACAAAAGGAGCGACGTTGCAGCAGTAGATGCAGCAGCAGCAGCCAGCCCAGTGAAGGTGAAGAAGATGGCAAGCCACAGGGGTGGGGCGTCAAGGCAAGGAGAGAGAGTGAGACGGAAGAGACCGCTGATGTGTTTATAAATTTAAATCAGTTCTCCGGGAGCGTCATGTGGTCTGAGGAAGCCTATCACACAACATGAGAAACTTCAAGTTTCCTTCCACTCGCCAATAAACCCCACACCTCAAATATGCCTCCTTCACATGTCAGACATCTAGGATTTCTCCAAGAGAGCGCTGACCTTGGACATAACCTATTTCCTCAAATTGAGTCAGTGCACTTGAATAAATAAATGCCATACCTTAAATAGACACCTTCACCGGTTTCAGAAAAAGGTAATTTCTCCAAAAGTCCAGATTGACCTCAGAAATGTAATATTCCTCAAATATTGGTCCCTGCTTGAATAAATGGTTTGATTCAACTGTGAATGTACTTGAAAATAAATGCCACACCTGAAATTGGCACACCTCCTTCACATGCTGTACCTACATAGGCTTTTTAAATCAAGGATTTTCTCCAAATATCCGCAGCTAGTGACCTCCGCTCTAATCATGACTCGATTCATTGCCGGGTGATTTGAATTAATAAATGCCATTCCTGGAATAGACATCCCCCGTTCACACGTAAGATTTAGAAATCCGTGATTTGCTCCAAAAGTCTTCAATGACTTCAGAAATTCTATTTTCGACTAAATGTGGCCTGGTGCCTATTAGATGCCCTGATCATTGTCACTTGAATAATAAATAAACACTACAAATAGAAAAGTCAAATATTCCCCTTGACAGATAACGACCTCCGTACATAGTATAAAACCAGAGAACACCACGTGTCTTGTCATAGACAGTATTTTATGGCACATCAAATTCATTTAAATGTCTACAGTACAGGGTAAAAAACGGATTTTTCTTAAACATTTTGGCCACCGATAGTTAGTTAGTCTGTGGATAAATACCTACGTACGTCCAGGATACCCTATCTGGGGATGTAGCTCAGTGGTAGAGCGCATGCTTCGCATGTATGAGGTCCCGGGTTCAATCCCCGGCATCTCCACTAATTTTTTACAGCTAGTTTGTAAAAGACAGGTTCAAACGTCATGAAAAGAAGCGTGAAATCTTACATAAACAGCAAGGCATCTCATCGAGGTATTTTTATGGTTGGCTAAAGGGAGTCTTATCTCCATTTTGATTGGCTTTCGGTTGGATGATTAACCATAAACGGATTTATTTAGATGAATCTGCGGATATGTTTTAATGAAATGACGAAATTACTATTATTGATGGTTTTGTATATATTTATTTATTTTTGTAAAGGCTGATGGGTATCGAGTGGTGGGGTAGGGCGGTCGACCAGTTGCTGATGCACACCCGGAACTACAAACACAGCAGGTAGGATTTGCATCTGTGCCGAATATGTAGCTAAAAACGCGCACGCACAACGTCAACACAACAAGATGGACGTTGGTGGGTAGTCGCGTTGCCGTCGAGGCGCTGATGTGTCGGGACGACGCCGAGTAGGATGTTACTCGCGTCCGCCGTGGTCGTGTGGGAATGGCTGAACGAGCACGGCCGCTGGCGGCCCTACAGCCCGGCAGTGTGTCACCACATCGAGGCGGTCATCCGGAGCGAGCCGCGCTGCGCTAGCGTGGTCCTCGGCCAGGTGGACTCTCGCCTCTCGCCCTACATCATCGACCTGCAGTCCATGCACCAGTTCCGCCAGGACACGGGTGAGTGATCTTCCTTCCCACCTTAGTTCTAGCGCAAAATAAATGACGTCTTGTTTTTGCACTTGTGCAACTAGTCCGAAAGTAATGGGACGCGGTGGGCGTACAACGTCAAGCGACAAAACGCATCAATCGGCAGAGAAACAAATTGATTCAGGGGTAATATTCAAGATGGACGAAATTCGAGTCCATTTCACTAAACGCCGGCGCTGTCCCGTGGTCTGTGTAAACGGCAGCGACCCCGAATAATGGAACGAAATCAAAGCCATCACATTTTACACCTTCAGAGGTAGTGCAGTTGTGCCTTGAGATACGACTTACCCGACTTACGATTTTAAAGCAGATCCAGCTCCACACGGTTGTATTATAGTGATTGAATGTCTGCTTATGACAAACACAATGTTCATATTTATGCTGTGATACGATAAAAAAAAAAAATGCCAGCTTGACTTTCCATAGCAATTGCATATAAACGGCTTACGGCTCCATGGTGGAATGACAATGCAAATTCTAGGGGTTTGTTTTAGAGAACCGTATCGGGTCAATCTTGGCCTTATTTTTATATATCGGGTACCCATGGAGGCTGCCAATACCAATCACAAGGCAAAGAAATTCTGACATTGACTCATTCCTCCTCGGCTGTAGTTGGCGCTATACTGCAGCAGTTTTGCACATTGGAGCATCGACATTTGCGTCAGAAAGAGAATATTTATTCACCATGTTTTGTCATTGTGTTCAATACAATTTTAGATTTCTAAAGTACAGTACTCTGTATCGGTGAGTGAATCAAAGAGCGAGTACTTGAACTGGTATCAGTCTGAGACAAAGTAGAGTTGATGCAGCCACTTGTGCCCTTCCCCAGGCACCCTTCGAGCGGTCCGACGCAGCTTTTACGAGCCCACTTCGGCGCCCGGCCAGGGCTGGCTGTGGGAGTGGGAGAACGACGTGGGCGGTTGGACTGCGTACGACACGGAGGTGGGCATCGCCATCCAGGCGGCGCGCGACCGCCAGCAGCCCTGGCTGGACCTGGCGCCGCTGGGTTTCTGCTACCTCATCGACTTCGGAAGCATGACGCAAATCAACGGGCAGACGCAGCGCTGCCGCCGCATCCAGCGACGCGCCGATTTGGCGTACCCCTTGGTGTCGGGGCCCCTGCCCAAATCCCACCACGCGTGGGCACTCGCGTCTGCGCCTCATCCAGGAGGAACCGTAAACCTTCCCGCTGGGGGTGCGGGAATCAGGATGGGCGGCGCAGGGGGAGGTAATGGGAGCGCGTACCCCAGTGGGGCGTTGCCCGCTTCCGCTGTCACCTCTTTGGGAGCGCCTTGTGCCTGCCAGCAGTGCATGCTGCTGCTCAGTCTCAAGATGGGCACCGTGTCCAGCGCTCAAACTTTGGGTCGGAGACCGCCGCAGACTAAACCACCCAGTCCCAAACATAACAGTCACCTGACTCCTGGAGGGGCCTTGTCACTGACACTCCCACGGTTGCCATCCATCTCACGGTCACTGTCCCCTCACAGGACGGCCATAGTCGGGGCGATGGGCGGCCCCGGCGTCATGGGCGGCGGTCTGGGTATGGGAAGTCCAGGTATCGGCGGCGGCTTCGCACACTCACTGTCCCTTCTCAGCTCGGCCACCGCCGCCCTTTCCCTTCACTCCGGCCGACCGCCGCCCCCGTCGCTCCCCCCGCCGCCGCCGCCCTCGCTGATCACCCCGCCTCACCCTTCCGCCTCGCCGCCCTGTCCGAGTCCGGCGGCGCCCACTTCGGGCCCGCCTCTCGCCTCAGCCCGCGCACCCTCACCTTCTGCCCGCGTCCTGGGGCCGCTGTCTACGTCTCTGCCGCAGCGGTCCGGCCTGGCGGGGCTGAGCCGACCGGCGCTGCAGCGTCTCGCCATGGCTCAGTCCCGCGCCCTCATCGCCTCGGGGTGAGTAGAAGCGGTTGACACATTTGCACATTGGATGTACAGTCGGTCACGTTGTCAGGTGAAATTACATCCGGCAGATGGGTGAGCAGAGCTCTTCTGATCAAAATCCAGAGAGCTCCACCTGTTGCTCACTGATTATCTCGCCAAGAGCACAAAGGGGGCAAGAGGTGTTGATTTGATTACCTTTTGCTGGTCTCTTGGTTTGTAATTTAGCAGTTATGCTGCAATAGAAATTAGTTGCCCTTTTTCAGGACTTGAAATTCTGGAACCAGGCCAAATTTATGTTTTTTTTTTCAAATAATTGTGGTTTGGGGAAAAATAGGGGCACTCTACTGGGTTGTTTGCTGTATTAAAGTGGAATAATAATGATATCGCCTGATATTCCAAAATAAAACCCCCCCGATATGTGTAACTTGATTTAAGGGTTGCTCATGTACAAGGGTTTCTTCCTCCCAGATGGAGGGCTGGCCTAATGCCTAATGCCGGGAGATTAGCTGCAATCCAAAGAACGTGACTTGCTGACATGCTTCTCCTGGCTTGTTGGTAAACAAACCAAGACTGCTACAGGGAGAATGTAATAACAATGACCGGAACAGGAAGTAAACTAACCTATTGTTTGATATTTATCTGTATTTTGAGAGGAGTTTAACGAAGAGATTTGATGAAAAATGTGGTGAGTTTGCATTATTAAACTGGAATAGTGAAAGATATCCTGCTAGAAAATTAATAATTTTGTTTGCCCTTAACCGGAATTAAAAAAATTGTGTCATTGACATCTCGATATATTATTTTATTAAAAAAAATAAAAATAAAAATTAGCATATAAAAGGGCGTGACATAATAATAATAATATTTTAAATAAAAAAGTACCATTCTTGGTTAAAAAAAAATATTTAGTGTTACAATCCAATTTAGGATTAGCCAAATTCTGTGAAAGTTAACAGAGGGAAAGATGAGCTATGCTGGCCAAATAAGCTTCCTTATGGCCTCACGGGTAATCCATGATGTGACGACTGAATGGCCTACAACCCGAGTTAAATCACCAGATGGGAAGAGACGGATTAGCGCTATAAAAGAGCGAGGCGAGGCGCGACAAGTCACGTCGCCGTTCAACTCAACCTTAGGTGCACGCGCGTTTATTTCGTCCCCGTCTGGATTATCGAAATATTCTCGGAGATGACTGTAATCAAATGTGGCCGACCGTAAGTATCAATAGACCTTTTGTTTTCCTTTATTTCGAAAATTTAAAGCAGAAAATAATGTTTTGCCATTCGTGTGAATGCTTGATTTTAATGTACTTGTACTTCGGACGCACACTAATTGTAACCTGACACAAATAGCACATTTTGTTCTTTGAGATAGGAACTCTATAGTTCACAAGTATATTTAGTTGGCAACAAACCACATGGGTTCATACCTCATAAGATCACTCTTGATTAATGTTTTCTGGTTCTCCCAGTATTTTGTTAATAAAAATACACCATGTGAAGGCCTGTCCCCATTTTTTTTTCTTTTAACCTCTAAAAGTGCTTTAACACCTGAACCTCACAAGTCCATGACTGCGCAAAAGCTCCTTAACCTGCTGACGTGGGATTGAACATGACATGCTGCAGCCAGCTGTGTGTACACACCACCTGTTCACACCAGATCGGTCTTAGCACCTTAACGCTGACCTGTCAGCGGATGTCTTTTGTGCAGGGTGCCGACGGTTCCCGTGAAGAACCTGAATGGCGCCAGCCCTGTGCACCCTGCCCTGGCTGGTAAGCAAATTGATGAACATTGCAGCAAGTTATAACAGCTATACAGTTGAAGACTTGAGTCTTACAACATGACAACCTTTTTTTCCCCTCTAAAAAAACATTTATGGCATTTTAGGGATACATGTGATAGTTTAACTCATTCACTGCCAGCCCAGTAAAAAGCGATCTTTTGACGTCTATAGCCGTCAATGGCAGCGAATGATTTTTCATTCTGATCATGAAAAATCCCAAAAGCCAAAAAGTTTAACATGTTCTTTTCCTAGGGATTACCGGTATCCTCATGAGCGCGGCGGGACTTCCTGTCTGCCTGACCCGTCCTCCCAAGCTGGTGCTCCATCCACCGCCGGTCAGCAAGAGCGACATCAAACCCGTGCCCGGCCTGGGCCACTGCTGTCGCAAAACCACCAAGAAGCAGGCCCGCAAAGGTTTGGAAAGAAAAAAACAAAACATGCTCAGGACAGGAAGTGCATCAAAACGCATCACGTTCTGCTTTCTTGTCATAGGTAGGACCCCAGAGGAGGTAGTGAAGAGATACCTTCAAAAAGTCCGTAATCCCCCTGAAGAGGTAATTTATTGGTTAATCACAAACAAATATTGGAAATGTCCCTAAAAATGTGGGAATTTAAAAAAGAAAAGAAAAAAAGGAAGCAGGTCACTGATATAAAATGTTTGCAACTGTGCAGGATTGCACCATCTGCATGGAGGTCCTGTCGGGACCGTCGGGCTACAAAGGCCCCGGCGTGGGCGGCATGTCCCGCGCTGAGTCGGTGGGCCGCCTGGCGCAGTGTGGCCATCAGTACCACCTGCAGTGCCTGGTGGCCATGTATAACAACGGCAACAAGGACGGCAGCCTGCAGTGCCCCACCTGCAAGACCATATACGGCGTCAAAACCGGGAACCAGCCCCCCGGCAAAATGGAGTACCACGTCATCCCCCACTCGCTACCCGGACACCCCGACTGCAAAACCATCCGCATCATTTACAACATTCCTCCTGGCATTCAGGTAGAGGCGACGTCGTATTTTGCAATACCTCTCGTACCTCTCGTACCTCTCATATTTATATTTAGAATTCCACAGTGTTATTCCTACGTGCAGTGTGTTTTTTTGTTGTTGTTGTTGAGGTAATGAACCTGTTGCTCTCTTAAGGGCCTGGAACACCCAAACCCCGGCAAACCCTTCACAGCCCGCGGCTTCCCGAGACACTGCTACCTCCCGGACAGCGATAAAGGCCGCAAGGTATGCAGAGAACACCTGTTTGGAAAAACCATAATAGGCAACATATTGTTTTTTTCTTAACTCATTCACTGCCATTGACGGCTATTGACGTCCAAAATTCATTTGAAGTATTTCTATTAGTTTAAAAAAAAAATCCACTTTTGTTAACAAGAGTATGAAAACCTATAATTTTTTTATTGTACATTTAGAACAGATATAACATTTATGATTAATCGTGAGGTAACTATTACTCATGCGATTAATTACAATTAAAAAATTTAAATCGCGTCAGGCGATTTATATTTTTTGATCGTTATTAATTGCATGACTTCATGAAATAACTATATATATAATAACTATATAATAATATAACTATAACTATATATATAATAATATAAGTGGAAACAAATGTTAAACTAATAGAAATAGTTCAAATTTGTATTTGACGTCTATAACCGTCAATGGCAGTGAATGAGTTAATATATGTAGTTTTACCCGTCTGCTTTAAACACACTGCAAAAACATCCACAAGCATATGTGGAACAGTTGTTTTCATACTTTTTATACCAAAGAAGCACCTAAAAATAGCTCTCCAAGTAAGTAAAACTGTACATTAATAGTTATTCTAGCCATTCAAATGTATTGCATAAGGTAAATAAAAATTTTACTTAAATACAACCCCCGCTATTCGCATGGGGTAGGCGGACCGCTACTCGCTAATGTGCATGTTTTTGTAAATTTTCACCCCCACGCCCATTAGTGGTCACAAAGCTTAAAAATGGAAGCTAGTTTTACCTCGGTCGTTATACTAAAAAGTTGAAGCCAATTTTTTTGAGCTGCCACTAGAGGGAACCCACATAGCACACTTTGAGAATCAGTAGTCTAAAAAACCCAGCACAGCATTGATAAGTGGATGTGTGTTGACGACTGCATAAAACTTCAGAAAGTGTAAGACAGCCCTACTTGTTCAGGTTCTGAGGCTGCTCCTGGTGGCGTGGGACCGCCGCATCATATTCTCGGTGGGCACCTCCAGCACCACCGGCGAGTCGGACACGGTCATCTGGAACGAGGTGCACCACAAGACGGAGTTTGGCTCCAACCTGACAGGCCACGGTTACCCCGACCCGGGCCACCTGGACAACGTTCTGGAGGAGCTCAAGGCTCAAGGCATCACAGAGGACGAATGTCTTACCGGAGAATGAGCCAAACGTTTAAACGGATCATGTGGAAAATCATCTTCGGGGGAGGTCATTTTTACCTTCAAGCAGGGGTGGGGGAACCTAGTTTTTAATCGGGCCCATCTGCCGAACCTCAGAGGAGCTGTTTAGAAAGCCCCAAAACGCTCATACTTTGGCGCAGATGCACATAACCACCGTTTACAGCGTCGGAATGGAAAAACTACTTTTGTTTGCATTTTTAGGCTCTGAAACATAAATTTCACGTAAAACTACCAACAACATTTTTAATCTGTCCTTCATACGTGCTTAAAGTTAGTCTTAGCGTTTTCACAGACGTTTTTAGCGTTCACAAAAAAGCGACAGTCGTTTTCTATTTGAAATTGCGTCTTTAGGCTAAAAAAATGCTGATGTCATGTAAAATAACAGACAAGACAAACTTTGTAAGCAATCCGTCAAAGGTGGTACTTTGAATGTCTGCTTCATCGTGCCCATAACGCGTCCGTCTGCCGACTGACGCGTGACGCACTTGCTTTCAGGCTCCAAAAGGATGATGTCATGTAAAATAGCCAACAAAAGAACATCGTTCATCTTCCATCACATGTAAACGAACCCTACAAAAGAAATAGAATGTAGAAAGCCGCACTCCAAGGTTTGCTTAACATTAAGACATTTTTGCTGTTTTTTTAAAAAGTTATCAATCATATTTTTTGTCCATTTTTAACATTGTCTTTGCATTTTTTCCAAATGCTTCACTTTTTACATGGAAAACGGTGATTTTCCGTTTTTAACCGTTTCAACTTTCAAAAACATTGATGTCATGTAACCGACAAAACAAATTGTTCTTGCTTTTCATGTTACTTACAATATTTTCCCATGCATTCACGATGGTGCTCTGAGGACTTCCCCACCCCTGTCTTAAAGGCACAGTAAGAAAACAAAACCCCACATTAACCGTGATCGGTTGCATGACCTGCGATATTGCGTTTTGACACCACTGTGCACACATCTAGTACAAGTCAGTCAGTGTTAAATTACTTCATACTGTGAGACTTCATGTCAAGAATGTTAAGTGCCACCCTGGCAACTTCATCTGAGCATGGACGTTTGCTGACCTCTAGAGTTACTTTTTATCAACCGCCATTCCATTCTGTTCATTTTGTCACTTCTGACAATATTGTAAAACCTTCAGCTGTCATATGTTTGTATTTGGATTTCGCTTTGACTTGTTTTTTATATTTATTTGCATTATTTTATGTACAGATGGACATTTCTTAGTTGTTAATGCATCATTGTTGTTACTTTTTTTTTGTCATTTTTGCTATGAAATCGTACAAAAGCGTTTATATTTTATGTATGGATGTTTGCACCTTGTATGTGTGTGTTATATATATGTTATATATGTGCACAAATTTGCATTAAAGTTTGCTTGTTTTTCCTTTTATTTGTGTTATTTTAAAGCAGAACCTCTTTTATTTTAGAAATATCCATTTTTAATAAGTGTATTTTTACTGAATTTTAAATTCACATTTGAAAGATTTATTTAAAGAACATTTAAAACTAACAATAACAACTACTATATATATATTTATTTTATTTTATTTATTACAATAAATAGCCTGTACATTAAACTATTAAAGTTAACAGAATACGCAAATATAAATAGAATTAACTGAATTTGCTCTAAAAGCTTTTTTTTTTAAACAACCTTAAATCCCTAATTCATTTTAATATGACATTTTACATATATAGAGTGCATTGAATTGATCACAACTGCTGTGTTTGTCTTAGAACAAGTTTGTCCTCTCATCCGAGAAGGCTTCACCAGTTCATGCAACAAGGCTTGATTAGACAGCCCAACCTGAGTTAGTGTGGAAATCCCAAATATTCATGCACAGATGCATAATTATGCTCCAATTTATGCACCCCACCAGCAGAAATGGTTGACATCCTTAGGTTGTAAACGACCATTGTTAAGATGCCTTGCAGGCCTTGGTGGAAACTCCCTCATTAATATTCCATTCAAGTGTAAAAACTACCTCTGCAGTGCAGTCAGTGTGGACTTTGTTTTTGTTGTTTGTCGTAGAACGATGGCTGTTTGCAGTGCCATTAGTTTTTCCGCTAATTCGCGGAATTCCGCTTTTTTTTATTTCCAAAAATAAAATTTTACAATTTTTTAAGTGGTAAAAAATCCGATTTCGTCTCTCTACAGCGTTCCATTTTAGTGTTTCCGTAACTGAAATGAAACGGATCTTGCGATTGGCTGAAGTCTCCGTGTTGACCAATAAACGCGCTTGTTATAAAGGCATAGGAGTATGCCATTGTTTGTTGACCAATAAACGCGCTTGTTATAAAGGCATAGGAGTATGCCATTGTTCATTTCGCACACGTTTTTGCCGGGTGTTTAAAGAAAGATGTCCGTGATCGAACGCAAAGATGCTCCGCGAGTTAAGGAAATTGACAAGATCGTAAAAAACAAGTTTCGATGGGAATGGTTAGAGAAGGATATATCTACAAATGTTGGAAAGAAGACTGTGACGAATTTGTTCAGTGACTTTATTCGGAAGATCGATCGTGCCGGGAAAGCGCTTTGCATTTGGTGCCATGATACCATTGACTATGGTGGGAGAGGTTTCAAAGCTCTTGAAAGTCACGCAAAGAGCAAAAAACACGTGAAAGAACTCCAGTCAAGAACAACAAATTATTCCATGGCTGGAAGTTTCGGTGCCCAAACGAAAACTCCAAAACTTTACGGCCTCCAGACCTTATTGACATCACAATCGGAAGCGGTAATAGAGAGACGTGATCCACCCCAACAATCTGTACCAGTTGCTGATAGAGTCGTGGATTTTGAGGTAGGTGGTAAACTTTTCAAATTAATCGAAATCAAATTTTCGAAAATATTATAACGTAATAAAAATGGCCATAAATATTTAACATGGTTAACCATTGACACAAACTCAAATGAATGCTGCATGTTTGCACTTTTCAGGTTTCGATATGTTGACTGTCTTGATGTACGCAGTTACAGAGATGATTTTAGTCAATCATGCATTCGACGAATGCATGATTGTGTTTTTACCAGAGCTTGCTGCATGAGGTATTTTATGTTTTTGTTATGCATTATGTATTAAATTAAGAATGATTGATTAAATGATTTATTGCATGGTAAATATTATTTCCAATGGTTAAAGAATGATATGCATTTCTGAGCGTTTCCAACTTGGAGCATAAAAAGTTGAGTTTTCCATACCGACAGATGCCGGTCTGTCCTAATCAAGCCTTGTTGCATGATCTGATGAAGCCTTCTTGGATGAGAGGTCAAACGTCTTCTGAGACTAACAGAGCTGTCCAGTTGTAATCGATTCAATGCCCTGAGGAAAAAAAAAAGTTTTTCAAACTAACAGTCAATTACTTGAACGACGTGAGCTGCGCCGGTTTATCTGTAGATTAGTCTGTCCCTTGGATTAACAGTCTGGATTACTTCCATTTTAAACCCTGAAAAAGAAAAGAAAGAGAAGTTAGCCAGTTGGCGCACCTTTTTTTTTTTTGCCCTTTGGGTAAATTGGTAATTGTCATATTGTTGGCCTTATTTTTGTATATATATTTTTTATTTAGGGGGAAAAAATCTGAATCGGGTTTTATTGCCATGTAAGTGAAGAAATTTCACAATACTAGGAATTTGTCTCAGTGACTGGTGCATGAGACATAAACCAGTAGCATTAACATGACAAAAAAAAAAAAGATATAAATAAAGTAAAACTAATTATTCCAAGTTAAGTAATACTTTACCTTGACATGAATTTATAGAACATACGTATGATTGAACAGACAATGAAATGTTTATGTAGTGTAGATGGGAGGAGAACAGCGCGAAGAAGTAGTGCAATAGCAAAGGTATATCATAACAGGAGCAAGGTTACATAAAGTGACAGTTTGATGAAAAGTGACAGTGCAGCAGGGTGATTCAATTGCATTTAACAGTCCAACATCACAGGAGAAGAAGCTGTTCTTGTGGCAATAAGAGATAAAGTAAGACAGTGGTTAACACAATCATTCATAGTAATTTAGAAATAAAGTACATTTTCGAAAATTAGGAGGAAGAAGTATGAACATTTATATTCCTACACCTTTATATCAATTTCATCATCAAAATGTCAAAAATTCTTGATCATTTATTAATATTGTTATGGTGTAATATTGTGTACAATTACAGGCAGTACACTTCCTAGCCTTTACTACTACTACAGCTACTACTATAAACTATTTAACTTTTTCCTTAGCTTTTTTTTGTACGTTTCAGTGGTGTGGCCATGAAATTTGTGGCCACAAATTAGCATTTTTCGCAAGTTGTATTATATGTCATGTAACGAGAATAAGGTTGTGTTTTTCAACGAAAAAAATTATTAAAAAAAAAAAATGTGTATCTTTGCAGGATGCAAAATGATCTTAAAAGAATTAAGATGTATTTTTTTATATTATCAATGTTGAGAAGAAAGTCATTTCAACAAGTGAATTTCAACAATACAAATGTAGAGTATATTGGACTATATTCTCAAACACATTTTGTTAAAAAAAACTAGGGCTTTAACCTTGTAATAATAGTTTCCCCCCCCCAAAAAATTAAATAAATCGACTTAATCCCTACAGCGATGTCATATTTAAGTGACGTGTCATTATCATAAAGAGCTTTTAAGTGAACCCAAAATAAGGAGGGGGGGGAGAGTAATTGCTTTGGTATGTTATTTTTATTGGCGCGCCGGTGTTCATATGTACTGTTTGCACTTTGTGAAAATGATCCGACGTGATAATTCATGTCGCAGACCCCAGTTTGAGAAGCACACACCGCAGAGAATAAACTGATTTGACAAAAGGTTTTAGAGGAAGCACAGTCTGGGCTGCTTGGTCGTCAAGGGAAACAAAAGCCAGTCTGCTCATTCCTCCCCTCCCCCGCCCGCCGCTCACATTTCAGCAATGGCGCCCGCTCACACTGCTGCCTTTCAGCTAAAAGCTTTTTATGTCACAGCCCAATGCAGCAGCAGGAAGGAAGGCCGAGCAGCAGGGGCGGGGAGGGTGGGAGTGGTTCGAGTGAAAAAGAAAGGCCTCCCTCTGCCGTCGCCGGGGCAACTGTGACATCATCGAGCACTAAAAGCTTTTAACCGGATTGCTCTCCTGCTTTAGGCCCCTTATTGAGTGCTCTTTCAGTCTGTCCGGGAGGGGGAGGTGGAAAGGCAGGCTTTAGCGTTTGCTTCCCCATTCACCCCGCAAGCTCACTGCACCACACCAAACCATAAAAGCCTTTCAAAGCCAAAGCCCTTTGGGTGGGGAAAAAAAATGGCTGCGGGAGATGATTTTGGCTATCTTATTCCCTCCCACCACGGCGAGAAGCACCGGCGGGCCCCCAACTGGACCGACGGTGAAATGAAGGCCCTGCTCTACGTTTGGGAGGAGAACCACAATGAGCTGAAAACCAGCAAGAGGAACGCCAAGGTTTACGAGAGGATGTCGCAGCGCTTCTTCCAGCTCACGGGCGAGCAACGCTTTAAAGAGGAGATCAAGATGAAGATCACAAACATGTCCTTCCAGTACAGGCTAGTCAATCCCAAACTTCTCCATCTCGCCCTAAAAGTGTTACTTATTGTTTTTTCTTTTTCTTTTAAACAGGCGACTTAAATCCAGTGCCACGGAAAGCGGCGAGACGCCCGATTGGCCGTATTATAAGGCCATCGAGAAAATCCTATCCAAGCCTTTGGAGGTCGGACGGGGCAACTGGGCCGAGAATCGGGCCGAGTCCCAGACCTCGGTGGGCGCCGGGACTTCCTCGCAAGCCACCGACAATACCTTGGCTCAACCGGAGGAGGAGGTGATGGGCTTCCTCCCCGAGTACACGGGCTCCTCGGACGAAATGGAGGTCAAGCAGGAGCTGGACTCTTGGAGCTCTGACAGTGAGCGCACGCAAGGTTCCAGGTAACCACCAAATCTACGTGACGTCACGCGTACTCCTTCCCTCTGTGAAAAGTATTCACAATCGAGTACCGGCTCTTATCTTGCGCTCATGCCATGACATCAATCCCTGATAGTCCCTGATTATCTTCTCCTCAGCTCCCATCCGGTTTCAAGCAAGCAAAAGAGCACAAAAAGACAGCATTCCCTGAAGCGGAAGAAGCTGCAGCTGATGCAGGCCATGTTGCGGCAACAAAAGCGCTCCAACCAAGCCATCGAGGACACGTGCAGGGAGGTCCGGCGGGCCCTGCACCAGCAGAACCTGCTTCAGGTCCAATGTATGCAGCTGCAGGAGCGCATGATGAACCTTCTGGAGAAGATGATTCTGCCGTCATCCACAAGCGGCAAGAACCAAATAAAAAATTCCAATGTAGCTTCCTTATAGTCTATAAATGTAATACATGCATGTAAAAATGCATGAGCTTGTTTGACTTGCTGTAGAATTAAATCAAATAGTTTGACATTATATAGGTGGTGTGTGTGTTTTAAGTAATTTCTGTGGCCTGATGAGCTTCCGTAGTTCCCCAGACTGTGGGGAAAAAACAAAAATCACTCATTGTAGTACTTTGACCTGAGTTGAATTGTTTACAGCAGCGCGGGAGGACACGCCAGCAAATTCTGAACTCTACTTTATTGATAGAGAATTTTAAAATCATACCAAAAAAACTCCATAGATTATATAAAAATCAAACGATAAAAGAGAAATCATTTTGAGGATACTGTGCTAACTATGTGTTTTTAGATTTTTTTTTCTAAAATCAAATGTATTTTACAAGTAAAACTAATATATCATAAGTCTGTGTTTATTGATAAATGAATGAACCATTTGGAAATGTTGTGCCTGTTATGTCATTTAATAAATAAATAAAATTCTTACTTAACAAAATTAAATAATTTCAGAAATACGTCATTTAAAAAACATACTTTTTTGCATTAGAATTAAATTAGTACTTGAGGAAGAGACGAGTGCGCAAATAAGTGTTTTTTTCTAATATTCTTTCAAACTTTTTTTTTTTTAAGTAAAAGGATATGCATTTGTTAGCTGCATAAATAGAATACTGAGCCAAAAATCCTATTTTAATGAATTATTGCTAAACCCCATTTTTAATCTATTTCATTTTGTTTATATTTTACTATCTATCTTAAATAAAAACGCATTTAAACCATTTGTTTGTTTCACTTTTGGACTGCCCCCGCCCACCCAGATCACCAGCCAATAGGATCGAACCATGAGTTTTGAATACTGAGCCTTGCGGCGATTGGCCAAACAGGGAGAGGACGGACAAGGTGACGCGCAGACGTTACGTTGTCATGGTTACCGTCAATGTCGCTTTGTTCAGACTGCCTTATGCGCGTTCATGTCAAGAGGTGGAGCGTTCACGACACCGCCGCACATGGAGGACACTTAAATCACGACACGAATGCATTGTTTGGAATAACTGCCCCTAAAAGACAGGGTATCCGTGGCGTAAAAATGTCCAATTGGGGTGTTTAAAAGCTGCGTGGATTTTTTTTCTTTCTTGTAGCCTTCAGCATCGTACAAGGTAAATATAAAAAGTTCGGCAGCGTTCGTAACAGATAGTAGTAAAGTAGTAGTTGCTGCGGGAGTCGCTAATGTCTGTGACTACGGGCTGTAAAACGCAAAACAGAAAGCAAGAAAAAACCCAATCTCTTCCTGCGGTTTACTTGCAACATGTTTCAAATGTGTGCCATTTAAAAAAAAAAAAAAAAAAAAAAAGTGACCGAAAACCAAACGTCTGGTTGTCATTAAACTACTCTTGTTTAGGGGGAGAGCCAGCTGGCACTCTGCTCCGGAGGAGGATATAAAAGCCTTCTGTGCGTTTATCCTTGACAGATAATAACTCACCCAAACCGGACAGACTTGGATCTCTTACTTACTATGCAATCATTTGAACGTGATATTTGATTATTATTTATTAGAAGTTCTAGTATGAATGTAACTTGAACACGTTTTTCAATAGAAACTGAAAAAAAGCACTGATATCATAAATCCTTCAGTAACATTTGACTAGTCTTAATTGTATGAAATTGTAAAAAGATGTTAACCACTGTTGAGTGGGTCACGGTGTACTCGCCTTTCAGGGTTTTGGGTTAGAGTTTATAGCGTTGGTGTTACGGGTTGTGGGTGTAGATTTGAGGTTGGTGTTTGGCAGGGGCGTGCAGCGGGGCTAACGAGGGAGTGTTTGCGAAACTCTGGTGTCCAGGTTCAGATCAAGAGTTTGGGGTTAGTGTTCTGTTAGAATTGTAAGCATGGCTGGACTGTCCATCTGGCATACAGGGCAGATACCCGGTGGGCTGGCCTCTTTTGGGGCCGATGCAGTGCTTTTTAATTATTATTTTACCATTTTACCCCAAGAAACTGGCCCAGAATTTAGAGGGTACCAGTCCATTAATCCATTTCGAATATAGATAGCAAACTGAAACATCATCAATAACCATCAGTGGCAGAACTGCGTGTTCGTCGGGCTGGGCCGGCGTGCCTAAATCAAAATGCAAGGGCCGATTTTTTTGTACCAGTCCAGCCCTGGTCCTAAGGGTCAATTGTGAGGATCAATAACACTTTTGGTTAACAGTTGAAACTCACAATCTTTTCACCACAGTTTTAACTGTCCTTGTCTTTTTGTGCAACCGTAGTATGACAACAACACAATAGTGTTGGCAACCAAGATGAGGATCCAGAGACAACCGGAAGGTGCAAGGAGACGCCTGGATTTAAGCGCATCCGGCGAGCTGCGACGCGTGGAGGTCCACCGTGGTCGGACAGGCTACGGCTTCACCATCTCGGGACAGTGGCCATGTTTGTTGAGCAGCATCCTGGAGGGAAGTCCCGCCGACCTGGTGGGACTCAAACAAGGCGACGGCATCATGGCGATCAACGGCGCCGACGTGTCTACCGCTTTGCATGAGACCGTGGTGCAGATGATTGGTCGCTGCATCGGACCGCTACGCTTGGTCGTGCACACCGAAGGCCGTGTCATCGGGAACCCCATCTTACATGACGAAAAGTTTTTAATAAGCCCCAAAAAGGCGGGCGTCCTCCGCACCATCTCACATGATTCAACCAACTCCGACAACTGGCGCCACATGCTCGCTAGCAAGCAGAGGCCACTGTCAGAGCCGGATATGTCCCAGTGGTCCAAACGGCGGAGCGCCGAAACACAAGAGCCAAAGAATGAACGCCATTCAGTTTTTACAGACAGCGAGGAAGCTAATACAGACTGGAGCATTTTAAACATGACCTTGGTGGTGGGCTACCTCAGCTCCACAGAGCTGATTTTGAATACGGCGCAATCGGAGGACGACGGCTTAAAGGCCATTCGGGAGCGAATACGCCAGCTGGGCACGGAGCAGGATACCCACACGCTGGTCGTGATGAAGATCACGTTTGACTGCATACGACTTTGCGACGACATGGGAGCCATTTTAGCGGCCTTTCCCACTGAGAACCTAGTCCTTGGGGCTGTTTGCGCCGAGGACCCTCGTTTTTTTTGCCTGGTGACCACCGCGCACATTATCAATGGCTGTGCTCTACAAGACTCTCCGCTGAGAGCTTCCTGCCATGTTTTTTTCATTGACCCAGCGCTGGGAAACCACGAGGAGCACGCAGGCATCGCCGGGCGCTTCGGTTTCGACTGCACCCCCGATCCGGACACCTCCAGTTGCCTGGAATTCCCCCAGGCTCCGCCAGATGTCCTTCATTTTGTCACGGTCTTGTACAGCGACATGGGAGACGGAGTGGAGAGGCTTAGAGTCAAACTGGACGCGGAGGCTCAGCAGCAAGCCAAGGAGAACGTCCAACATGGGAGTACTAATAGTATCGGAGACAGCGGAATTGACAACGCCTCACCCCCTGAGGAGAGAGCCGCCAGGGATTTCCCTTCTGTAATCCAAAACCACCCTGGGGTCCTCCTCCCCACCTGTCCGTGGGATAATCCCACATCCCCAGATCATATCCCGAGAAACCTCTACAATAATGGCCAAAGGTATCATCCAGAGAACAGTGGCAGCACACACTCCCTTTCTGAGTCGCTACCCGGGCCCGATTCTCTCACCGACTTTTACGGAGGGCCCCCGCCTCGGCTCAAGTTCCAGTTTAAGCCCCCACCTCCTCTTCACTTTTTGGGTAACAAAAATAGCCTCTCAGAAGAGCTTCTTCAGGGCAGCCAACGCTGGTTCTCAAAGCCAAAGTGGCCCAAAACCCTCAGTGGTGACCCAGAGCCTCGGGTGACATGGAACAACGACAACAACCGGTTAGCTGGCATCGGCCTGGGTGCCGGCACACAGAACCTGCCACCCGCCATGAGCCAGATTCCCTCAGACCGGTATCGGTCTGCCGAGATCCTCCCGATGATGCCCCCCAAAGAGGAATGGACCCAAGCGTTTGTCCACCGGAAGAATGAGCGTGGGAAAAATGTGAGTTACCCCTTTAAATTACAAGACCATTTTTTACATATCATAACACTATAAAGAAGTTGGAATTTTAAGAAAAATCAAAAAAATGTTTTTACTTATTTAACTTTTACTTTCTTTGGGTAGAATGACTTTTTATGCAACCGTTTTCTTGTCATATGAGAAAGCTGGCTTCTAAAGTGTTGTTATACTTAATCATGCCCACAAGATGTAGCTGTGGATCTACTTAGCAAAACACACCTCATGTGATGACTTTCTCTTAACAGCAATCTGGTCCCACTACATCACAGATTTTTCTGTTCAAAATTTAAAAAAAATTGTGTTAAAATAAGTTTATAATGTGTCCACAAATGTGTTTAAATACATTTTAATGTAATTATATTGTGAAGGAGGGGCATATTGAAGCTTAAGCTACATTAAAAATATTTTAAATGTCTCTCTTATCGGTGCTAGGTCTGGAACGTAACTATCTTGATGAACAGGAGATCACTGTATACTTAATTGAATTAAAGAAAATATATGATTTGTCCTCTGACAGGGCTCCAGGTTTTGGGGCTTGGGTGTGCTTCGTGCCTCCAAACGCCGCTCTTCAAAGCGTCTTAGCCTGGCCCGGTCTCTGGACGACCTCGAGGTAAGCTTTGCATTTACTGTGCATGGTGACAGACCACCACAACAAACTGAGAATTGCTTTTGATGCCCAAAACATTTATTCACGGATATACAACTAAGAAACGCGCCTGAATCGACACTGACCCACTCGCATGACTCGAGTTTAATATCAGTGGCTTTTTTACATAGCATTCACCATTCACTCCATTAAGTGTGTCAACCTTTCTTACAAATGCAACACACTTTTGCACAGTGATATTGGGTGTTGTTCCTGGTATCTGCCGGAGCCATCCACCCAGCTTGTGGGTTATTGTCCCAGTGCCCAGATCACCACTGCTGCCTTTCCCCACCAATATTTGTCCTAGTTTTTTCTTCTGTCCTTGGTATTTCTGCACCTTTTCATGCTCCTTTTTCCAGATGTTGCTATCAATTGGGATTGCTGCTTCTATCACAACTGCTATCTTCTGATCTTTATCCGCCACTATCTTTCACCAGTTTGTGAGTCTGGATCTGAAAGTCCCATGATCTGAAAGTCCCATAAGATCTCGGTGGTACATGTTGGTGGAGTGTCTTTCCATGACAGCCCATCTGGCTCCTTCTCCTTAGCGGGCTTCTGTTGTCTGAGGCACCCACTAAGCAGTTCCTCCCTGGGGGGCATCATCTTGATGTATTCATGGAGGAGAAAAGAAGCAAGAAGAGATGTATACACACATACATAAATGTTTGGGGCTTAAACTTGTTCTACTTGGAACAAATTTTCTTCTCAAATCCAAACTCCGAAGTGATTCATTACCATCATTTACTGGCGTGTCTTCATCATTACAGTAATGTAGAAGCGTGAATTTCACTGACAAGCTGGGAAAGACCCCCTTCCAAGCCTACCTTTTGAAACCATACTTGACGAATATATTCGTCTGTGGCAGTAAACGGTTGGATTCTAGTTGACAAAATAAACTATAATGTACTGTAATGCATGTGGCCAAGGGGAGCCACAGTCGCCGATGCATTACAACACACAAATATGAAATGACAACACTGTGTGCTGCTGTAGGCTAAAACTCACACCTATTCACTTGCATGCATACAGCTCCTGACCTCACTGACTAGGCCTCGCCCCTTAAAGGCACACATCCAACACACCAATACTACAGTAAGTACTATAATTACACTTTCTAAAACCAGTTCGTCTTTAAATACGCTTATGTTTTTATACATTGCAGTGCTATTTCTTTTATGGGAAAATAAATTTTAGTTTTAGTGTGGCTGGAACAGGAAGAAATTCTTTCCGGCATTCCTGTCCTAGTTGCTTTGCACCCTTGTCGCTCATTAGACACGACTGACTTTTTTCCCCCGTGGCGCCTGTGGGCGTCGAAGGGAAGGCATGAAGAAGACACGGAGGCGGGATGTGGGAGGTAAACAGAGAGGAGGAATCTGCCGCGACCAAAGAAAGAGAGAGAGAGAGAGAGGGAGGTAGAGCGAGAGTCACGGTACGAGTCTCCCAGTCACTGTTGGGATTTTGGGCTCTCCCGCACGTCCAGCTTCCGCGAATGGACCCGTTTCCGTGCCATACATGGAGCCCACCATTACCCTCAACTCTGTAAGTCCTCTCATCTCGCTGGCTTTGTGCACTGCTGCGGAATGTTTCTCGTCATTGGTCGCGTATCGGGTCGGGCCATCTATTGTTGTAAAAATGCAAAGTGATCAAGTTGATCATTTTTATGTGAACAGCCAAAAGATGACTTTTCTTTCCGATGTTTTACCCGTGTATGTTTTGTGTGGGCATGATAAAAAAAAATGTCACTGCCGTCTTCCACCAAAGACAGAATATTATTTTTCTGAGTGGGTGTCTATTTGGGATGCGGCGTTTAAGTGGCAATTAATTGGAGTATGGCCTCTAATAGAACATGGACAGTGATTTCTGACCAATTCTGCAGGTACAGCGTTATTTGTTTTTTGTCTTCTATTAAAGGAAATTACTGCATATCTGTTTTGAAGTAAAGCACTTTTTATTTAAGTGGACTTGGCAAATGATTGGGCCACAGCATCTATAAGAATGGAAATCATTAATTGAGGACGTACCGCCTGTTGTCTGGTTTGGAGTGAGATGTCTTTGGCAATTAATTATTTTGGGTATGGCTCCGATAGATGCCCACGATGAGAGGAAATATGGCAGTTGTCTCTTTTGGGGTGTATTCCTGTAGACCCGGTGATAATTTAATTGGTTTATGACTATTGTAAGAGGAAATATCATCAGCAAATTTTTGGGTGTAAGGCATTTGTTAATTAGGAGGACCTGGCAAAAAGGGTAAGGCTTCTATAGGAACGGAGCCAACTTGTTAGAAAGTAGTCTGTTTGTGATGTGGTGTTTTTGTATTCAAGTGGATCTGGCAAATTATTGGGGCACGACTTCATTTAGAGCGGGGCTAGGAAATATGGTATTTTGAACAGTGCACAGCACACCTCTTTTGTCTGTTGATGTTAAGCGGGCGTTTAGATGGAAAAATAAGTTGCCGTTCAGTTGTGTGAATCTGGCGGCACAGGCGGAACACAACAAACTTTTGACTGTCAGCAAAAGGTGTTGTCGGGCAAACGCTGCCAGAGGAGAAGACATTTTCTCACCGCTTTCATTTTGCCTTCTGCTGGCCACGTGCTGTGCGTCTGAATATGCGACAGCCAAATAAGCCGAGGAGCAGATGTGATTGCGGTTGCCGAGTTCATTCTCTGACCGACTGACCGCCGCTGGAAATCTCGCGTTGCCATGACATCATCTGCAAAGACAACCATGGAGGATTTCTAAATGCTCGACACTCAATCACGCAATAGCGGTGCTATCTCTTGAAATTCCACTTTCAAATTTACAGTTGCCACCTCCACTTATTTTTTTCGGAGGCATCTGAAGATTGGTGTGTCAGTTGGGGGAATGAACGTTTAAAAAAAATGTTTTATTCAAGTTGATTCATTGGCCACTATTAATGGAAATAATGTTAACTGTCTGTTTTGAGTGTAGTGTATTTTTATTCAAGTGGATCTAGCAAACAATTTATTGTGGCATGGCTTCTATAAGAATGGAGCCTACTAAAATAAAAAACACTGTCTATTTAGGGTTTGGTGTTTGTTTTCAATGGACGTGGCGATTGAAATATAACATGGCTTCTACAGACCACAATTAAAGGACATCCTGCACACCGTGGTGTATGACATTTGTTATTCATGTGAACGCAAAAATTAATTGATTGGGGCAAGTCTTTTATTAGAACGTAGCCTACTATTACAGCAAATAGTGCCAGCTGTTTAGTTGGGGTGTTTGCTTTTTTATTCAAATGGGCCTGGTGTTTAATCAGGGCATGGCTTTTATCATTTTGCTATTGTGGATGTTAGAATGAATCTGTCCTTCTAAAGGAATAAAGATGAAGCTATTTTTATGAGTGCCTTTTTTTCAAGCAGCTCAGCTTCCCTGCATGACCAAAGCGATTAGATGTCAGAACGTAAACTCAGGAAGTGAACGATCACCCTCGCCCTCGCATCACGCCGAGTGTGCCCACGCTGAGCTTTGTTGTGAGATGGGAAAACGGGGGCAAGAGTCACCAGGCTAATTATACGTGTCAGGTTTCAAGCTCGGAAAGTCCATTTGGGGTGTTTTTTGTGAGAGCGGAATAGCAGTGTGAGGGTGTGGTCACGTCTTATGTGGTTGCCCTCTAGGCTCAAGCGAGCGCAGGCCGTTCTTTTTGATAATACATTCTGAGGGGAGGGGCTTTTATGGAGTCGGGCGTTCATTTTACATATTGCATTACTTCCCCCATCAGCCCTCTACAGCAGGGCAACCTACAGCCTGTGGGTCAACATTCCCAAAAAATAAAATAAAACCTTAATTGCATGACTTTCTTCTTGTAGCTTTTTCTGTACTTGGCCTGTGAAAATGTTATTGTCATGAAATGTAAATTGTGTTTCTATCATAAAATTTTATCTTTATTTTCCAAAAATGTTTTCCTTTTACTGTTCAGATTTTTTTCTCTCGTAATATTCCTTAGATCTAATAATTTTTCCTGATCAAACTTATTCCTGTAATACGTTCCGTGTATTTCCAAATCAATTCTGATTATATACAAACTGCAAATTCAGATTTTTGTTGCCTCTAACTAAAGCTTTATTTAAACAAAAAATACGTTTTTCCGTTTAAATGTTCTTTTAAATGACTTCATTCTTATTATTTAAAATGTTTTATTGAAACTTTTTTTTTCTTTCCTTCATACGATTTTTTTTGTGGTCACAATATTGCCATCTTTTTTTTCCTGGTAAAACTGCCGTGTTTGGTCTCATAATAATTGCAACTCTATCTGCGTAATATTCCGATTTTTCTCCTGACCATTTTTTTCCACCACGGAGACTTTATTCTCATACAAATTTCAATCTCTTCACCGTAAAATGGGGATTTACCACGCCTAACACATGACATTCGCCATCGTTAGCAACACTCTTTCCTTGCGTTGGAAGGAAATCTCTCCTCTCTTATCAGTCGCTCGCCGCACCCTGTCGCTCCCTCTCCTCCAAAAGGAATTCGCTTTGATGTTATTTTCGTTTGTCATCCATAGCAGATAACTGCGATTATCTTAATATGTAATTAGGCATCTTGTGACAAGCAAAGCGTCACATGAAACCCATTTGTTACTGTGGCATGCCAACAAAAATAACTGCTCCACTCTCCACTTGTTCATAAAGGTGGTTTTCTCCTATGTTCTATTGTGACTTTTTTCTCTCATAAACTATTGACTTTTGTTCTTAAAAACTGGCACGACACTCACGTAAGATTCAATTTATTGATTTCATAGCTTCATTTTTGTAGTGGCAATGATATAGCTTATGTATGAGCTGGCCCAAGACATAATCAAACATGCTTAGAGCCCCGCAAGGTGTTCTGGCTAGTTCCAGGTCACGTATTGTGTTCTCACCGCTACCCTTGCGTCGCTATGTATCAGGTGGCTTCATGTTAGCGTGACTTTTTTTGTAGGTTTGATGGTAGAAAAGGTCTCTCGCAAGTTCTTGGTCACGTTGGTGGCTACAGATTAACTTGACTGTTTTTAAAGGGTTGACCATACCACACGGTTCTCGGAAATTACTTAGTGGCGTCACATGTTCATATCCTTACGCTTGTATTGCGATGCTAGAAGGCTCCAAATCAGAATTGTTCATTAATAGCTGTTGGTAACATTTTGAATATAAAATGTGCAACTTTTTAACGTGATGTAAAATAACACAAAAAATTACCAGTTGGAGTGATCCCCATCGCAAACTTTGACGTTTGATTCAACAGGAGTCATATGGTTTCAATTTATCCCGACTGTGTTTTTCTTCTTTTTCAAGCGAGACCAGAGTACTAAAAGGAAGGGGGGCATTGTGGTTTTGTCAAGGGAAAGAAGGGGGGCTTATGATTCCTTCTCGACAATGTTGGAGAGACTGTATGTATCGTCGGTCGGGTTTCCATGGCAACTGCTGCCGAATGAGGAAACCACCCCCTCCACCCCCTTCTTCTTCTTAGTCCAGTGCTATGTCAAATTTCAGGGTTTTTCCCCCTCCCTCTCTTTCCTTGACTTGTACAGACATGGTTGGCCTGGCTTTGGGTGGGGAATGTTCAGGTATGCGCGCGTCTACTTTGTCTTAGGTGCTGCTCGCCGAGCAGTCAAGGGAACAATGAGTCTCAAAAAGAGACTTTCCTTCAAGAGGACGTGGAACTTCAACACCGTAAGTAGGTTTTTTTCCCCTGCGGTTGCAAACTCCTTTTTTCGTTCGAGTCAGCTTTTTTTCGGATCTCTTTGTGGCTCATCCCTTGCTTGGGAACAGCTGTTTGAAGTAGTGGGGGCTTGTGGTTATTTGTGTCACTTTTTCGGTGACTGTGGATACATGCTCATCTGGTTTTTAATACCAACAGCATGCCTCAACAAGCTCAAAGGAAATACTAAGCTACTCTTCCAGAGGCGCTAACCAGTGACAATATCATAGAGGTTCACTTATTTGCATCGGTATTAGTTTGTTTTTGTCAGGGTCTCGCGCGTTCCTTCGACATGTGGTGTCCAGGTACGCTAGACTCAGCAACCACAGAAATGTTGGAAGTGCGTTTACCAACCAAAGTCAACGCAGTACCCGATCGACACAGGCTAACTGAGAGTTAACTCATTTGGTGGACTTTCTTTGTGTGGTGGGGAAAATCTAAAGAGAAGCAGTCCCCCTTTCTGCAGCCACCCACTGTGGACCAACTTGTCATCCAAGGCGTCAAGAGGAAGGGAGTGTGTGTGTGCAAGGGGTGATAGTGTGCCTGGGTCATTGCTTAGGGGACAAGGATGGTTGCGTGTGTGGTCCCTCATGAATACGTAGACTTTGTAGCCTCCGTAAGTTGGAAGTATTTACTGCGCTTGCCACATTTTCGACGGGCCATCAAGTGACTTTAAGCTGTCCTATCATTGGATTTGTAAATAACATGATATGAAATTCGAAAACACGAAAAAGTGATTATATCAACAGCCTACTGCTTTTCACCGGATGCTCCATTCCTACAATTGGATGTCTTTTTACATTTGTCATCTCAGTAGGTACATGCTTCACAAGTTCAGAACATTTGCTTCAAAAGCAAACATAACGTCACAAAGTGTGATGTCTTTCTTCCTCAAAACCCATAACAGTCACTATGTAGTTACGGTCTGAGGTTTTGGTTGTTTTTAGCTCCAAAGCGACACGCAGATGGTCAGTCTGTGTTCTCCTGCTTCTGTTTTTTCGCTTTAACGTTGCCACTCCACACACATGGTGGCTACCGCGGAAGGTGGGGCGGGGGGCGGTTCCTGGGTGTCTACTACACGGGGTTGAACACGGGCAGCTGGAGGGTTGTAAAGAGGCTACGACAGACAATTAGCGGTTTAGTGGGTTGCGTCTGATGGAGCTTTCACATGTGGTCACAAACCCAAAAACGGAACAAAACGTCACGATCGGGGCTCAGACGGCACGATGGCCACGACATGTCTGAGCCTCTGCTGTGGCTCGTCGACAATGTTGAAAACAACATATTGAGTCTCAAATCTTGGTTTTTAGTCTTGCTACCACCCTTGTGCTTGCATCAGGTTTCAAGGTGCGTTCATGTTAGCGTGACTTAAGGCAGCCATGCCTTAAAAACAGGCCTGGATTCAAATTAAGGCGGAAAATCCAGATTGCCAAACAAAATACTGAATTCCTTGCTTTCATTCCAAACATCCAACAGTTTTTCTGAAATGACGGTGACCAAAACAAAATTCTGGATTTGCCTGGACATACGTAACACAGTTTGCATGTCATTGTCTACCCCATTAACGAAGATGGCACCAGCTCATTGAACTGACATACGTAGGGCTCGTACATATTACAGCTACATTCAGCGAAATAGTGAGTGTGTATTTTTAATAATTTTACTTAAAAAAATAACTAGGTGGCTCCATGTCAGCTAGACTCTTTCTCAAAGATTTCCATCAATTCCCTGGTTGTAAATAAAACAAATGATATGTCAAACAATCTGGACTGTCTTCAGTAAAGTATGGCTAGAAAAAAGCTGCTCCTCTGTATCACAACAAATGCCAGTGGCGGTTTTTCAAAACAATCGCACTGAAACCGTGACAAACATTATTTATTGACTGGAGCCAAGGCATGTACTCCCAAAAAGTTAAGAGTTTGAGTGAAATTTCAAGATGAATACAAAAATACACAGCAAACTTTACAGGAGGCGCTTATTTTTTTACAATCTAACATTTGAATGCACATGGGACAATTTTTCATTTTTGTCAGCACTTTACACAAATTGCTGTTCTCTAACAAAGAACTCAATTGCAAATTTGAAAATTTCCCGGGATGTCTTCTTCCATGCCTTTTTGTGTGTCTTCTAGTCTCTCTATCTTTTTAGAAAATGTCAAGGCACACCAACAAGCAAATGTTGGCTACACAGATTCATGATGCACCTTCAGCCTTGTAGTGGGAGAAACAATGATGCATTATTTGAAGTAATTACATAAGTTTGACTACATGGGGGTCTGCTCCTACTTGTTGAGGGCATCTCCATGTGCACATAAAAGCACTCAATGGTGCTATTAGCAAGTGAATGGAGGACCATTAGAGCCCTGATGGCCCCTCTTTTGAGAATGCTTAGCTTTTAGGGCTCTGAGGATCACATCAAACAAGGCGGGGTGGCTCCTACACTCCCCGCCCTCCTCCCTGCGGAGGTGTGAACAACTGTTAAAGGGGCCATCCTTCCACCCCCTCGTACAAATTAACACCAATCTCCACGAGCGAGAGTGTTGAGATGCCTGGAGACGCTGCTATCCACTCACTCTGCAGGAGGTCATGACAGCAGCCTCTCACTAATGTCTGCCTTTGTTCTCTTTCAGTCGGCGGCTTCTTCGGACGGCGGTGAGTACAGCACTTTTATTTGGAGCCTATTACGTCTGCCTTGTTGATTTGGTCTCACATTTGTCAAATGACCATTTTGTGATCGCTGGAGTTCAAAATTCCAAGCAAAAACAACTGTGCAAGACTGAGTGAAATTTTGATGATCACTCTTGTGACTACAAATTCTCAGACAAAAATGTTATTGTGGCCACATTATAGACATAAAGTGCGCACATACTGGAGCTTCATAGATCATCCTCCAATTTGAAAGCAATAAAACAATATTCACTTGAACAAGATTAAAAAGAAGCTTGTCACTGATAATTGTCAGTCTCATGCGTGTTTTGAACCTTGCAGATTACAGTGGCGTGCAGTTGCAGGGATGCTGCAGCCACAGCAGCCTGAACAGTAACGGCAGCCTTCCGGGAAGCCACCGGGGACTTCCGGAACAACGCGTGGCCAGCTGGGCCGCCTGCTTCGAGCGCCTTCTCCAGGACCCGGTGGGCGTCCGCTACTTTTCGGTACGCCCACAAAGTGCTCTACCTCCCCCGCTTCTTTCATCAGCATGACAACGCTATTCAAATGAAGATTTAGTGTGGAAATTAGGATTTCCATTGGCCAACAAAATAGCAACTCTACAAAGGAACGATAGAGTGCCTTTGCTGGTTTACAGAAATGTAGACCTAAAATCCAACAAATTGCATCCACAACAGCTGTAAAGCAGAATTTTAAAACCACATCTCACAAAGCAAGGCAGTGCACTGATTTTGGGTCACAATCAACAAAATACTGCCAAACGCTCATCAAGCTCAATTGTGCTGTGGAACAGATTTGACCCCTTCTGTCGCCAGCGTAATCAATAAAGCAAAATTGCAAAAGAAAGTTAAATTTCAACAGGCACTTGGAACTCAAATAAGAAGTTGTCATTTACGTCTCTACAGGAATTTCTCAAGAAAGAATTTAGTGAGGAGAATATCTTGTTCTGGCAAGCCTGCGAATACTTCAGTCATGTTCCTGCGACTGACAAAAAACAGGTAAGTCCGCCAAATGTCGCCACCTTGCCGTGTTCTCAAAGATGACCCGACGTGTGTTTCCCGTAGCTGTCCCAGAGAGCTGGCGAGATCTACAACAGCTTCCTGTCCAGCAAGGCAACCATGCCGGTCAACATCGACAGCCAAGCTCAGCTGGCTGACGACGTCCTCACGTCCCCGATGCCCGACATGTTCAAGACGCAGCAGCTGCAGGTACAGCTTTTGTGATTTAAAAAAATACAAGCCGATTTTGGGTTCAAAATGAATGAAATCCTAAAGTGAATTTGCCCACCATGACCGGCCTTATTCTAGTACAGTGGAACTAATTTTCTCCTCTGTGCAAAAATACAGCATGCCCTTCTTTCGCTAGCCCAAAAGGCCTAATTTGCCCTGCGTATTCCCATTTGCAGATCTTCAACCTGATGAAGTTTGACAGCTACTCCCGTTTTCTCAAGTCTTCCCTCTACAAGGAGTGCATGCGTGCTGAGGTGGATGGCCTTCCCTTGCCGGATCCCTACCAGATCCCCTGCAGTCCCGCGCCATCCAAACACAGCGCCAGCTCGGACCGCTCCACGCTTTCCACTCCCAAGAAGGTCCTTTTTTTTCCCCGCGGCCTTTTGAAGAACAAAAACTCCAATTGGTTGAGCTGATGTCGTCTTTTGTCGGCATACCTTGCAGGACGGCCGGAAGCAGCGTTCCGGGAGGTCGCTCAACGAGGACAGTAGAGAAGAGAGCGCCGACAAAAAACGTGGGATTTTCTTCTCATGGTCACGCAATCGGAGCTTTGGCAAGGGTCCCAAAAAGAAGGACATTGCCGACATTAACCTCGGTAAGTGTAACGCACAACTTCAAAGAAGTTTTTTTTCTCCTTTTCCTCTAAAGGGGGGTTTCTTCTGATTCTGTGCAGACTATTGGGGTAGTAACGGCCGAAGGGAGTCCCAGGGCTCCTTGTCTTCCAGTACCAGCCTGGAGATGGCCACTTCCTGCTCTTCTGGCAAGATAGACGTAAGATTCCACTGGACAGATCACCATGGCAACACACAGAGTCCACTTTTTTTCTTTCGTTCTTCTTGTTTGCTAGCCCACTCATAATTTTTTTTTTGGCACACATTTCGAAGAAACAAACTCGCATAGTATAAGAAAGACATGCATCTACCACTGTAGTTCGAATGTATGACATGTCAGTCGATGAGGAGACGTTAAATGAGGGAAATTACTTAGGCTGGCCGTAATTTGCATGTCATGTCAGCAGGTAAACTGATTCAAAAATGGACGTGGTTGAAATTCATACAGTTAAAATGATCGTTGAGGAGACTGCTAATATTACTTTAATATAAATGTTCCTTTGACGGTAAAAGTTAGGAAGTAACCCGGTGCCTAATCTTTTCAAGCAAACTGGTCTGTAGTATAGCAGGGATGGCAAAACTGTTTTCAGTTTCCTCATTCTAAAAACAGTTGGGTCAAAAATAACCCAAATTGGTTCAAAAAGGAACCAACTCAACTTTTTGGGTTATTCAATTAACCCAAAAAGTTGGGTCAAATGAATCACACGCAAAACAACCCCAAAATTTGGCTGCCTTTTGGATTATTTATTTAACTTTTACCAACTTTTTGGGTTAAAAAATTCAAAAAGTTTGGTCGGTTCATTTTTCACCCAATTCAATTGTTGTTTTGTGGGTTATTCATTTGACCCAACTTTTGGGAAAAATTGAATAACCCACAAAACAACCCAACAAACCAAGTTGCTTTGTGGGTTATTATTTAGTATGGTCCAACGGTTTGAATTAAATAATTCAAAAAATTGGGTCAGTTCATATTTGACCAAATTCAGTTGTGTTATTTAATGAACCCAAAAAGTTGGGTAAAACTAATAAACCAAAAAACAAGCCAAAATAAAGGGTTGTTTTGTGGATTATTAATTTAGTTTGTTTAATAACTCAAACAGTTGAGTTGGTCCATTTTTTTACCTAATTTGGGTTATTTTTTAACCAACCGTTTTTTAGAGTGCTGAAGCCTGAAAACATTAAACCTCCAAAATGGTTTTCTACTCACTTGTAGTCAGACAATCGGCACTCAGTGGGTGTATGGGAGCGCTCCCCGAAACATTGCAGTTTGACGCTGCCCGACGGCTCCTGCTCCTCCATCACCCTTCGGCCAGGCTCCTCTATTCGGGACGTCCTCCAAGTTCTTTGTCACAGCATCCATGTCAACGTGGCGGCGGTGGATCTCTTCCTGGTGGGAGGTGAAAAGGTGACCAAATCAAGTCCAGGACGAATGAAACACACAAACAAAAAATATTTTTGAAAGGTAACGATGAATAAAAATTATTATTACTTTTTTGAATTAAAGCCTTTAGTGTTGGACCAAGACTGCATGACCCTCAGCTCGCGAGATCTGCGACTGGAGAAGAGGACCTTGTTTCGGTGCGAACCGTCACCATGACGACACGTTTCGCGTGCATGTTCGCTGCATGTGACCGTGACGATTGTGTTCTCCTCTCTCCTTTCAGACTGGACCTGGTGCCCATTAACCGCTCAGTGGGGCTGAAAGCCAAACCCACCAAGCCAGTCGCTGAAGTCTTACGCCCCGTGGTAGCCAAGTATGGCCTCCTGCTCAATGATCTGGTGGTGAAAATAGTAAGTTGTGTGGTCTCGGAGTGCCACAGGGTGGAGTACCAGGGCTACAATTATTCCTCGTCACCCATGGGGTTTATTTGAGTCCTGTGGCTTTCTACTTTTACCCCATGTTCTACCAGCAGTTCAAATGCGTCATTTGCTTTGTTGTAGAGTGGCCAGACGGAACCTTTAGACTTGGGAGCCCCCATATCCAGTCTGGACGGCCTCCGCATTGTGCTGGAGCGCATTGACCCGGCCTCAGCCAAAGGTACGGCGCTTTACCTTCTGTCAAATAGTGGGAACCTCTGTCATACTATGTAAAAGAAAAACATATACATTAGTATTATTATTTGTTAAAATAGATCAAAAGAATAGATATGATTTCAAATGCTACCCTGCAGATAATTAAAGAAAAATACCATATCTTGTAGAAAAATATAGTGTATATCACAAAAATACAGTTTTAATTGGCTTGAATAGACTCAAATAGAAAGGTCTCACATGCAGTTTGTCGTCCACAGACGCATCCAAGAGCTCCCTCAAAAGTCAACCGCCTATCAGGAGTCTTTCGGCAACAGTAAGTCTACGCCGTCTGCTTCCGCGTTGGCTGGGTGCCGTCTCCATTCACCCGCATTAACAACCGGGCCCATGCGACGAGCGGGTGTTTCCTCTTCACCTTAACGCGGCTAACTAACTGACTCGCATCCTTGCGACGCGGCGGACGGCGGCAAAGGACGCCGTCCCCTAACAGCGTTATCATTGTTGCGTCTGCAGGGAGATGAGAGGTCAACAGCGCCAAAGGAGTTTTGCGGGCGAGCAGGTGGACCGGACTTGGCACTCCCTGGCGAAAAAAGAAAACAGAAAAAGATTAATATAGATGAAGCCGAAGGTAAACCTCCCTTGTTTCATCTCTCAATGCTCAGCTGTGCTTTGCCGCCGAAGCAGGGATCACAAACTCAATTTCAGTCACACAAATCAAAATGGCAGACTTACCTCTTTATTATGGGTGTACTCATGTCCGAATTTCATGTCGGTAAGTCAGACGGGATGAGACCTTGTGGAGGCAAGGATTTACGAGACTTTTTGTTTTTATGGTGAGACCACGCACAGGGAACTAAACTCAAATGTTTAGCAATTAATTGTAATTTCATATAAATGCCACAAGGTAGCGCAAAGCATTTTTTTTCTTATTCAGTAAGCAATAAAGCTCCTCCCCTAAAGTTTTTACATTAGACATAACAGGTTACAGGTTAGATAAAAATCAGCCTTTCGGTTTCCCCATATTCTCTTGTATGACTGGCTTTAGGTGGATACAAGCATTCTGCCATCTAGTGGAAAAGCATGTAATTGTTCTGCTTGTTACCAGATGATCTCTCACAACACAATGAGGGATCACTTGGCTAGTACATGTGATCAAAATCTCGAAGAGGAGTTTGCTTTTGAAGGACTGAAATGACTGCTCGAAAGCAACATGGTAGACTTCCCTCGCCTTTTCAAAGCCTGACTTTGGTCTCTGGGGTCGCTTCCTGGCTTATCTGCATGCCAAATGTCTCCATCTAGAAGCTGCTCGCCTGATTGCCAAACTAACGCAAATCAAACTGTTATTTTCCCTGTAGAATTCTTCGAGATGCTAAGCCGGGCGCAAAGCACCCGGGCCAACGACCAACGCGGACTACTGACCAAAGAGGACTTGGTGCTTCCCGATTTCTTACGTCTGGTCCCCCTTCCTGCTTGTCCCCCCTCGGACCCAGCGTGCTCCACACCGGACTCTCTGAAGCAAAGCCGCGAGAACGGCGGCTACCCTCGAGGACCGCTGGCCTCGGGCCTCCGTTCCGAGAGTCTGGACTCCTCCCTCGGACACTCCGGAGCCAGGCGGTGCCTGTTGCCCCCGTCTCGCCACTCGCCCTTTGGCTCCCACTTGTCCCCTATCCCGCGCCCCCCGGAGCCCCGGTCGAGCCTCCGCACCGTGGAGGAGGACGCTCACACCGACTTGACCCTGATGGGGGAGGGCGACATCAACAGCCCCAACAGCACGCTGCTGCCCGCATCTCCGTCACCCATGCCATCCCTGGAGGGAAGCCTGCCCGAGGCCAACTTCACTCCGCCACCGCCACCCTGCCCTCACCCTCAAGACGCGGACGCAAAGTCCACTCCAGGTACTGCGTAGTACACCAGAGCTCCCGTTTCCATTCCATGATTTCCCCACCTCGTGCACTTTAATAGATTTTGATTCTCTCTGTTTGTTCATCCGTTGATTAAAACAGACACTTGTAAATATTTGGTCAGGAATTTGGATTTTTGGCTGTACAATTTTGGAAAATAAGTTGGGAATTTTGTGTCAGTTATGGAATGTCATCGCACAGCAGTAGGATGTGGAAGATTTCCCCCCACAAGCAACTAAAAGGATGCAGGATTACATTCCAAAATAGCACAGTTCTTCCAAATTATTTTCTATGTTGTCAGGAAGCAGAATCGGGAGCGATGAAATGAGTGTGTCGGAGAAATAGCGCCGCTAATGGTTGTGATTCTGTATCTGTCTTTGGACTTGTCAATCAACTGTGTACCCGTCATTTAATCCATGGAATAAAAGCTCCAATCGGATGTGATGCTCATTTTTCTTTGATCCGCCTCCGCATGCCTTCTCTGTTTTTGCCTGGTGGCGTCGTCCTCATCATCTCCTTTTGGTGTTGCTGCATGCGCTTCTTGACGGCACGGGGGTGTGAATAATGATGTGTGCTTGCTTGGCTTCTATCGCTAGCGTCTTTCGAGCTGTGTGGTGTAGGTGGTGGTTACTTTTAGGGTGGCGCATTGTGGATTGTCTGCAAAGGCTTGATAGGACGCCATCTTCGGTTTTGGCTTATGAGGGCGTATTATAGTAGGCGATAGGGATGCCATGATATTGGATTTGACTTGCTGCCTATGCCGCCACAACTTTCCTGTCCGTCTGTTTCCACAACCTAATTTTCAATTCAACATTCTTCCCCATAGGAAACAATGGAAATGAAACCTAAATACCATAAAGAACAGTTAACAGAGATGCCAAACTATTTCCTGGCACTGTCTAGTGCAAACCAGTGGTATCATGTACCACTTAAAAAAAAAAAAACTTGGCTCTTCAAGTACCACCATCATGACCAACTTTTATAAACAGTAGTGGAGTAGGCTTATGTGTTCAACAAAAAAACGATACAGTGGTTTCATTCCTAAAAAGTATATTTAATATTATTGTAAAAGCACTCTAACATTATGCGCAGTTTGAAAATTAACACTGCGCTCACATATAGGAAATTACAACTATAATAAAAATACAACACACGTAAAAAGTTAAATAGATTGTACCTTCAATGGTAACAAAAAAGTTGTAAATTATTAAATATAACTGTATTGTACTATTAAGTTAAATACAACACTTACTTTATAAATGTACTGCACAAGATGAAAAAAAAAAGAGTGAGCCACTGTAAGTATGCATTATGAACATTTAATTGAATGATTCTTCCCATTCCCCAACACTTTGAGAATTACTGCTGTAAGCAATCTGATTGGACGCTGGGGAATCTTCCCGCAGACCACGGCAGTTAAACGCTGAGAACATGCGCCTCCGAATCACAATACCAATTCCAACACTTACTCTGACCTCACCTGCGTGTGCTCAAAATGGCTGCCATACTGTTGGTTGCTGAGCGCCTATGCCTGATTCTTCCCGCTGCCGCTGGGCGCCATGGTAACCTCATCCGGCTGCTTCCAAAGTGTCACCTCTGATTTCTAGCCCTTCTTCTCTCTATTTTGAAACAAACATATAATAATAATGATGATGATAATAATAATAATAACATTCCAAGAAAAACAATGGACTTCGTTTTGGATCCAAATACACAATAACTTCTATGGTAATGTCCTACAGTGACACGAATGCTAATAGATATTACTGTTATACTGTATATTTATACAAAATTCTAAATACATTTGGGCTTTTTTTTATCCTGTGATAGACAGGCATCCGTTTTTTTGCCCACAAGAGGGAGCCATCGCACAGACGAACCTATTCACCATGAACCCAGCTCCACTATTAGCTTGGTGCAGGAAAGTACAGAAGAAATAATGAATTAATACAATAAATGAAAAAAAAAAAAAAATATATATATATATATATATATATAATACTAAAAATGCATTCATGAAATACATATATCTAACTACTGGTAAATATATATATATATATATTCTCCCAAAACTGCCCTGGAACAAAAACTAAAGAAAACATAAAAGAACAAACAATATAAAAAATACCAATTATGTCTTGGAGTCACCGCATGGAGAATATTGAGAAACTATGATTAATTGTATGGAAGTGTCAGAATTGCAGCACTACATACCAGCGTCAACACATCATTTCCTGGTGCGGTTGTTACCCAATCCCACTGCATTGTGTCACCTTTTTTTTTTTTTTTTTTATTCCTTGAAGGAGGTCAGCTGTTGGAGCTCGGAGGCGGTGTTTACATCAGCACTGAAGCGGCACTGAATCACTGACTGTTTAACTGATTCCCAGGGGAAAATATTTCTTTTACGGCAGCTGGCCACAATTGCAATTACAACTACAAAAGTCGTGTCAAGCACATTTTCCCTACACTTTTTGTCCTATTTTGAATTTGAGGAGAGTAAAAATAGTACCGTTTAAAAAAAATAAAATTGCTAACTGATGACAAATGAAGACCAAAACCACTTGTTCTTTTGGAATAAGAGTCGGCCAAAAATGTTATACAGTTCAAACCGTTACTTTCTGCCAATTTTTGTCAAATTCTGAATTCCCAATAAGAGTAAAAATAGCACCTAAAAAAAAAAGTTTTTAAATGCATCGTTAACTGATGATGAAAGTTATAGGCTGGTCCTTCTTTTGGAACATAAACAACACCAAGTTTAGCAGATAAATGTTCACACATTTTTACGTATTGTGTTCGTTTCAGTTAAATAACTATTAACTAGTAAGAGCGAGTGCTTTATGTATCAAATACTTTTTTTTTAGATCAATAAATATTTCAAATAGCATGTTTCTTTTTATCCAGAGTATTTGTTCAACTGCTTCTATCAGAGCCATTGAAGGCTCAATAACAAGCAGTTGTAAGATGGAAGCATTGAGGCTTGTCCTTCATTTCCAGCTTCATAGAAGAGCTCAGTGAGCTAGTGGTGTCCGCCCTGAGACTGGGAGGTCGTGGGTTCAGTCCCCGGCCGGTTCATAGCAAAGACTATAAAAATGGGACCCATTTGCCAGCCTACTTGATATTCAGCATTAATTGGGGGGTTAGATCACCAAATGATTCCTGAGCGCGGCTCCTGCTGCTGCTCAGGAGATGGGTCAAATTCGGAGAACGAATTTCGCCCCACTTAGGTGGGTGTGACAATTAGTCGTACTTTGATTTGGAAATAGCATCACTAAACGGGCCAGCAATGGTCTGAAATCTGAAGTTTTGAGTTTCTTCCAGTTAAGTTTGTTTAGTTGAAATTTCTGATTTTTTTTAAGGCATTTTCTTAAGACCATGTATAGATTGTTTGCAAGTTTATTTTTTAAATTTATCATAAACTTTAAAAAAATATATATCATTTTGTTTGCTTTCTTTTGTTGTTTTCACCTGTAAAGGTTAGCTTAAGTGTTCCTTCTTTTCCGTTTTCAGGCACCAACTGCGGCGCCAACACTCCTGGCGAGAAAGAAGCTTCGGCGCAAGAAGTGATGGACGTGGAGGGGGTGCACCTGGAGGAGGGCGCGCCGCCTGAGACCCCTCGCGAGGACGAATCGGAGCTCAGCCTGAGCTTCCAGGGCTACGTGGCCGAGCTGCGCCACTGCCAGAGCCGGATGAGGAATGCCCAGCAGATGCCTCAGGCCGCCGTTTGCCCAGATGAGCCAGACTGCAAGGCGGACCTCTTTAAGGCCACTGTGGTCTAACCGGCCCCAACAAGCCCCCCCACCCCCGTGAATACACTGCTGCACTTTGAAAGCCCCAAAGGAAGGAGTCGAACAACTCTGCATGTACAAAGCCGTCAACGCCTCCCCTCCATGAAATGATAGCAATTGTAAATTGGAATTCTGGTGTTTTGGTACGTTTGGTCGGTATAGTTTTGTGTTTTTGGTATACAGTAGCTTGAACTTTCTATTACCAGGTATTGTTCTAATTTGGATTTTGACCATTATTTTTGTTTTTTGTTTTTTATCTGGTATTTTCTCAACCATCCAAGGAAATTATTAGTTGTTTTATTTTAAATTACATTTGACAATTCTATTACCAGCAAAGGAAAAATGGCAACTTCTAACATAGTAAAAAAAAAAATTGGGGGGTCGGTGTATTCGTTTATTTTATTTAGTATGTCCCTCTGAGGACTTTATCAAAACCCTGGTATTGTTCTGATTTGGATTTTGAACATGATTATTATTATTTTATTTGGTATTTTCTCAACCATCCAATGAAATTATTAGTTGTTTTATTTTAAATTACATTTGACAGGATCAACTTTTCAACCATATTTGCTCCCTTTTTTTCCTTCCCAAATATTTTGTTTTCAAAATTTTACTTTTATTTGAAACCAAAACATAAAATTTTTAGGATCAACAAAGAAAATCCTCCTTTGTGCTTCCTGATGGCTGAATATTTCCTGTGCTTTCTGCTTCTGTGGTTGAAGTTGTCGATTAAAAAGAAAATCTTCAATGGCTGTCATTCCTCTTTGAGTTGTTTGTAAACTGACAACTTCCTCCCTGCTGCGTTGAAAATTGAGTGGTGCAGCCGTCTCTTTGTATGGTGAGCTTGTTAGCATCTGGGCCAGGCCATGATGACAGCTGGTGGAAATTAGGAGGTTGGATAATGGGATGTTTTTTTTTCTTTTTTTTTCTTGACACAACATGTCTCTACAGGAATGTCCAAAGCATTATTGCCGTTTTCATTTATTCCAATGGGGAAAGATGATTTGAAATACAAGGATGCTCACAAAAACTAATTAAACACGCATCTCAAGGCACCATCTCGAAAATATCTCAAAATGTATTTCACAACTACCTATCTTAACTTGTCATAGAAATTTACTGTAAACTTTTGGGATATTCACTGAAAAATGTCCAATCTTTTTAAACGCAAATTCCCATACACGGGCATTCCATTCCTTTTCAAACATCCAAACTATGTCTTGCTATCAACTGATGCATCAGCAACAAGCTGAGAAAGGCTGCACTTCCGGACTGAGAGAGCACCCACGCCCACCTCCATGCAGGTCTGTGAGGGGGCTTGTCAGCGTTGAGGCAAGGCAGAGTGTGCGGCGCGTCCGTGGGGGAAGCACCGGGCGGGAGGTGGCGGAATATGCCACAACATGGACAAGCCCAATGACGCAAGGGCTTTACTCAATATGGGACAGGAAAATACTTGCGCGTAAAAGCGCGGCGAGACGCTTCAAACTTTCACACATGACGTGAAGGCAGCTTTTGTTTTTCTTACCGCGGCACATCGATGCATACTTCCACCATGACATATGGGCTCTTGCTTTTTCTTCCATTTGTTCTCAGCATACAGGGGGTAAGTAGAATGCACATTAAACAAATAGATCAACATGAATGTTTCTGTGACAAAGTGCACACTTTTTTTCAGCCTGCGCACGAGACCGTTATCTCAAAAGAGCCACATACAAAGAGTCTAAAAGGTAACACTACACGGTCATGAACTTCAGAGCTGAAAGACAAGCATTCACACTTTTGTTCTTGACAATTGTGAGAATGCTCAGAGTCAAGCGTTCACACACTACTGTATTGTCACAATTTTGTGCAAATGCTGAATGTTTCAAGCCCTCATAAGTATCCACAAATATACAATTTATTGTGAGAATGCTGAGAGTCAAATGTTAAAATTTTTGTTTCCTTCTATGAACAGTTGTCACCACAGCTGGCAAGGTATGTGCACTTCCATTTCGCCAGGGCGGAAGAATTCATCACCACTGCATCACCGTCATCGCCTCGAGACCGTGGTAAGTCCTCAAGGCGGAGGAACAGGAAAATAGTCAAGTACGCTGTAATGGTTAAGCCCGAAATGTGAATTCCTGCTTTGTAATAAATACAAATTACAAACTTCTGATGGAAATTATTCCAAAGAGTGCTGTATGGTTTCTTTTGTCTTCTCACAGGTGCTCTCTTACATCTAATTTCGACCGGGACCGAAAGTGGGGCTTCTGTTTGCCTGAACGAAGACAGCCCAATGGTTAGCATGAGTTTATACAGTACAGTATGCTAAGTTTTACAATTTTAAAAATGTGCATCATTTCACAAGTTACTTCATGTTAAAGATTAAATAGCTCTTAATATGAAAATAAAAATGAACTGAGCTGGCACCGTCTTACAAATGCAATTATGCCATCTATTAACAGAAAAATGGCCTCAATGCAAATCAATATCATACTCGTTTTTTACAGTACAGTACATCTTTTTAATTTTAACTCAATTTTATGAATTATGAAATTACTGTATCAATAACTAAAAGACACAGTCATTTTTCTATTTGTTTAACATTTTTTTCCCACTTTTATGTTAAATGTATGAAAACGTTGAAAAAATATTGTATTGTACATTTAGAGCACACATAAAATTTGCAATTAATCGTGAGTTAACTATTGAAGCAATGCGATGAATTACGATTAAAATTTGTAATCGCCCGACACCCCTAGTTTAAATGAATGTTTACTTTACTATAGACGTGCAGTTGTGTAAGCCAATTCTGTTTTGTAGTAGACATATTGCACTGAATCTTTTTTGAAGTGTGAAATGATTCCAAATATTTGGAACTTCATCATCAAATGAAAATGTTTATGTTCCTTTTCTCTGCTGACACTTATTACTATGTAAATCTGCACTGACATTAATCCATGAGGAAAAATGATCACATCAAAACCCTGCAATACAGAAAAAATAAATAAAAAATCAGTGACCTAAAATTAGATTGGTACGATTAAAGAAAAATCTAACATAGTGAGACCGCGAAAACGGAATCAAGATGGCAAGGAACGATTGCTGGTGTTCCGTGAGATTTTGTTCTAATGTAAAAATACACAATGTGCACTAGTGTTTATATACTAGTACATATTTGAATATTTTCTTAGTCACTTTGCTTTTTTTCTTCAGTCTCTGTCAACGTGTCGCGAAGGATCACCAATCCGTGTCAGGTGAAGCCGTGTCAAAACGGTGGCATCTGCACGCTCTTCACACGGGAGCTCGCGTTCGAGTGCTCCTGTCCTGATGGCTTTTCTGGAAAACTGTGCGAGCGCAGTGAGTATGCCACATGTGAGAATACAATTTCTTATTGACTGTTCTTTAGCGGCTTAATAGTCAAAAGGCGCATCAACGTAGATAAATCGAAGTGCTGACTGCTTGTGTTCAAATGTCAAATGTAGGACTGAATGTTTATTAAAACAGAGCTCTGCATTAAATAGAAAATACAAATCATAAATGGGAAAAAACTGCATAAACTACAGTGAATTATCGCTCTGTAAGAAATAGAAAATACACTATGGAATGGAAAGGAGTCCAAAACTGCACAGTCAGGTTTCTTTTGTTTCATTCACCTTTGTTTGCATCTGCTGTGTTTTTAGAACAGTGCTACGAAACCATACACCTGCGCCATTATGATGCCGGCGAGTCTTGGGGCCGTATTCACCTCCGCAACGTGGAACAGTGCACGTGTGTTGGTGGCAAAATCGAGTGCCAACGAGCCCGCTATACGAGTAAGACTCACGCGACACGGCTGTCTTATTTGCTTTAGTTACCGACACCTACGGTAGCACATCTTAAATATACTCAGCTCCTGGCCAAGATATTATACGGGCCCCACACCCTTCCTTTGATCATGATGGAAGAAAAGACAGATTATATGACTCACGGTGACTAAGGAATGGTATTTTTGAACACACCCACAGGTCCATTGGGTTCATGAGTATTTACAGAAAGGAGTGAAACCGCAGAGCTTTCAGGCTTCCTCAAGTAAATCTGATCTTTATCATGGGAGAAAACGGACACTGATTAAAGCTCAAAGCATCATTGAATAGGCACTCGCCGCCATATTTCATGGACAACCATCCAAATGATCAACTGTAAACACAAAGCAAAGATAATTAAAACTATGTTGCCTCAAATTCACTTAATGCTAAAATAAATGGAAACTGCCATTGAAATGCTAATGCTACCATTGAATTTTGACATAACGATACTCACATGCATATATTCTTTATCCTCTATGAAAAATGACTACGGTATGCAACCCAGTAAAGCATGGCCTGACATCACACGTTTTATGCATCCAGAGTGCCGCTCCAACCCGTGTCAGAATGATGGAACATGTCGGATGATCACAGCCACCGGCAAGGAGGTGTGTAACTGCCGACACGGCTACGGTGGACCGCACTGTAGCTTCAGTGAGTATAAACAAATATGACATTGACTCTTCATCATCCTTTCCTTCGGCTCCATTTCCAGCGCTCTTCTACTGTCCCTCCAAACCCTTCGCTCTGCTCTCAAACTCTTTGGATGTGTGCGCTCGATTTGCTGAAATCAAGCCTCGTTCAAATATCAATCAAATGCCATTGCTAATACCTGGAAAAATCGATGCGACCTTAGGATGTTTCTTATGCATACACGACTACATGTTTTGAGAAACCAAATAATATAAGTATCTGTTGACGTCTATGCTGATACAACGAGGCACTCGATAACGGCAATGCCAGTGTTAAGCCCACATCCGCATGCTGGTGTCACATTTGACTTGCTTGTTTTCAAATTGGAGTAAAAATATTGAAAAAAAACGTCTTTTGTTTCTCCAGAGCCAGAAAGCGATTGCTACAACAGTCGGGGCACGAGCTACCGAGGCGTGGTGTCCACAACGGCGTCTGGTGCCCGCTGTCTGCCGTGGAACTCGGATCTGCTGTACGACGAGCTCCATGTAGGCACGGTGGTTGCCGCGCCCCTCAGGGGTCTCGGGGAGCATGCATACTGCAGGTGTGTATGTTGTGTGCAAATGCAGTGCCTCTCTGCTAATTGGCTGTCTATGTTTATGGCTTATGTCTATGTTTAAGAAAATAACAGAAGAGTAATATGCTGTTGATAAGTATTATTCACTCATTCATTTATTCATTCTTTGAACCACTTATCCTCATCGTTGACATACTGGAGCCTGGAGCCATCTCAGCCGTCAAGAGACTATTATATATGATTATGCTACAGTAATATCTGTACAGTGTGGGAGGTGTATTAATTTACTGTATTGTATTGAGAGTGATTTATAATGAAATATAAATGAAGTATAATACATACATACCTATGAGTAATGCACAAAACATCTGACGATATGCAATACATATATGCATAAGTTCTACCGCGCCTTGAGAGAAAACCTTGAAAGGAATTATGTATAATAACTCGCAATAGGTGGCCAACAAAGATGTGGCAGGTCCAAGACAAAAGGGAGGCGCTGCAAGAGTTTGTGTGTAGAAATAAATATTTTAATTATTTATTATCATAGTATTATGGCCTATTGTGCTTCATGTTTAATCTTTTTAACATAAAGCACATTAGTAGAGCTGCTCTAGAAATAAAGTTGAGTGAGTTGGTATGCAGTAATTCTCCGCATATTCACGGTTCACTATTTACATGTTCTCCTGTTTTTGGTGCACCCCAAGATGCCACGAGATGCCACCAAAGCTGTGTCTTGTCTGAATATGAATTGGTGTCAAGGAAGTACATTTAGAATGAGAGACAAGTTTTGTATATCATGGAGATTTAGTTATATATTAAGTTTAGCTTGGCATGTCGGAAGCGGCAAAGTTTTGGTCGCATGTGCATATACACATGAGCAATTTTAGTGTATTTTTTTCCCAAAATCAAATCATTGTTTGATCATAATTTGGGGATCCATACTGTATATCATTTCAACTCTTAATACATAAACATTGCATTTATAAAAAAAAATTGCGGGGGTGGGGCATCAATTACTCGTAAAAAAACAATTATTCCCGTGCTATTGGAGTCAAGGCAGGATATTTCACAAACCGACTGGTGGGAATGACCAGAAAAAAATTATTAAATTACAATGTATTTGGAATATTTACCGATAGTGAAAAAATATAATAGTAAAATATTTTTATACTTTTACTATATCTTTTTTTTTCCATAGTGTCAAGGAAAAAAATCCCACAAAATATTTTAAAAGAAATTCTGACAAATGAATAGTTTTAGTCCAAAACAGATAAATTGAGTCAGAACATGCCTGTGTGTGCAGGAATCCTGATGGAGACAAGATGCCATGGTGCTACACTCTGAGCAAGAGTGCCATCTCCTGGGAGTACTGCGCAGTGCCCTCCTGCAAAATGGCAGTGTGTGAGTATACATGCTGAGGGAAATATGGTCATGGAAAAAAAATAATACAAAATGATGATGAAAATGAACAGTGTAGCATTAACTAATTAATTTCTTTGCATAGCGTCTTCCCGTAGGATGAACATGTTCAACACGCTACCCCAATTGGACGACTCGGACCGCTCTGTGCCAGCAAAGAAGCCGGTTTGCGGGACAAAGCACAAGAAGCGGGTGTCCGTCGCCAGAGGAAGGATCATGGGCGGAAACTCGGCTCTACCGGGAAGCCACCCCTGGATGGCGGCCGTTTATATCGGACAGTCTGATTTCTGCGCTGGAACCTTGATCGCCTCTTGCTGGGTCCTCTCGGCGGCGCACTGCTTTTTCCGCAAGTATGTCTCATTTCGCAAAACAAGTTAGTCATTGGTGGGAAGTCAGGGATGCGACTGTTAGATATTTGTGACCAATCAGATTTCAGCCTCTGTATTGCCATGTCAATATCATTCGGCCAGGGCATTCAGAGCTCATAGTGTTTAAATCATTCACTGCCAGCCCAGTTAAAATGGATCTTTGGCGTGTATAGCCGTCAATGGCACTGAATGAGAGCTTTAGGCTATTAACCCTAAGCCCCCTATAACATAATAAGTCTGAGTACAATATAAGTATAATCCTGTCTAAAACAAACATATTTCATAAACGTATCATGGTATCTGGCCAGAGTCAAGTTGGATGCAGTTGCTGGGTCAATTTTTTTTGCTTTATGTTACGAGCCAAAATTTGTGGTGTGTGTGTAAGCTTTAGATATGCTGCTGCTTGAGTTAACTTCAGAAAAAACATTGGAAAATGCATGACATTGTATGTGGGCAAGGAGAGATATCAATTTTACAAGTATGCTTCTTTATAATAAAACAAATTATTTGTATTTTGTGATTTTTGGTGACTACGTCAGTCCCCTGAGGTCACAGCTTCGCGTGGTGCTCGGCCAGCACCACTTCAACGTCAGCGGTCCCGACACACGCACCTTTGGAGTGGACAAGTACATCTTTCCTAAACAGTTCTCCGTGTTCAACCCGACGCTCCATGACATCGGTAATCACACACATACACACACACCCCCACACACACACACACACAGACACTGATGAATCACACAAACTAAGTGACCTCATGCATGCGTGCACAGCTGTGCGTCACTTAGCAGCTGCGTCCCTGCGCGCCCACTCCCCTCATAAAACAAACCAAAAAAAGGTTTACCGTTTGTTTCTTTTCTTTTCTTGACCTCCCAAATGGGCCAGTTCTCATCAAACTGAAGAAGCAAGACGGCCGATGTGTGAGGCGGACGCCGTTCATCAGGCCCATTTGTCTTCCCGAAAAAGGCGTGGCCTTCCCGGACAACTACTGCTGCGCCATCAGTGGCTGGGGATACATGCATGAGAGTGAGTGAGATCATACAAACGTACTGTATTTGTAAATAGTTGAATCCTTAAAAAACCCTCCGTCACACTTTGAAACACAAAGTTTTTATAACACACTGTTTACACATTGTAAACATATGTGAACACAAAACACCACAACTTTTAAGGTATTCCTTCACACCTGTTCTCACTAAATCGCGTGGGCAAATAAGAGTCGCAATGTGCTTGCTTCACTCCCAGTTGAATTTTTAAGTTTAAAACTGACCCATAAACCAAGATAAATAAATGTTGTATATTAAACACCAAAACGTTCAACCGAACCATTCAATTTCATAAGGTCCACTAGCTTTAGGCTAAGATGTAATGCAAAAAGCTATAGACAAGTTAACTTAAATTAGCATGGTCGTTCGAAAACTTGAGAATCCCCATATTTATTCTAGACTCTAGAATCCATTGCCTGACATGGTGCTGTTGGTGTACCGTGAAGTGAGCCTTGAACGATCGTTAAGGATACAATAGGTGAACCATATAGCTGGGGATTACTGAAGTCTGATGTGTTTTTTTTTTTTTTTTACAGAAGCAGACGGTTATTCCAGCCTGCAGGAGACAGGAGTGAGGCTGATCAGCCTTGACACCTGCAGGAGGGCAGAGGTGTACGGCAACCACGTCACCGCAGACATGATTTGTGCTGGCCTCAACGGCTGTGTGGACGCCTGCCAGGTAAGAAGGTGATATCTGTAAAGCTAGCAAAAATCAAGAGACGTTTTCTTTAGTCAATGACCTCATGACTTTTAGTTTTTGTTTAAGGGTTAGTTTACCAAATAGCGCTAGATCAGCAATTCACATTAGATTAGCAATTAGCGTGAGATTAGTCATTTATTAGTTATTTAGTGTATTGTATTACAAAGCAATGTGCCAAAAGGATTGCTCACTTTGGGTACGCTATTGCCGTCGCTAATGCAGCTATGGCATGCACTTTTGGTCAGGGGGATTCTGGGGGCCCGCTAGCCTGTGCGAAGGACGACGTCAACTTCCTGTATGGGATCATCAGCTGGGGTGAGGGCTGCGGCCGCTCAGGAAAGCCGGGCGTTTACACTAAAGTGGCCAACTACATGGACTGGATCAATTCTGTGATCAGACGGAAAGCCAAGAAGATGTGAAAGGAGATTTGTGAATAGTTTAATATTTTTTGTTTTATTTTGCTGTTGATTGTCGATGACCTTTCTCCAACTGTGAAAACAATAAAAGACTGAATAAATACTTTTCGAAATGAATGATGATTAAGCACTTACCACATCGCTTTTAAAATGACCATTTTATTCTTACAATATATCATGACTTCATCATAAAAATACACATTTATTCTTGTAAAACTTTTATTGTCATCATACTACATTATTCCCTTTCGATAACATATATCTCATAAAAGTCCATTAAAATTTTACATTTTAGAAATCCCAACTCAAAATAGTTCTTAAATTGCACACAGCAAGCTGAGTGTTTGGCTAATTGTGTTCAAGCTTTTACGATGCACTGGCATGCGAAGTATGCGTTTCTTCGGGTGGTCATGCCATTTTCCATGCTGCTCTTTTTGTTGTTGTTTTCAAAGGCTGGGACTTTGGGGTGAGGGTGGGGGTGGCTTAGCGAGCGAGCGAGGGCGCTGCAGCTATTTTGAAAGTGACCCACCTCATTGGGGCAGCCAACTGTGCAGCTGTCAGGAACCATGACTGAAGATGACCGATTCGGTTGTCGTGGAGGGATACGCCAGACTAAAAGAGGGGAAAAAGGTAAAGCTTTATTTGGATTCCCGGGGTTGAAAGTTGGTACTGATTTTTAATGAAACAAGTCTGACGTTTTTTTGTCTTTCACAGTGGAAAACTAGGTGGATCGTTCTTCGCAAGCCGTCGCCTGTTGCAGGTAAAAAACAAATTGTGAACGTGACAGTGTTCTAAATCTTTTTATGATCAAACTTCGTCAATGTTCTTGGATTTTATTCTTGTAAAATGGCTAACTGCTTCCTACTACTTAATTCTAATCGAATCAGTTCTCGAATTTTTCTCACAATATGACTTATCTTGGAAATGACGACTATTCTCATAAAAAATGCAGTCATTTATAATGTTCCTTTTTTTTGTCACAAAAATACAATTATGACTCCTTTTTCTTCTTAAAATTCAAACTTGCTAGTTTGGAGTGTCCATTATTGTTATCCGATTAGTTGGATTTTGTACGTGTTGGTTCCACATTGTGGGCGATTTTGTTCTCCAGAAAAATGCAACCTGGCTCTGGTCCGCTCTTTCATGCCCATGTTATTGCAGCTGTCAGCGTTAGTTGTAAATTGACATTGATTGTGACTGCATGCTCCACATACTTACACGGACCGCTTTGACGCCTCCAGATTGCCTTGTGTTGCTGGTTTTTAAAGACAAGTCAGACAAAGTCGACGGGAACAAAGAGCGGGCTAGCGTCACTCTGGAGGAGATCTGCGGCCTGGAAAGCGGACGGTGGTGCGAGGGCGCGTTGTTCTCGCTAGCCATTCTCTGCCTGACCCAGGCGGTTCTGCTGGGCTTTGACAGCAAGGAGACTCTGCAGGCGTGGGAAGTCCGTCTGCGCTACAGCCTTGGAGAAGGTGAGAGGAGTCACTGTGATGAGGACCTCTTTAGATTGAGACTATTGAGTTCACATTAACTCACCTGCTTATTGGTCATAGGGTCAGCCCTTTCTGGGTCACCTTTAGGAGTCATCCAGGATGTAAATGTTGATTAGTCTAACCCTGGTAGATCGGGTTTTAAGCATAAACAAGACGTCACTTACTCATCAGTCATGATCAAATTGAGCTGTTGACAAGAGCACACCTGCTGATATGTTGTAAGATCAGATCTTTCTAGGTAAGGTTTGCAAAATGACAAGAGTGTAATTGTTGCAACCCCAGTACAGCAAGTTTTAGGTGTTAATTTGATAAAGTTTGAAAAATGCCTACATCAATTCAGGATACAATACGGAATCAAGGTGAATCAAGGTATTTATGTAGAGTCTAAAAGCTGTGTTTGCCCTGTGTGCTATATAGGAACACTATATGTTACATAAGTAAGAAACTCATAGGCGCCACTAATAGCAGCTGGTGGCGGCGGTCCAGCTGAATGTTAAGGCGGGTACTAATGGTTACATTCGGGGACCTTCCAGTCTTTTGTGTGTGCAGTTGACCGCATAATGCCACTGAGTGGGCTATGTCATGGCCAGCAGAAATGTCACTTGCCTGTCTGTGAATGTGCCAAGGTTTTAAGAGGTTGACATTTCCTCATATTCACAGTAACAACAAGCACACTAATGGAGAAGGATGTTCATTCCATGCTGAAGTTATTGTGCAATTAATGTCATAAAAAGTGCATGCAGTCTGTCCAACAATAGTCCAACACAGAAATCACACACAATTCTAGTGGAACTGTACATAATACTACATGCACTGGATGACAATTTGAGTTGGATCGGGCTTTTGATGCAATTTCAATTAATTTTATTTTGTTTATGTTGGGGCCAGTTCACAGGTTCAGTGTCGGAGTCTTGGCAGGAACAAAGTTAGAGAGCGGACCTGCAACCCTTCATTTGTGCAACAATTTGCTGGCTCTCGTCAGAGACGCATCCCCCGTCGTCGTGGGCCACTGGAACCTCCCGGACCTACGCCGTTATGGGCCCGTACCAAACGGATTTGTGTTTGAGGGAGGAACGCGGTGTGGCTACTGTAAGTCTACCGGACATGTCGGCTCAGGAACAACTTTGCCAAAGTTGCTTTAGTCACTCTGATTTAAGGACAATGGAGAACATCTGCTGGTATAAATGTTTTACAGGGAATGATTCAGTCCTGAGAAAAAAGAACGCCCACAGGCATGAGTCATTCACTGGCTCTATTTTATTTGTCTTGGCAATGCATGTTTTTGGTGATAAGTAAAGGCCCATTTTGAATGAGCCAACCACTTGAACTTTATTATAATATTTATTTTTATTAACAACAATGAATACAAGATAAACACGTTCCTAAATTGAATAGAAAATGCCATAGGCAAGCATCAGGCGTAAGGGCCATGTCTTGACGTGGTGGGTGGTCTCCGGGACAGGGTAAACATTCGGACCTTCTTTGAGTGGCAGCAGGTTTGTTGCCACAGGGAGGTCAGAGAGAGGCACTCTGCAATGTTGTAGAAAGCATTGCCAAAAAATCTGAGGCTGTCATCGCAGCAAATGTGTAACAAATTCCATATCTTCACTCTGCAATTTCATGTTTTATTTGTAGGTAAATTGACAAAATGCTGTTGAAGTTTTAATACATTCCTGCCCTTAGTTTCCCACCTGCACTTCACAGGGGCTGGCGTTTTCTTGCTTACGTCTTCCGAGAGCGAACAGATAAGCTTCTTGTTCGACTGCATCGTCCGAGGTATCTCCCCTACCAGGGGCCCTTTCGGCCTCCAGCCTGTCCTGCCAGGTCAGTAGTGGAGATGTTTGACGTCGCGCCACCAGACATAAGGCACATCCCACAGGAGCCACAACTCAGTGTGCTTTCTTCCTCGAGTGCAACGGCAGAATGAGTCAGAGGGATTCCACAGTGGATGGAACTGCTTTGATGCCACAAAATTATGACTGGCAGATGCTTTTGTTTTCTTGTGTGTGTATGTGTGTGCGTGTGTGCGTGCATGCGTGCGTAATTGGCATTATGATTGGCTGCCTTAAGCACTGCCTGCAGTCACCACTACTGTTAGAACAGCAAATTCAGTTGATTGTTCGATAGAATATGATAAAGAGAACTAGAGTGGGGATTTCAAGGTCCATCATATTCTGCTCCTGGATGCTAATCGACTTACAATTAATAAATTATGAATGGAAGGAAAATGACCAAACCACGCTTTACCTAAAATTTTGACCACATCCTTCGTGATCAGTTTGAGGGTATACACATAGCCTTCAACAGACCTGAGGATGCTTACTTCCTGTACCTTACAGTATACATATTGCCTTATCTAGAAGACGTGTGACTGAAAGCTACTGCTCTTACACTGAAACCAAGCGAGACAAACTACTGTATGGTTACTCGTATTCGTAGGACCAAAGAGTACAAAGGAAAACCTTACACAGGACATAGCCATATGCTGCTTTGCCATATGCTGCTTTACCAAGTCTAAAGACCAGGTGATCGCAGGTAGCAGTCTCCTCTGGTGAATTTCCATAACAATGTTCAAGTTTAAAGTCTTCCAACTCAACTTGTTTTTGTTTTAACGCCACATTTAACGCCGCTCTCATTCTGTCCACTTTTAACACCTCCCTGATTTTTAACAGCCAATGTTCTTGCCGACATCACAGTAAATGTGTTTGGGTCACCTGCGGGGGCTTGTGGATATTCTTAATTTTCCCATATCTGTACGCTTAAGTGCAGCCTATTCCGGTTGGAGAATAAATAGAAGCGAGGGGTTCACACAAGCAGAGCAGACAAAGCCACCTAATCACTTGAGGCATCCATGATGGTACATGGCCACAGCATTCTGCGATATTGTTCACTGGGTGGGTAGAGAGTGCCCCCTTCAACTCAAAATAAAATACTGTACAGACCATTTGATCCATTATTTTATATTAATATGTTTCCATTTGCAGCCTTTTATTAATATAATTAAATTAGTGAAACTGCTAAACCACTCTGTACTAAATTATACTGTGTTTTGCCGGGTAAAAACAGCACTCCTGGGTAAAGTGTATCTTAATGTGACACAAAAGTAAAATAAAAACGTGAACTAAAATGACATGAATGTTACAGACTAAAAAGAATATATATACGAGAGAGGGTCACATGGTCGCACAGTGGCGCTAAACGCTTACAGCACTATTAATAAACCATGTTGTGTTGCACAGACGCCCCGTGTGACCCTCTCCAAGGACATGCGTGCACACGTGGCCTCAAAGCCTTAAGCCTCAAAGACTAGGTGTATGTTTGTGAGAATGCAATCGATGTAAATATTGATTACAGTAGAGGTCATCAGTCAGCGCTTAGTGTGTTGGGCTGGTTCTAAAAAGATTACATATTTAAGCAGTCTCACAGGATTTTCATTCTCTTTAACTGACTGGCCGCTGGGAACGTCACGCGTTCTTGGATAGAGCACTTTTGGTTTTGATTGAGATCATTCACTATAGCCATTGATAAATCAAATACAAGAAAGTAGCCTACCAGCTAACAACTTGTCATCATTCTCTGACAGATCCAAACACCAGTCAGACCAACTCTGATGAGCGGCTGAACCATGAGACGCGGGAACTTGAGAAGCGACTGAGCATGCTCTCCAATCGGAACAGCACAGGTATATTTTACTAGTCCTGACCATTATTTGCATTTCCATTGTTTGCACCACCCACAGTGATTATGCTGTCCATCAAGATACAAATTAAGCCCGTCAATCTGACTTCACTCACTCTCGTGATTTATCTTTGTTATTAAACAGCTGCATAATGTATGCGCTGCTGATTAAATCCCTTAAACGTCTTGTTTGCAGCGTCATCCATGTACTGTGCATCCCCTGGAGGCGATGACCGCAGCATATCCAGTTCTTCGGACACCTCAGACACCAGCCAATCGGACGGTAGCGTTTCCAGCCGTTTGGCCATTTGGACCGAACCCGGAAGCAACCTCGCAGACAACAATGTTGTAGGCAACAAAGTGGCGAGTGTAGAAAAGCAGTTGGCCAACCAAGATGGGGGAAATGCTTCAGGAGTCAAAGACCCCAGGCAGCTACAGGAAATTGGTCGCCAGAGCTCCTTAGACAGCGGTATTGCCACCGGTAGTGATTTCTCTTACTCTGGAAGTTTTTCCTCATACACAGGAAGTCTGGACATTAGCGGTACTGAGGATTTTGGGTCGGGTTTTTGTCTGCCTCCCCACTTGGCTCAAGATCTTAGCCCTTGTTCTTGCCCCAATGTTTCAGGACACGAGTACAAAGTACCAACTTCGCTCAGGTATCTGTACGACACTCCTAGGAGTCTGGCACATGAATACCCCAGTTTAGCTAAGGACTCTCCTGATCCTGTAACAGAGTCTTTAAAGGGGGTCTCTGAGGGTCATCTCAAATCAGTGAGCTTACACAACAGGAAAACAAGGGGGGCAGCCTCTAGTGACAGCCTCGAGTCCTGCACAATCAAAACCATCGTGACCATCTGCTCGGTATGCGGTGGACTTCAGGTGAGGTTGCCATTTTGTTTTCTCATGGAGTTTCTGAATACTTCATTTTTGAGTCCACAGACGGTGGAAATGCCATTGTGATTTGTTTTCACAGTTGACAACAGTTCATCTACAAAGTAATCGTTGTGAATCCTCATGTTTCATATAATTTCACAGGGGGCGCCCTTCCGCCCTGCAAGTGGTGCAATAATACCTGCATTACCAGGTAGGTGCAATTATCTGATAAACAGTGAACCCCCACTATTCGCTGGGGATAGTGACTCCGCAAGTAATTGGCCTACAACCCCAAAGCTTTGTAATTGTCTTTAGATGCCACAAGACGGTGGCAAAGCAGTAGTTAGGTCTAAATGAAACTCCGCAACTCACTTTCTTGACACCAAGATGCTACCAAATGGAGCACTTTAACAGAAAATAGGTGAATTTGTAAATCCCCAACCACGGATACACAGGGGTTCACTGTACAGCTACCTTTGCACACCGCCTCATGTGTTTTCTCTTGCATGCACGAACCCCTGCATGATTACAAGAACCGTTGTGCTCAGAACAGGTTTCTGCTTCCCCAAGTGATATTTCCCATCCAGCAAATCAAAGTGTTGACAAATCACCATGCAGAAACAATGGCGGCATTGTTGTCCCAGTTCGCAGGTCAGACAGGACAAGTGAGGGTTCACCACTTCTCAAAAAAGGCCGGGAGAAACTAGCAAGCCTTTTAGCCGAGATCCTGCATTTTCCCAGAGTACCCAAGGAATCAAATCCCAAACGCCATAATTTGTATGAAGCCATGAGTCCTGCATTAAACCTCAGACACCCACCACCATTCGGCTCTCATGCACCATCAACTGATGTCATTTACGAAAACTGTTCCAAGTGCTGTGGTGCTCGTTGCCGCCCACCGCAGAGGGGCACCCCTGCCAAAGTGCGCCACAGAATCTTCAGTGTGCAAACCTTCCTAACTGAGCTGCACCTAAAGAAAAGCGCAGAAGAAAGATCTTCTCATGAGGCACTTCAGGCCAACGGTTCAAATGAAGAGATGAACGGTCAGACATTGACTAGTGAAGAAGGTAAGGACCTCTTTTCATCTGTATCCTTGCAACTTTTTCGTGCTCTCTCATCGCAAGTGAGCCATGGATTTTTTTCTTGGACTTTTTTCCCTCCAGTCCTGTCTTATCTTTCAATTTCCTTTTGTTCTGGATCCACTTACAAGGTCCTTTCAGAGCATCACCGGTTCTATTTGTTCACAGTTCAGCTGTGAAATGATCCACTATTTACACTTGATGTGGTTATATGACTTTGATAGTGACATATCACATTGCAATCTGTTACGGTATTGTACCAATACAACATTAGATTGATACTGTAACTGCTTTATTTTTTGTTGGTGACTAGACTGATGTCTAAGACATGCTAAAGATAATTAACTATTTCGATAAATCACATTATCTTTTAAGATACAGTATCGAAACGTAAAGATCAGATATTTTACACATTCACTTCCCTCTTCTTTGTTCCAAGTTTTTGATTGGCTACACTGATGCAGGTACTCTGTTTTAATAAACAAAGTGCCAACTACCTTGAATAACAATGTAAATACACTAAGCTTATAATTGAAAAATTTATTAAGTGATTCAATACTATGCATTTAGTACACACTACATATGGAAACAAATGCCCGGATACATACATATTTTTAAATAACATTTAACCTTTTCTTTTAGTAATGCAACGATTAAAAAAACACACACGCAAAAAAACTGCCATTTAATTGCTTTTGAAAAAAAACTATTCAGTATTAAAAGAATCTGCATCTTGCATGCAGCTTGGGTATGTTTCTTCATGCTCTCATGATGTAAACCTACGATTGTGTGTGAGGCTAAGAGTGTGCTGTTGTTTTGTATTATACTTATTCATTTCAGGAATCATGCATCACAAAATTAAGGTTTCGATCATTTTTTCCCCCACCCCTTGCCAGACAAAAGGCCCAGTGGCAGAGGGGAGCGGCACAGATCTGATCCTGCTTATGAGATCATGGAGAGCAGAGCACCAGAGAGAAACTCAGAGGTAGGCCGATACAAAACTCCATAATCCACTTTTCTGCTATCACCTGCTGACATACCCAAAATTTCTATCACTTATAATTATAATAATAATAATAATAATGAAAATTATAGCAGCAAGATCCCGGATACAAGCGGCAGAAATGAGTTTCCTCTGCAGGGTGTCTTAGAGATAGGGTGAGAAGCTCAGTCATCCGAAAGGGACATAGAGTCGAGCCACTACTCCTCTACATTGAGAGGAGCCAATTGAGGTGGCTCGGGCATCTGGTTCGGGTGCCTCCTGGACGCCTCCCTGGAGAGGTGTTCCGGGCCCACCGGCGGGAGGCCTTGGGTACGACCCAGGACACGCTGGAGAGACTATGTCTCTTGGCTGGCCTGCGAACGCCTTGGGATCCCGCCGGAGGAGCTGGTTGAAGTGGCTGGGGAGAGGGAAGTCTGGGCTTCCCTCCTAAAGCTGCTGCCCCGCGACCCGACCCCGGATAAGCAGTAGTAAATGGATGGATGGATGGATAACAGCAATAAACAGCTATTGTCTATCATGCTGTATAATGTAAATTGTCCTTCAGACTTCGAAAAAAATTATCATAAAAATTAAATCTATAACTTTTGTTGTGAATTGGCACTACGTGAGCAGCTGCAATTGTGTCGTACCAGTACAGTATATTTTTAATTATGTGTGCAAACCACTCAAGTCACACTGTTACGTGTGCTGTCCTTTGATACTCATAAAAACAATTAGTTTTTCGTTATTTTAGAAACATTTTTTCATTGTATTTGTCTTGCAGGTGGATGAAAAACGAAAGTACGAACTGATGCTCAGCTGTGGTCCACAAAAGTTATTTCAAGAAACGGAAGGCAAGGATGACCACATTACAGTATCAGCGCAGCAGATGATACTACTAACTATTAACATGTTACTTATGCACAGCAAAGTGTTGGGGTTGAGACTTGAGATTGAAAACCACATTGCACAAATTTTTTTAGACGGATTATTTCTACTTCTAGTATTTCCTATTCGTAAATTTGCTCCAGAACAGTGGTTCTATTGTATTATTTTATATACACTATAATAGTACTTTTATTCAACGTTCCGATGAGCGCCTCTCATTAGATCAGCCTTCCCCTCAAACGCAGTTGACATTTCGCCACGCTCTGCCGATGTATGTTCAATGTGGGCACAAGCCGTTCGCTGTAATGACGCCCATTACAGAACACAGCGCTTGTGCAAGGATCAATTAGATTTCAAGGCTTCTTTTAGACATCGCCAAAAGGCTCAACCGGCATCTAATTGCCTTGCAGAGTGTCCCTGTGGGCTTTTTGCTACAGAGCTGCTGATAATGGCTACCTTTGAATTCATATGTAACATGGTTAGAACACCACTTCACGACAATACATCTTTTGTTTTTGTGAATCAAAAACTAGGGTAGAGATGATGCAAAAGTCAACGATAAGCAGCAGACACAGTTTGCAATTGTATCTGAATTATTTGTATTCATCTAGGCATTATGAATAGAAAGGTTGTACTTTGAGTTGAGTTACTGTACAGAGTAAATAGTTTTGTATTCCAGAAAAGCTCTATATAAAACCAGTGCAATTTTATTAGAAGAACGCAACTCAATTTATTTATGAAGCACTTCCAAGAAAAATCTCAGCTAAAAATCGGACATACTGTAAGACAATTGAACATAACGTGATTTAGTGACAAAATAAAGTAAAAACAAGTAATACACTAAAATAAGGGCAGCCTCTTTATATGAGTGGAGAGATGGAGCATTTACAGGAGGACTCCAAAGTAAAGTGCATAATTAGGAGACATGGGCCATGTAAATTATTATTATTTATTTTTTTAAAGGACAGTGGGCTGTAGTTTTTAGATTCCTGGCATACAATAATCTGCCACTGTGAACATTTTGCCTTGTTGATAACACCTGAATGAATTGTAAACTCATAAAAAGAACCATCTTGCTGTTTCTCTTGCAGGCACAGCGTTAGCGTACCCCCCAGAGGCTTCACTTGCCGAACGGCATCGCGGTGACGCCGTGACGTACGTCAATATTCCAGTGAGTCCAACATCCAAGAAGCAGCTCAACTACATGGAATTGGAGCTGCAGGACCCTGGCACCCGGGGGACTGTAGTACCTGCGCCTGCACAGAGTAAGGGTGTGTCCAGAATAAACTACCCTTAACCCCCTTTGAGAGCATGCACTAGTTAATACGCAAATAGGGACTTCTGTACTCCCCCAGAGACACTGAAATCCCAAAAACCCCACACCAAGGAACTAGTAATGAGTTCTTTAAACTAACTGCCCCTTTACCAGTAATCCCATTAAAATAAATAAAATCGTTGTTAGGGTTTTGCCTGGTTTGGTTCCAAATGCAAAAAAGCAGGGAGGCAAGGCAGGACAGGTCTAAAAAATTTACTTAATTTTGAAAGAACAAAAAGAGGAATAAAAAAGTCCAAAAATGAGTTTCAAACTAACGAACCGAAACAGGGCATTAATTAACTACAAAAGGAAACAAGCCATGACTTGGGGAAAACTTGACTGCCAAAGACAGAAAGAAAGCAGGGAACTAAAGACAAGCAAACTGATGAGACGAGGAGCACCTAGACAAGACACGAGCGGCTGAGTTAGCTGATTGGAAGACACACCAGTTGACGAGCACAGGCAGAAACACACCCAAAAAAAAATGCAGGACAAGACATGAACCACAAGAAAACAAGACACAGCGTAAGAGAAAACCAAATAAAATCCAGACAACAAAAACACAGAACATGACCATTCCTTAAACTTTACAAATCGGGTGTTCTGTGTTCTGTCTCTAAAAATGGACCGGTAAGGTTAAACCCTAAAGTTACCATGATTTACTGTACTAAGAGAATCTCTGCTGTGTGTGAACAGGGAAGGACTCAACCAAATATGCCCAGATTGACATCACTGCCACAGAGACAGCCCACAAGGTGGGTACCCAGCATGCTCTGGGTCGCCAGGAGGGCCTGCACACCCTGGAGTGGAGAAAGAAGGGGATGCCGCATTAACTTCAAGGACCAGCCTATGACAGCAAAAAGCCTCCATTTACTGTACAAGTACTGTTGTTTTCTGAATTTGTAGTCCTGAGTATTTGTACTATTATTCCTAATACTGTGTGCCCAGCTAACAATTTTTACTGAAACTAATTATACAAAGTTTATATATATATATATATATATATAAGTTTATATATATATATATATATACACATACATATATATGTAAATAAATTCTCAGATTGATGTAGATTGCTAAGTATAACAGTGACCCCCATGCATGTCCAGATGCATGTATGGGAGAAATAAGAGTATATGGCTGCCATTTTTAGTATTATAAAACAATGATCATTTTTAACAACACCACCACTTCCTTCTGTATGTCATTTGGATACAAAATTATGCTAGCAAAAACTTTAAAATAAAAGAAGAAAAACAAGACAATTGGTTTTACACTGATGATGTTTAGTGAACTAAAAATGCCATCAGCGGTTGTTTTGTATGTCTGAACTGATTGGTCGTAAATGCTCAAAGCCTGTAGGCTTTAATCGCATTTTCCAAACCCAATAAAGTCCATTTGACCGACGTTCTTCACTTTGATTACTGGACTCATGAGCACCTTTGGCTAACACGAGGTGAGAATGAAATCCATAATATCATGAGAAAAATGTTATGAGTGTAAACAGCTTGTAGCTGAACAGCAGTGGTGCGACTGCTCGTTTCTCAGCAATCACACTTATTACGCATATTTTGACATCTCAGCATTGCACAAAAAATAAACAGTGAACACTTGTCTCTCAGCATCCACACACTATCAAAGCTACAAGCAATTTGTACAATTCCTTCTCTTCTTTTGGCAGCTCCTTTCTGGCCAGCAGGTAAAATGTGTTGTTGTGGTTGTCTGGGCGGCGGTTACATAATTGCACTAAACAGGCGGCCATTCTCGATGTGTTGCCAGTTAACAGGCGTGAACATTTCAGGCGAAATTGAAGACGCAGCTCAAGAACGATAAGAAAAAGCACATTGAGTGACACAAACTTCCATTCGTGCCTCTTTTCTACAATGTTTGCTCGCTCTCACACAGAAATAAATAATTGCAAAGTTTAATGGTTGTTTTTCAAGCTGCTTATCAAATGCAGAATGGGATGACCGCAGACTTCCTGACCATCGTGATAATGGGTCGAAAATGGCGACAGAATCAATACGCTGGTTCCCACTGGGGTCTAGGAAACCCACACCAGACAGCAGAATGGACTTTGGGAAACGAAACAGCAACAAGCATCAGGGAGTATTTTGCACCAGCTACTCACAGTTCTTGAAAGTCATACCATTTGCGTTTTGGTGATGAAGTTGCATTTTGTTTTGTTTTTTGTTTTTACACTAATGTAACTGAAAAATCAGATTTTTACAAGAAAAAAATATATCAAGAAAGCTGTAGTATTATTCTAAATAATATAGGTTAATTGTTATTCCCAATAAACAAGAACTGAGTATTGGAATCAAAGGACCCCGACCCATAGCCGTTTCTTCCTATAGGCCAAGTAGGCGGCTGCCTAGAGCCCCCAAGTCAACAGAGGGCCCCCAAGCTCTATAGTCTCTACCTAGCTCTGTCCTCTCTATAGCTCTGTAGTCTTACCTGAGGACGATTAAAATGTCCTGTCTTTATCTGTCTCTAATATTTGTTTATTACATCCCCTTTCTGTTTAAAAAAAAACCCCATAGGATATAAATAAAATAAAATGTGATTACACAGTTACTACGTCACTAACTGTATGAGAATGATTGACAGCTACCCATCTCTACCTTTTCCGTTAGCGAGAGTACTAAACAAAACAGACACTGTAATGGCATCAAAAAGTTATCTCAGCGGCGCGGGAAAATGGAAGGAAAAAGAAAACTGAAGGAGAAAAACGGTCAAAGGAGAAAGGTAAGGCACTTGTTGGTGATGAATAGTTGGAGGCAAAACTCTTGTTTTATTTTTAGCAAGTTTGTTTATTTGTTTTGCTAGCCTGCTCGCTAGCCTCTGGCTTTTATTTATAGATGTTAACCTTCCCTTGGCCAGCCCCAAGTCCAACTAGTATAATATGTAAGATATTGTATGCTTAAAAGTGACACATTTGTAATTGGGTACAAGCTTTAAAGAGACACTGAACATCACAATTTTTCATATAAAAACAGATTAATTTTAATATTCTGTATTACTGCAATATTACTGTAATTTTACTCATGGTCTATTTGCTTGATAACCTTTGCCATTTGCCGAAACACTCAAAAGCTGTTTTATTTATTGACGTAAAGAGGACTGTCAACTTAAGATGTTTAATTTTAACTGTAGTCTGTTTTACTCATAAAATAGGGCCGGGTTTAAAAAAAATCTAATCGATATCAAATCGATTTTCCCATAAATTCTTTTTTTTTTTATGAATAAATCTTAGGGTTTCCTTGAAATGTGCTGTACAAATGAATTTAAATGTATTTTCTTACACTTATGAAAGACCAAACTTATCGCACTTTAAGACAATTCAGAAACATTTAAATTTATATTCACAATTATTGAATTAGAATTATGAAAATATTTTCATCTCATCCTTGCTGATGTCAATGTTTGTGTAACACTAAAGTGATTATAACACATACAGTGTTACTTTAATTAATAAACTAAATTATTTTATCAGTTACTTCATCCGCAAAATTCAATTTGAAATGTAATGTTTGTGGAGTTTTTATCATGTCCTTCATAGTTAAGAAGAATGGATGTTCAATAATTAATCAATATCGATTGAATTGAAGTGAATCGAATCGAACTGATCTCTGAAATTTGAATCGATTCCCAGCCCTATTATAAAGTGTAATAGATTGTGGTATCTTTGAAGACCATCTAAAGGGTTAGGAATCTCTTCATTGTAGTTTGGCAAACTAGGGGCCACCAAACAGCATCTTGCCTAGGGTCCCCATGAAGCTAGAAACGGCCCTGCCCCGACCCACAGTTTGGGAGCCTTTTCTCAAGGAAATATGTGATCCATGTACTTAGTTTAACTTGATCATGTTTGTCTTCAGCACACGATGAGTTTACAGCATTTAGATGAGTAAAAATCAATGATCAATTGTGTTAAAGATTGCCAGTTGACAAGAGGAGAGTCAAAGAGAGGAGAGGAGGGGCGGGACACATGAAGCATCAGTGGGATGCGAGAAAAAGCGGGGGAGGGAGCGTCCGTGCTGCACACACATCACATTGCATGTGTTGCCTTTCAGTGCACACGGATTGTACCGGGAATTATTATTATGACGCCAGGATGGATTGGCTTAATGGCACCGGACTGGACACGGTCATCCACCTAAACTCGTCCTATGGCTACTCATCGGCGACCGTCGCCAGCATCGCCGCCCTCGTAAGTTTCCTTATCTTGTTCACTGTGGTCGGCAATGTGCTGGTGGTGATCGCCGTGCTGACAAGCCGGGCACTGAAAGCCCCCCAAAACCTCTTCCTGGTCTCCCTGGCCACGGCCGACATCCTGGTGGCCACTTTGGTGATGCCGTTCAGTCTTGCCAATGAACTCATGGGCTACTGGTATTTTGGCAAAGTTTGGTGCGGCATCTATTTGGCGTTGGATGTTCTTTTCTGCACGTCCTCCATTGTGCATCTATGCGCAATAAGCCTGGATCGTTACTGGTCAGTCACACAAGCAGTTGAGTATAATTTAAAGCGGACTCCCAAGCGGGTTAAGTGCATCATCTTAATTGTGTGGCTCATATCTGCCTTTATTTCCTCACCGCCCTTGTTGTCTACGGAGGGAAACCAGGAGAGAAGCGCTCAGCCACAGTGTGAGCTCAATGATGACAGTTGGTACATCATCTCCTCCAGCATAGCTTCCTTCTTCGCCCCTTGCTTCATCATGATCCTGGTCTATGTCAGGATTTACCAAGTGGCCAAAACCAGAACCAGGAGCATGTCGGAGAAGAGGCGGGTGGACGGCGGTGAAGTTCCAACAGAGAATGGGCACTGCGAGTGTCCGCCCACCCCCAGTCAACGGACGGCCACCCAGGGCCAACACACGGAGGAAGCCGACCTGGATGAGAGCTCTTCATCGGAGGGTAAAGGTGGAAGGAAGCAGCCGGACTCCCCTCGGGGGAACCCTAGGAGGGGCTCCTTGACCAAACAGGCAGCGTGTATCTCCAGAGTCAGCAACAAATCTATAGATCTTTTTGCCTCCAGGAGGAAACGGAGGAGCTCCATCGCACTGAAGAAGCTCACTCAAGCCCGGGAGAAGAGGTTCACATTCGTCCTTGCCGTGGTCATGGGGGTGTTTGTCGTCTGCTGGTTCCCGTTCTTCTTCAGCTACAGTCTGTACGGCGTGTGCCGAGACCCCTGCAAGATTCCGGACACCCTTTTTAAGTTCTTCTTCTGGATCGGGTACTGCAACAGCTCACTCAACCCAGCTATATATACCATCTTTAACCGTGACTTCAGGCGTGCCTTTCAAAGGATCATGTGCAAGTCGTGGAAAAATTCCTTTTAGGGTGACAACCTGAAATCTCAGGTACCCTGTTTACCAGACCCCTTCATCAAGTTCTGCTCCTCAATACAGCCATCTACACCATCTTCAACCGCAACTTCAGGAAGGCCTTCCAGAGTATAACTTGAAGTTTGTAGAAAAAGTCCTTCTAGAGTGGCAACCTAAAATCTCAGAAGGTTGCAGGTTCAAGTCCTAGTTCACATTATTCCCAGGCCCCATCTTCAAGTTCTGCTCCTCAATGCAGCCATGTACACCATCTTCAACCGCAACTTCAGGCAGGTCTTCCAGATCATAACATGCAGGTTGTGGAAAATGTTCTTTTAGAGTGGCAACCTGAAATCTCAAAATGCTGCAGGTTTAAGAAACGGTTCCTGATCTTCTCTAGCAACACACTGTACGGTGTGTTAGGGACTTTTGCGAGATCAAGGTCCGCCTACTCCAATTCAGGTCTTCAACCCAGCAATCTACAGCTGCTTATACACAACTTCAGGTGGCTCTTTCAAAGCATCCAGTACAAGTCATTAAAAATATTGCAGAAGGTTTCTTGGTTGTTTCTAGTTTGTGTTCCCTTGTGGTTTCCTTTCGGTACTTGCAAGACTGGAGGGATTACCTTTTTTGAGTCCCACTTGGGAAGTTCCTTGATTGATGACATGGAAGGACTAAGAAAGAATCTCTCTCCAAATGTTCTGAACTCCTTTTTCCATGACAGTGGCCCTGAGCAAAATGATGCTACCATAGCAAAGGCCCACGTGAATACAGCTCTCCTTTTCTTATTGTTGACGCTTTTTTAGACGGAAAACTTGTTGGACCAACACCACTTCTGCTGGACGCAGCAAAGTAGTGTGCCGTATTGCCTCAGTTGTTTCAGACGCAATTAATACATCGATCAATTAATTTTTGGTATTATGTCCACTTCCAATTCCCACTTTAAATGGATTCAAATCAATTTCTGCTAGAATCCAGTTTTTTCATTTTACCTTTCACTTTGAACCAAAGGTTTTCAAATTATGGAAGCTCCAACAAGAGCTGGGTGTATGCATACACATTTAAATCCAAAACTAACCTCACTCCAAAGTAGAAGAAATTCTTTATGCCATCTAGGAAGCGGGTACATTTTCCGTCAAAGCTTGGCTCCACACCAAAGCGGCTTCAATTTCCTGCCAGTTATTGGCTGTAGCTAGTAAGGATATGTGGACTGGAGGCATGCAGCATTTGTTGGCTGAGAACAATTCTAGTGTACTAGCAGTACTGTAGGATGTATGTGTGCCATTCAACATGTCAAAAAACTCTGCTGTTACAAATGATGATTATCACAGCATCACTACTTAGCTCAGTGGTTCTTCACCTGGGTTCGATCAAACCCCAGGGGTTCGGTGAGTCAGTCTTAGGGTTCGGCGGAGGTCAAGACACACATCCGATTCAAATGATTTGTAACGATACGTCCTTCTTGGCCTTCATTGGCTGCAGGTGATCACGCTACATTGCTAGGCTTATCTGTGCTGCAGGGAATATGATGGTATGTTATGTGATTTCTTTATTATAACCCTATTCAACAATGGAGGTCGTAAAGTTTTATTTTCACAAGAATAAAGTTGCTAAAATAAAACTGCAAAGTTACAAAAATAAAGTTGAGTCAAACTTAAAAGTCAGTTTGTAGCATTGCAAATCATAATTTATTCAACCAAATTTTTGTTTCAGGAGCACAACAGGAAGCAACTCTTGACTACGCTAGCGTCGAAGTACATATTTGAGTGTAAAATCAAAACCGATGTTCCAAATGAGATACAGGCTGTATGTGTGTTACAATTCTAACAGGAACCCTGTCTCATTTCTCCTACATGTGAGTGTAAGGTGAGCCAACGATATTTTTAAATGTAAAAAAAAAAAAGAAAAGAAAAAAGAACTGTTGAATAAGCTGTCAGTCACGGAACAATGAAGATGTCGCCCACCGTCTCTTTCCCATAACGTACCTCTGTCAAGCTTTTGTTATGCCCATCATAAATGGAACACATTTATCGCTGCCTCGTGAGCTCAGTTTAATTCAAGCTGCAGGGTTTCTGTGGACACACTGTGATTCATTGCAGTGGGAAAGGCATAATGTCCCTGAATGTGACATCTGTATTGAGTCCTGCACAATTAATGAAATCGCGCTGACCTTGTGTTGGTGGCCTTGCGAACTGACGAGGGACGTTAGAATAAGAAATTGTCACCATTTCAAAAAACGTAATTTCATCGGTTGAATAGCAGAAGAAACAGTAAAACGAGTAGCATGAAATTTTCAAGATTTCCAAAATGTAAGATTTTGAAGAATGGTAAATTCATGGGTTGTTGTGTCTATCTATTTATTTGATCCCAATGTATTAATCTTAACCTTGGATGAAATGAGAAGTAAGATTAAAAAAAAAATGTTGAGCACAACAAAGTGGAACCTTGAGACTCAAACGCAATTCATTCTCTTGCGTTAGTCTACTTCCTAATTTGTTCTGGCTTGAGACTTCCCAATATTGCATAATCTCAAACATTTAGTAGGAAGTTTGACAACAAATTAAGGCCAACAAAGTCTGAAGTCACAGATCATAAAACCTTCATCTACTACAGATGCAATACTTGCTTGCAAAATCAATAAAATATTGATGTCAACGTTTGCTAATAGCAAGGAAGGACTTCTATTAAATACAACTCCGTATACTGTACACTTTTATTAGACCTAATGTAATAATTACCTTAAACCACCAGAACATGATGAATAAACCCGTTTATTTTATTTTGTTCACCCTTATTTTAGTTGGTTCTAATGAATGCTAATATGCACGACACCTTTTAAAACATGCTGATTTAATGCAGGAACATTCATTAGCATAATGAGAGCATAATGCTGAGGAGGAGTTGTCTGCTGTCTGTCTGTCTTTTATTTGATGGACAGCTGTGTGGAAATACATAAAATGCATGCATACTGACCTCAAGTGGTCCTGATGAAAAGTGCACGCTCCTGGTCACATCATTAGGTACACCTGTACAAAGGAATGAATGGAATGAGAGTTGAGTTTATATTAAAATAATAATACATTATTATAAACTAAACATTAGGTTCTACACCTACTGTAAAACAGCAAACACGATTTGGCAAATGCCACCACCTAGCAACAGCAATGAAATATTACATTATTGCAAATATATATAACATGTTGTACCTTAATACCATTTCACTTATAATATAATTGCCATGAAAAATAAATTATTACACCAGATGAACATCACACTTCTGATTTTGCGCATCCACTGGAGGGCGCTCATGCACCACAGTTTGGGAAGCTCTCACCATTCAAGATAACATCAACGTGGCCGTCACACTATGGTTTGACCATTTCTAAAAGAGCGCTTGTGTAGGAGAGGGGGAGTTCTCCAAATTTTTTCAAGATATTGAGAAACTATTCATACAACAGAATAACAGCAAAATGTTAACTAAATTTCCCTTGAGGAATAGAAAGACCCACTTCCAATAGAGCAGGAAAAAATTATTATTTTTTGTTTTACTACTTTTGAACACATTTAAAAATATACTAAGTTAATAAAACACACTTTTTAAAGTATTCTCATTAGTGTCTACTGTCTATTCTCATTTACTTGCTTGCACTGTTCTCCAAATAGAGCAAGATGCCAAGTGTGCTTGCTGCAAGCTGTTAGTCGCTCACACCAGGCGTTCCCGTGTAGGCACAAAGACATTTTATCATTTCGACATTTCCTTCACACGCTGGCCTTTTGGAACTGGAAATTATCTTTAAGCTCTATGTTGCCCTATATGTTGAGGGACAACGTGGCACTCCACTGAAGGCGCTCAACTCTAAATTGGGGGGTGAACACACTAAACATGTCTGTTAAATGGATGTTTTTCTTTTGTTTTTTGTTTATTTTTTGCATGTGTGTGTGTGCAAGGGGAGCGCTTAATTTCAAATTGTAGTGCATCCCAACCCCCTCGGATCCACTGTACTGTAAAATGTTTCAACATGGCAGCCGTCCTGAAGCCCTGCCCACAAGCTGACCTATGAAAACGCAGCAGGCTTTTGGGGTCGCGCGAGAAACGGCAGGCCACTTCCAAGCGCGCTCTGTAGCCATGTGGCTGGCGGCAACGCGAGGCCCCCGTCCGAACCGGAGTTACGTCGGGACATGGCGAGGAATATGAGTAAGGGGAACGGCGCCGGTCGGAGCGCTTCTTTTAACTTCACCATCGACAACATCCTCAACTTGAGGTCGGGTAAGGATGATTCCCGGCAAAACATGGATGAAAAGGACGCCTTTGACGAGGTGTGGGACACCCCCAGACGGCGAGAGGGTGGATCCCGGGAAACAGGTGAGTGAGCTGGATGAAGAACTTATTGCCTCATGCAAATAATGAAACTCCCTATAATGGTTCATTAATATTAATAATGAAAGTCTTTTCTTTTTTTTTCTGGAAAAAAAACACAAATAAAAAAATAAAATAAAATAAAAAAGTAATAATGAAAGTCACCATAAAGGCCATTTTGCAAAACGCTACTAAAATTAATACTAATAAGATTAACAATGCTAATAGTATCATTTATTATTGTTATGATCACTATTATTATTATATGTTTCAGGCATCTTGTTTCAACATTTAATATGTACTTTTCTTTACGTCTTTGTTGTTGATGTCAATTGGGATGTTGTCTGAAATAAACACATTAATATTATATTGTTATAATTATAGCTCCCATAAAGACAATTTAGTAATAAGAAACAAAAGCCATTTCAATAGGGTCGTGCTCCGTTCTCAGGCTCTAACATTACTGCTACTTTTAATGTATTTGACCACAATTACTGTAATTTATCAAAATGAGGCTCTTTAGGAAAAACAAAAAACGTACTTACATTCTGGCGCATTTCTGCAGTTTTCTTGGATGACTTTCAAAGGCGTCCCAGTTGACGTTGATTTCATTCTATTTAAAAAAAAGAAGGAAAAAAAGGCAAAGAAAAACGTTAATAGCAAATACAGAATACATGCTGGTTGAATACTGTACAAATACATAAAAATATAGCTAATGCAGATAATATCTAATTTAATATGATTTTGATGGCCACTACAAGGTTGTTGTTTTTTAAATGCACTCATGTGGAAAAAAATAAAACACCTGCAACGTGTTATATATTTTTTAATGCACTGAAAATAATAATGAAAATGATTTGTTTCTTTCTACAGTAAAAAAAAAAACATGAATAGTTCACATATATTATTTAAATAACAAAATGATAGTTACAACCTGTAAGTGTATTGTACACAAAGAATATGACATAAATCAAATATAGTATGAGTATTAGATATATAAAAAAATATATATAAACTTTTTTGGAGGGAGGAATTTATTCATCCATTCAAACTAGGTGAGTTTATTAAATCATACTGTATGACGAAAGTAAATACATCTTCTGTGGACTTCATTAGAATGCATTTTTTTTAATTACAATCAGTGTATTATTTGGCATTTCCATTTTCAATTTGGAAAACACAACATGAAAATGATTGGGTATGTTTTGGAGTATTTTTAGCCCCCAAAATGACCTTTTCTCATATTTCAATTTTAGGCTCAGATCAAAAATAGGAACATTTAAAATGTGCAACAGAAATGTGTTTGATTTGATTATTTAATCAGTGGCAACAAACACTTTTGTTTTTTTGGTGATTGATTAAAAAAAAAAAGCCTATAAAAATAACAGGGATTCTATTATTGTTGACAGCCCTCAGCAACACATCAGACGTGCGGCCCGCCACGTCCAGCGCCAGCAGCAGCCCTGTCGCCAGCAAGAAGAAGACGCGCACTATCTTCTCCAAGAGACAGATCTTCCAACTGGAGGCCACGTTCGACATGAAGCGCTACCTGAGCAGCTCCGAGCGAGCGGGCCTGGCCAGCGCGCTGCAGCTGACCGAGACCCAGGTAAAGATCTGGTTCCAGAACCGGCGCAACAAGCTCAAGAGGCAGCTATTGGCGGACGACGACGGGCAGGCCGGCGCGCCCGTGCACGCCATTTACAAAGAGAGCGAGCGTCTACTGGGCGGATGTCTGCTTCCAATGGCCTTCCCAGTCTTCTATCCCAACAACATCTACTTGTCCAACACGGCCAAATGTTTTGGACTTTTCGATGCAGACAGATGAGTACAGACATGCCCCGAAAGACACAGGGAGCTGTTTCTACTTGGACCGTGCAAAATTGCTCAACAATTGAGTTGTTGTCAATGCATGTAGGCAGAGGACGGTTCATAGAACACAAAAGGTCAACAGGCAAACTGACTTTGGGACACGAAATTTCAGGCATGTAACATAGAGCCACCAAAAGTCTCAAGAAGCCATTTTGTTGTTGTGAAAAGTGTGAAACTGCTATTATTCTGTTGCATGAATGGCAACTGATGGACTTGAAGGGAAACTGTATGTTCTGCCATCTAGTGGAAGAGCATTGAATTGTTCTACTTGTCACTATACATCACTGGTATAGATAGAAAGATGATCAAAGACACATTTGTAGAAAATAAACAATAATTTCTTAACCAATTAGTCATTTGTAAACGATTTATTTTCTACTTTTGAATGCATTGCATGCATTTTGGGGGTGTTTTTTAGGGGGGGGGGGGGGTTCATATTTTACCATATTGCTGCAGTCACATTTTACAGTGCCACCTTAAGATATGAGTCATCCGATATAAGAGTTCTTATTTATTTTTGCTTTGGCTGATGAGCGCTGACGGTGACAATGAACTCAGTTCATCCGATTTCACAATAAACAGCTAAGAGTGAACAATTCAACAACAACAAAAAAACTTCAAGGCGTAAAATCCACTCCCAGCTCAAGTTTAATCAAAACTAAACTAAACAAACAGATTAAAACATTGTATTTTTCTAAATCAACGAAGCCACACTGGACAACCTCTGCTAGCTAAATGCTAACATATAGTGGGAAATTAGCATACTAACCATTAGCATCAATAATCACAATAGTCTTTTTACAACTTTTTAAGAAATGGATATTTGAATATAAGTACAGAGGTCATATAACAATACTCACGGTAGTTCTTTTTACTGAGTAGTAATCAAAGAAGTAGTCTATCCTTCTTCATTTGTGTCTGCATGCCTGTATCAGAGCCATATATTGAGAGAGTTTGGCCAACTCGGTTTTGGGCAGGGTTAAAAGATGTCATGTGACCAGCAGTTAACTAATCACGCTGTGATTGGTCACACTGTGATTGGTCAACTGCTGGTCACATGACAAATGGATGCCATCTTGTTACCATGCTGAAACAGAGTTGGCCAAACTCTCTCTATATACAGCTCTGGCCTGTATTATACAGTACTGCCCCCCCCCCCCCCCGGTGGTCAAGGTGGGCACACCAGAAGGAGCAGCACAATAAAATTGAATGCAAAAACTGTTTCATCTTTACACTCTATTTGAATGAATGAATACAATTTATTTCGATCAGATATAAAAGAAAACAAAATACTACACACAGGTCGCCATAAAATTATGTCCTTTAAAATAAATAAAATATCGTATCTCAAGGCACTGCTGCATTTCCACTTTTTAAAGTTCCATTGTTATTTCAAAATTGCCTGGTTGCAGTTCAAAATAAAGGTTTCACCCTGGAAGTTTCTTTCAAAAATCGGAACAAATCGGCCCAAGTGACAGAAGTGATTGTGTCACATTGTTAGTGCATTTGATCGCTAAAGGTGATTGCGCTTGGCTTGGAGATACGCCGAGATTGACGCCAGAGGGGGTTTCAGCTGCTCGCCAGACTTTCTGACGCTCATGCTGTCGGACATTTTGACGCATTTTGAGGGTCACGCGGTTTCAATTCAGCATAACATGCAAGTGATAATTGCGAAATGCTGACAAGACTTTCTGTCAATGAGATGTTGGAAAGTTCAGTCACGTAACGTTCTTCTCATTGTGTTATGACTTCATTCTCTTCATTCGTCTTGCATTACAATCTTATTCTTGTAACTTCACAACTTTAATTCTCATATTATGACATAATTTACGAGTTAATTTTTCTAAAACTATGACATTACCCTGGAATTTACTGTCCATTTTTTCTCTCTCACAACATTCCAAATCAGAGGTGTCAAAATTAATTGGCTAATCTACAACTATTTTAATAATCTAGTAATTATTTAGAGCTATTGTTTAAATTTGTCCAAATCTTGAGATCTCAGCCGCTCAACAGTAATTATTTTTTGACATCTGTAGTCCTTCATGAAAGCAAACTGGTAATCGTTTGAGTTTAATCAAAATAAGACATTTGCAAATATCTGCTTTTTCTTTTGGGAAACAATGACTGAACCAGCAATTGAATCCGTTTCAAAAAGGTTGATGAGTAAAATAGTAATCCCTCTTGTGTAGTATTGTTTAATTGTTATTTAGTTGTTATTTAATCATTACACAATACTAAATAAATAACAATAATTGGCAATAAACAGCAATAGGGAAAAAAAGTGAACTAAAATTGTATTTGATTATTCGATTCATCGAAGGAATAATCGATAGAGTAATCAATTCCAAAAATATTTGATAGCCCAACACTATTTCGAAATGTGCAACATTTTTCTTGTGATTTACACCATTTTGTTTTCAGTGTGCTCCTATTTAATAGTGCTTGGTACAACCGTGTCCTCTTTCTTTTTTTTCCTTTTTTTTTGAAGAGTCTAGAGAAGGAGCTCATTTGCATACGCACGGAGGGCAGCTCATTCAAAGGGACTGAGTGACACAGCGCTTGACATCCTAAACAAGAGCCCATTCATTAGGAGACGAAACCGGATCGCGACCTGGGGGGACGGCGGCCTTCTTCACAGGCTTTCAGGGGACTTATTGATCAGTCGCTGTGGTGGACGTTGCGGTCTGCAGTGACAGAGGGTCTCTGTAAATTGAATGGGGGCTGAGGGATTACAACCCGGGTGTATCAGATGAAAGGCACACGTGGCGGCGACATGACTGAGGCCAAAGGTTAAACATGCTCATCCCGAAGGGCCTCCCAAGGAGCTAAATAGCTAAATGTGACAGACGCCATAATATTATGACGTTTTAACTTAAATTACGAAATTTTCCCCGTAGAAAATAATAAATGTGTTAATACATGCCAAAAATAAACAATGAACGGATTAAATTTAACAATGGATGCTACTCCTACGACGCCAAAATTGACTGCCGTTGACTCTTTAAGGAGACTTCAGAAGCGCTTGTGAGGTGTTTTTAAGACCAGCATACATACGGGAATCGATAGCACATGGGAGGAAACTGATACTTGACACTAATGGACAGTGGGAATTGTAAAAGAGGCTGGAATTCATTTTGATACGGACATCACAGGCCAGTTGGGCTCCAAGGGGGCGAGAGGAGAGGGAGGTCGCAGGTTGCTTTGACAGCCTAGCCGCTCTTAATGGAAGCTTATCGACTGACCAACATGTGACCGGGAGGCACAATGTCTGAGTTTGCCTAACTCAAAGTGATTGCATGACACTTTTTTTGGGGGGGTAATAGCACTACAAGAATGCTAATATTATAAACTCTAATATAAATATATATAGAGAGGGTAGATGTTGATGTCACAGCAACAAACATGCTATATTATTCAGACTGTACCAAGTTTGGCTCTTGAGCAGAAAAAGTTTGGCAAAGGTTGTTTTTGCCTTTTAGCCGCAGGCAGAAGCTGCTACCGCTAACTCGACACATGCTACAGATTAGCTCCGCTCCGCTAACTCGACTGTTTGATCTCAACACCACAAATGGATGCAAGGTGAAGAAACGGCGGTGTAATTATGATGGATGATGACAAGAAGAGGAAGCCATTACCTAATAGCTTATATTAGCAAGCGCAAAGGTGTTTTAGTTTCTGTCTCGTTCTTGTCAGAGCGCACACGCTGCCTATGGCAGAAACCACCGCCAGCTACGATGAGCTCAGAATTATTGTCTTGTAATGTTATCTTGTCTTGTAGTGTTCATTAGTGGGCTGCAACAAGCCATTGGTCAAAAGTGAAATTGAATCACAGATGGCTTCATATATATTTTTGGCAATGATTTCAAAATTGTCTTTACTTTTCCTCTAGCACATTAGGTTTTTGGGATATTTTCATTTTTTTCGCTTTTAAGTTTGACTGATAAAAGTTTGCGCAATACGGATTTTACCTTAGAGCTATTTATTACGTTTCAGAAAAAAAGATTCCACTTGTTGCTGAACATAACCCTTAATTTATTAATATTACTATATTATTATTATTATTATTATTATTATTATTATTATTATTATTATTATTATTATTATTATTATTATTATTATTATTATAAAAATCAAGGGCAGATTCAGAATCAGCACCAAAAAAAATCTAGAAAAGTTTACTTGCATCACTGATTACAAAAATATGTAAAATTTGTTGACTGGTATAATCGATTTTTCCGTCAATAATTTTCTTAATGAATCATATAAAAACATGTTTTCAATTCCATCCATTTATTTAAAAACATGATTTCAAATCCTTATTTCTTTGCTTCTGTAAAGCCCTTTTGATTTGCTTTGTGTTCAAATGATGCAATAAACACGAACTTGTTTTCCTCATTCAAGTTTCGTAAAAAAACAAATTTACTCGTTTTGTCAAATTTTTATGGCTGAGTAGCATAAGTAACACTTATGAAATCGGACAGGCGACATATTATAATTATCATCTAAATAAGATGCAAACAATGGCAGCAAAAATGAACTGAGAATGAAAATAGTGGTGCGAGTGTCATCTGTTCAGATCATTGCAGCACAACCTTCTTCCTCAAGGCTATGCTATTGTTGGGTTTGTTTTTTTGTTGTTGCTTGTCCTTTTTTTTTTGAGGCAGTTAGCTCGTGCTCAAAGTTGTCACGCCCATAAGTGCGGTTGCTTTTGAGACAAGAGGGCAGGAAAAAAACGAGAGGCCTCGGGTCTTGGCCGAAGGAACCCTGAGAAGCGTGCGCTGATTCGGCCCGACACTCACTGCCACATTTCGGCCAGCTGCCGCCGACTCGCAGGCGCTCCAAGCAGCTAGCTGCCATGTTCTTTTGTACGATCTAGCTCAGACTCTTAAAGACAAGTTTTTTTTCTACAGTATTTTTTTTCTAGTAAAACACGCCTTTACATTTTATTGTCATACTGTAAATATGAAATTTGTTTTCTCTATGGAAAATCTCTTTTTTTCCGCAGTGTCCCCAACCCCCTCCCCACCCAAATAATGGTAACATTCCTGTGAACATTCAGGATTTTTTTTCTCACATTATTGCATTTTTCATATTAGCTTTTTTTTCTCATTACATCATTACAGTCTCTGTTTGCAACATCCCATCCAGGTATTTTCTTTATCTATTCAAAAATGCTTGAAGAGTTTTTCCTGAGCGCGTCATAATGCAAATATATATATTTTTTAAATATATACCGTAATATGTTTGTACTAGGTGACTAAAGTGTGTTCCACTTGGCATCATTCAATATCGTGCTAAAAGAAAATCGCACTGACTGAAATAAGGTTGCAAATAACAATTATTTTAATAATCGATTAATCTGTTGAGTGTTGAGTTGAGTTTTTTTATTAATGGATGAACTGGATTCTTTACAAAAAATTGTATTAATGTCATAGTTTGATTCAAATACAAGGCATTATTTCAAATGGACAGTGTAGAAAATGAACCAACAAATTAATTATGATACAATTACTGGTTCAGTCTGTACCATGTCAGAAAATAGACATAAAAAGTTGATAATTGTAATCCAAAGTAAAAGCAAATGTTTTATTTTGAGTCAACTCAAAGCTGCTTTAATTGAGGACTACAGATATCGGAGAACAAGACTTAAAATATTTAAAAAGTCATCTAATTGATTAATTATCATTTTGATAACTGATTAGTTGCATCTCTAGACTGAAATGATGTTTACCTTCAAAATCTTCTCTTGAGTTCAGAAGACACCAGTCACGGGACGCCCCATGTTGTCACTTGCTTCTGGAAAAACACAAAGAAGTATTAGAGAGGAACCATGTGACCAATTCGCCTTGTTTGCGGTGTGGTTTTCAGTGTGATTGTCCGCAAAACACCGGCGCTAGATGAGATGGGCGCAGACAAGGCTCCCGGTGGCTGCGGGTGCTATGTGAAGACCAGACCGGGGTCACAAGTTGTGTCTCTTTCACTTAAACATTAGCCGCAGCTAAATGGCTGAATGGCGGACATCTCTGGTTTCCTTCCAAAAGCCTTCCTTTTGGTCTTCAGTCAATTAAAAACACGGTGAAATCATCTCATTGTCCAAATGTTTTTGACATTTACACAAATGAGAAATATTACAACAGTTGGATTCCAGCTGATGAAAAAAAATGTCCACGGCAGTGAATGACTTCAGAAATTGACATTCTGCTACCTCTGCTACCATCAAGCATGTTTTACTAGAGTCGCACCACACCCCCTCTGACTTGCTGTTCCTTTTTTTTTTTTTTCTGCAATAAATAAATAGGCATGTGCACGACTGGCTCCTTCCTCTCTATAACAAAGCTCAAACAATTCTCATCTAAATTTCAGTGGGAATTAACTCGCTTTTATTATTGTTGTTTTATTGTTGTGACCGAAAAGAACAAGATCCCGGATACAAGCGGCCGAAATGAGTTTCCTCCGCACTGCGCAGTATGTCCGGGCTCTCCGTTAGATATAGGGTGAGAAGCTCAGTCATCCGGGAGGGACTCAGAGTCAAGCCGCTGCTCCTCCGCATTGAGAGAAACCAGTTGAGGTGGCTCGGGCATCTGGTTTTTGGATTCCTCCTGGACACCTCCCTGGAGAGGTTATGGCATGTCCTAGCGGCAGGAGGCCCCGGGGACGACCCAGGACACGTTGGAGAGACTATAGTCTCTCGGCTGGCCTGGGAACACCTTGGGATCCCGTCAGAGGAGCTGGTTGAAGTGGCTGGGGAGAGGGAAGTCTGGGCTTCCCTGCTAAAGCTGCTGCCGCGACCCAACCCCTGATAAGAGGTGGATAATGGATGGATGGATATGGGGTAGATGCCACGGACTTCCAACTTCCACCCATCAGCGTCGTTTCCGGCCACTGATTATTGCGTTCCAACACTTGCACCCCCACCCCTGCGCCCCTCAACCGCACGCTCCCGACTCTCTGAACTCTCGGACAGACAACTGAGACAGACACATTACACACTCGCACCCGTCGACGGGAACGTGCAATCGAGGGGCACAAAGGAGGAAGCGCTAGAACTGGGACGCGGCCCACACGTCCCAAACAGGAAACGGAAACAAAGCTGATGTGTAAAAACCAGGAAGTCGGAAGTCCCGCCTCCTCCGTGGCGTTATTATTGTTGGCAAATTTGGCAACGGTGATTGTTTCTATTAACTGAGTAACTATTTAAAATTAGTACTGTCAACACAACTTGAATTAATTGCTCTCTATTGGTATCTTTATGAGGGGCAAATCAGCATTAGAAAGACCTGAGTATGATGCAGTGCTCTTTTACCAACAAAAAAATAAGCACAAAATAGTATTGTTCTAAAGATGAACGCCTCTCATCGCCAACATTATCGCTCATTAACACAAGCTAACGTAGTTTATATAGTATGTAGTTGCTGTTGCTCTTGTGCATTAGCAATAGCCTTATATGGTTGATACTTTTTGGCAGATGGTCTTTGGAGAAGCTTAACTCAGAAAAATAATATGGGACTTTGTTTAAATGACATTAAACATTCCTGAATCACAAGCTAACTTACTCACCGAATATTTAGCCACAGCAAGCCATTAGCATGGAAACCATTTCCACGGCTATGAAGGGGTGATGTCGACAAGAAAACAACATCGTGACGTGATGTTGCATACATTCTCAAGAGTTTATATATAATATGAGTTTTTATTTATTCACTCTTTCTTTCCATAAAGCACACAAACGGAGGGAATTACCAGACAAGGTTCTCTTCTAACCCGTTTCCACTTTCCTCAATCCTTTTGGTATGATGGTGAGATATCAAGTAGCGGCCACCTACACGGAGACGTAAGCGCGTCCGCCATATTGAATGTGTCATGGAACGGAATGTAGGCCTATGTCATTTTTGATTTCATGTGACTTTATGATTTTATGTTTTCTCCTTGTGCTTGAGAAATGTCAAATTGTTTTCATGAGAGTTTTCAACTAACAATGTATTTTACCAGTGATGATAAATATTGATATATGAATAGTACTGTAAATATTTAATTTCTCTCTATATCATAACCAGATGTGGATGTAGATCTGACGTGGGGTTTTTGAATGAGCTCTAAAACATTTATATTTGACTGATTTTGACGAATAGTTGTGTAATGTTGTTCAGTAATTTCTATAATATTCCTCACTAGTAGAAAAGCCTCCAATTGTGACAATTGTTTACAGCAGTTTTTCCCCCCCCAGCAGAATGAACCATACAAAGAATGCATGGATGGATGGACTTTTATTTTTAATAGTTACAATTTTACATTTAATAAAATGCCCATTGAAAAAAAATAATTTTCTTCAAAATTTCATGGTAAGACCTCTTCAACAGACAGTAATAGTAGAATACAGAAAAGTGGTGAGTCAAAAAGTCAAGATCACATAACTTTTTCTGGAAACTATCCAGCATACTTTTCTTCTGGAAAATGGAAGATATTATGAGCAAAGGCCAGAACCATGTGAAACACTACACCACACTGAGCACCGCGATGTGGGACGCTTATGCACGCTGTCGTCGGAAGCGATACGGCGTTAAGGATGTGAATGCTTGAAAGCTTGTCGTTTATCAGCATTATTCATGCTGGGCTCAGGGTTTGGCGTCTTCTCGTGCGTTAGTCATGACTTTCATTTGACGGGACAGTGTAAGTAACCACAAGCCATAAATCATGTTGTGTCCTGAATGGAAAACACCGCGGTGTTGCTTCCACGGCACTCAACACTGAACACAAATGATGTCATTATGTTGCAGTCAATGAAAGGAATCCTCCCTTTGAAAAACATGGCACTGAAATGATTTATGTGAATTATCAAATCATATACATGTACACAAATGTGGACTCGTATTTATGGTCTGACGATCCCAGATTTTGACTGGCGTGTGGATTTGGAATTAGTGATATATGAGGGTTCACTGTACAAGTGTGAAATAAGGTGCACAAATGTAATTAGATAATACAGGAGAGCAAAGCGTTAAGCATGAAAAACGTGAGCTAGTGGCTCAAGAGCAGCCAGGTGGGAGACGGCGCTCCCGGCAGGACGAAGTAGTTCCACCACCAGGGCTTCTCCACTCTCTCCGTACGACCTTGGCCCACGTCCGCCATTTGGGTGTAGCGTTCGTACTGGTTGTTGGGATCGAAGCGTTCGTAGGCCGCGTCTGCCGCCGCCTCCTCCTCCAACTGGTCGGGCTCCAGCGGCGCCTTCTCCAGGACAAAGTCCACCCGTCCGGCGGAGTGCATCATGGGAGGTAGGTGGATTTTCTTGGCCGCTCGTGAGTAACCGGGCGCAGTGGCCGACACGATGTGAATGCCCGGGCTGAGGAGGCGCCAGTATTCTCCGTTTTCAGCTGTTTCAGGAGAAAAAAGGGGTGTTGATTTTTAGACTTGCTGAGAAAAACAATAAACAAAACTGTAGTGTTGAGGTTCAACAGATCAGCTAATACAAGTTTGTTTATATACTTCAAGTCAGCCATTTTTTTGTATTAACCTTTATTTATCCAGGTTAAGCAATAGAGAACAGATTCCCATTTACAATGCTGAGTAATGCAAAGCAAAATAAAAACAAATGTTATAGTTACATAATCTGTATTAACTATAGCTATAGACGTCAAAAATTCATTTGAACTATTTCTATTAGTTTCACATTTTTTCCCCACTTTTGTTAACAAGAGTATGAAAACCTAGACATTTTTTTATTGTACATTTAGAACATATATAAAAATTGTGATTAATCTTGAGTTAATTAGTGAAGTCATGTGATTAATTAAAAAAAATTACAAAAATTAATCGCCTGATGCCCCTAATAAAAAAAAAGAAAAGGAAAGATTATTAAAAATTAGGGGCGTCAGACGATTACATTTTGTATTTGTAATTTATCGCATTACTTCAATAGTTAACTCACGATTAATCAAAATTTCCGTTCTAAATGTACAATAAAAAAAATTCTAGGTTGTCACACTCAAAAAACTTTGAAACTAATAGAAATAGTTGCCATTTTAAATTTGGCAGGGACATGAAGCAGTGAAACATTTACAAGAAATGCATGATTCGAAACACGGATGCTAACAGCAGTTGGCAAACACATATTGTATTTACCTGTAGTAATGTCATGGCGTATTCCTCGCACCGACACCTTTGCACCTTTGATTCCGTTTCCCTCTGCATCTCTTACAATACCTTTGATACCACGGTGGACCTGAGGAGAATTTTTTTTTTTTTTTTAAAGGCATCCAAAGAAGAACAGCAGAAAGGCCAAGAATGCTTACTGCTTCTATAAACGACATCAACGCCTCCTGGTTTTCATGCCAGCTGATAAACAAATCCTCCTCAGGTGGGAATTTCTCACATCCCAACTCTACTGTAATTTCAAAGCAGTTGGTGTGGAGGTAGTTGAAGTCTTGCATTCCTGGCCACCAAACAAATACAAACAAACGAACAAAAAAGGGGAAAAAACAGCGTCGTTAACCCAGAGAGGCTTAGCGGCATAACTTTTGGTCATTTGGCTCCCTCCAGCGGCCACGTCCGGAACTGTCTCACCTCCTGTGTTGCTGGCCCACTGCGCTCCATTCACGGTTCCTCTGTGACTGTGAGAGTAAGCCGAGCCACAGCGAGTGTTCCCGTTGTACATGCTTTCATGTGTGCTTGCGTAGCTTCTGGACAGAAACTTAAATACCTGAAAAATATTCATTTGCATTCATCTCTAACAGAAAGGATTACGTATGGGCACCAGGTAGCATATTCTAAAAATAATGATCAAATAACAGAACAATGCATAAAAAAAAATTGCTGACCTTGTCATCCGGCGTTGGGGAGAACAGATTAAGATCTAGCGGGTGCTTGGAGCGATCGTACGGGTAGGACACCACCAGATCGCCGCCGTGGAAGTTAGCGGACAGCACAAACGGGATGGAGCGGATCCATTTCATCACGGCATACGTCTCGGGTGCCACCTTTGCCGAGCAGCAAAAAGAACAGGTTGTGTCCATGTGTGCCGGATTGATCAAACCAAACGTCATGCCGTACCTTGCCAAACCAGTAATGGTCAGGGATTGGGATGTGGTCGGTGCGGTAGCCTTTTTGGCGGCGGCGACTGTAAACGATGGAAGTCAAATCGGGGAAGTTTCTATTCAGGTCGATGTTCTGGCCGTTGTTCCTGCCCACGTTGGGGGAACTATAGCCACGACCCTAGAAAATCCACACAAAACACAAATCGTAAAATAGCTCTCAGGTTTTATTCTGAAAAAGTATTTAGTAATTTACATTTTTGGAAGGCAATTTAACGTAATGCGCAGACCACTGGGCTTCATTTTACAATGAAAAAAAAATGCACTCCAAAAATAATTACTATCAAATTTATTTTAAATAAAAGTTAAGTGAATATTGTACTAAAATAAATGCTTACAAACAAACAGTTCTTCCGCATTAAATGCAACTGATCTGTAAGGCAATGGAGTGATTATTTTTGTTACCACCAGAGGGAACCCCTGTCGCACTTTCCATAAAAAAAAAATAAAAAAAAATAAAGAGTCTTATGACAGTTTTTTTTCCTGGTAATGATGACTTTATATCAACTTCTAGCACAGAAACATGACAATGTGAATTTTTATATATTTTTTTAATTTGAAAGCTACAAGTTATTCACATAATAGTATGCCTTTTTATGCTTTTTATTTGGAAAAAATAACACTATTTTATCATATTAAACATTTTGTAACTTTCTTCGCAACTTTATGACTTTTTCCATTTGTTATTCTCAGAATAGTTCAACATTTTTCTTACACCACTGCGTCTTTTTAATCCGAATGTGCCATTTTTAATTTTAAAAACAGACTAGAATCTGTAGGATTCTAATATTGTAATATTTCAACTTCCTGTCTTGTATTATGTAGTGGTGGGAATCTTTGAATGTCTCACGATTTGATTCGATTCTGATTTTGGGGCGTGCGATTCGATTCAGAATCGATTTTCGATTAAGAACGCTTTTTGATTCAAAATTATTTGATTGTCAATTATTTTTGCTTCAATTTATAGATGTTCAAGGAATCGTAATGATTTACTCCAGTCTGACTCACTAATACTTGCGGCACTTTTATCACTCAAAAGAACGGCTCCAAGCTGCAAAAAAAACAACTTTTATTGGAATAACTTGATCGTGACTTTTTCCTTCTACTCTCTAATGTGGCTACAACTTAACAGTGTATCAGACCGTGTGGAACCACACTGCCCCTAAGTGGCCAAATCGGGTACACCATGAACAGTGCTCCCAATAACGGCACACACAAACAAAGGGAAATTAAAAATAATTTAAATGAAATAGATTTTGGGACATTTAAAATCGATTCTGAATCGTACTGAATGAGAATCGTGATTCTTATAAGAATCGAATTTTTGGCCCACCCGAAGTATTATGACAGATTTTGAAATTAATTTACATCTTAATTCTAACGATACGACTAGATTCTCCAAGTGGTATTGCCATACCACTTCAGTGCTTATTTTCAGGTACTTATTTTCCTGTAACATTGAACATTTTGTCATATATTTAACTTAAAATTATAAGGAATTGAATTGTATTCACATTATACAATTTTGCTCAAAAAATGTCTTGTTTTAATTTTAAAAATAATAATAATTTGCATACTATTAAGATTTTTTTTAATTAATATTTATTTGTATTTTTTTTAAAGAAAAAGATTCCCTGATCAGCACTGACCACTTCATCATCGTCGTCGTCGGCGCCGCTGTTCCTGTCGTTTTGGCCGGAAAGCGCCGCCTCGAAGCCGTCGGGGTTCATGGAGGGCAGGATGTGGATGCGCGTGGTGTTGACCAGGGTGCGCACGCGCTCGTTGCCCAGGCGGTACTCGGAGCACAGGGACTGCGCCAGGTAGACCAGCATCTGGCGACCCACCACCTCGTCCCCGTGCATGTTGGCCACAAACTTCATCTCCGGCTCCACTGCGCAAAAATACTTGCTCAGGACCAGTGGATGGATTCTGAATGGATGGTTTTGACAGAAGCGAACTTACGCAACTCGTGTTGTCCGGGGCTGTCGGAGAACTCGATGACCAGCAGCTCCTTGCCCTCGGCGCTGCGGCCGATGCTGTAGGTTCTGGCGATGTCGGCGCATTCCTGCTCCGTCCTCTTCAAGATGCTGTTCAGCTGAGCGTTGGAGTGATACGTGTATTTGATTTTTAGCGCTGGTTCCACCGGGGGCACGTCCAAGAACATGTAGTCGTCATCGCCGTCCGATTGCGCTGCCACCAAAGGAATGAGTCGACTTTTAACAACTGGCACCCAGCCAACAGAATGTTTTTGAATCCGGTAATTTATATTCAATACAGAGCAGTGATAGCAAACATAAGTTATGACTGTTCAATTGTATGGGAAATTTGAATCAGCCTAATTTCCTATGACTTAAATAACTTTATTCTCAAAACAGTTCTAATTTTTTTCTTTGATTTTAATTTACTGTAGTAAAAACTTCATTCTCACAACTTTAAAAAAACATCATTAATTCTCATAATACTGTACAGTGTAATTGAGGGGGGAAAAAACTTGTCCATGGGCTTGGAATGTTTCTCGACACTAAAGTCGGGTCACGTGACGGCAAAAATCAAGATCAGAATGAAATAAAAACAAGTGTCCAATGAAAACAGTCGGAAGAAAAAGGGAGGCTGGGGAAATCTGGCATTCCACTCGAACTTTCTTGGACCCAGACGAGTAAGTGTGCATGCCAGATGGGAACATTCCGCAGCAAAACCAAACCAAAATGTTTTAACTCGAAGCATCCCTTTCCCTGAGTTTCACAGACTTTTTTTTTTTAAATCAATTGTTTTCTAATTTGTTGAGTCAAATTAAAATATGAAAATAGTCTTTAGCGAAGATAAGATTTGTTTGTCAATTTAATGACGACATGAAATACAAAAGGACATATTGGCAAGCAAGACAGATTATGATATTGTTTCGAGCTGTGATTCTCTTGTCAATGTACTGCAAATAAACAGGGAATTGCCTCACGTGTTTGTTTACCTATGTTCCTGTTCCGTACAACTCTCTGTTCCTGTTGCTGCAGGATAGTTGTGATTATTCACTAAAGAGCAGTCAGTGGTATCATCCTTTTTGTGCTGTTTCTTTTTAAGAAAATTTGTAATTAGTCTACATTCCTGTTCCTGTGGGATCTCTGTTACTGTTCCTGCTTGGAAGTTGTAAATTTTAAGCTAACAAAGACCATTCAGTGTCACAATCTTTTTAGTGCAGTTTTTTTTTTAAGTTTCCTTAGTCTATGTTCCTGTTGTATGAGATATTGGTTCCTGTTCCTGCATCAAAGTTGTCATTCTTAAACTAACAAAGACCAGTTATGTCATCCTTTTGCCGCGGTTTAAAAAAAATAAATCCTTAACCTACATCCGTGTTCCTGCGAGATCTCTGTTCAGCTTCATAATCCTTACAGTGCTGCTTTTGGGGTAAAAAAAATATTTTTCTGATTTTCTGTTCTGGTTCCTGCAGTGGAGTTAGCAATCTCACTCAACAGTTGAGTGTCATAATGCTGCTGTGATGTTTTTGGAGCAATTTATGAAGTCTGCACTCCTGTTCCTGCTTCTACAGGAGAGTTATCCCTATTCAAATAAGATGATTCAGTAACCCAATCCTTGCTATTTCGACAGTAATATCCTCAATCTAAGTTTCTGTTCCTGCTAAAAGTTAACTATAAATTAAAGCTGTTCAGCGTCCTTACCTTTCTAGTGCTGTTTTTACAGTACTGTAATGTCCTTGATATGAGTTTCTGTTCCTGAAGGTGTCATTTTTCACTGTTCTGCGTCGTATTTTTTTATTGTGCTTTTTTCGTGGAGGGTGGGGACATAATTTGTTTGGACTGATCTCTTGTTTCCTGCTGACTTTCTGGTCCTGTTGCTGCATGAGAACTGTCCTTCGTCCCTGTTAAACAGCAGTTTTTGGTGCAATTTTTTTTTAGTCCGACCTTTAGTTCCATTCCTGTCCAATGTAAAAATCACTATAGGACTGTCATTTCTTTAGTCTGAGTTCTTGTTCCTGCAGGCTGTCCCTTCCTTTTCTGGCATGGCAAATGTCTTCCCCCCCCCCCCCCCCCATTGTCATTCATTGGCGTTAACTTCTTTAGCCTGACAGTTTTCCGTTCCTGTTCCTGCAGGTACTTTTCATTAGTAAAAAAAAAAAAAAAAAGCAGCCGTGAATGCGGCACTCACCTTGTAGGTCGTGGAGCGGGTCGTAGCATCCTTCCTCGTCAGCCACAAAGAAGCGGTCACAGTCCAGGAAATAGGGCCAGGCCATCTGGATCCCCTCGAAAGCGTGGATGCAGCGCTTGCGCGTGGCCTCGCAGACCCGCCGGCATGGCTTCAGCACCTTGTCGTTCTCACAGCGCGGCGCCAGCACAGCGCAGCCCAGCATGCACACTTCCTGGTGGCACTCGCCGCCCAGCAGCGTTTCCAGCACGCTCATGAGGAGGTACTCGACGCCGCTCTCAGCCTCCTGGCGGCTGCCGTGGCCCAGGATGTTGGGGAACAGCGTGTGCGTGTAGGCCATGGCGTCGCAGTACGACAGCTGCATCTCCTCGCATTTGGCTGAAGCGCAAAATGAAAAGGGCAGGGATGGACTTTCAACAAGGTGATTATTAAGTGAAACTCAGCTTTGTAAACATTGCAATGACTAACAGATCCCTGTAGGCGGCGGTGTTGCCTCGCTTTGGATTTGAGATCAAAGATTAGCCGATAAAAACTGGCAAATTACTTGCCATTAAAAGCCCTTTCTCAATCTCATTTTTATTTTTTTATAGTTTGAGGTAGGCTAGTCCCTGTTTTCACCAAAAAAAATAGAAATTCGCCCATTTTAGTAATTTTTTGGGGGGACATTATTGTTTGGCAGTGAGATTGTACATATGATGAGCTGCTGGAAATGAGAATGTGAACATTTCATGCAGCTGTGGATCATCTACAAATGCAACACATGTGACACAGGCCGGATGGCTTTTGAAGTCACATTCCATCAGTGTGACTTATTGTTAGAGACTACTGTAGGTCTTGAAAGCTCCTCCTTGGAAGAGTTTAACACTCACGTTTTTCTTCCACGATTGGCTTGCAGTGACCTGGAAGACACGCAGGCAAAGTTAGAACACATTTTCTTGTCAAATGAAGACATGAAGCATCAAGGTGTGTTTTCATGTTGGTTACATTTTCCTTGTAAAGTCTGCTTTTGTAAAATCACTTTGTTGTTGCAAAACAACAGAAATTTCCAAATTATCATTGAACGTTAGGACGTTTTGGTTAAAATGATAGTATTCTTGCTGAAGTTCATGTAGAATTTATTCATGTAATAATGAATCAAAAAGTTCTGAAAATTCCTGACTTTTCTTGTAATATTCAATTTTTTTTTATCTATATATGTTAAATTATGTCATTAAAAAAATTTGCTTTTATTCTGGTAGGCTTGAGTGTTTTTAGTTTTCATAGCCTACTTGAACTTCAACTGAAAATGTTTAACTTTCACATCGAAATACAACTCGATTCTTGTACAAAAGGCCACTTTCGCTCTCCTAACATTACAAAATACTGTGCAAATTGAACACGTAACCTTCCACTGCAATCCACAGCTGGTTTAATGGAACGTTATGCAGCCACAATCACGATAATGTGAATAAAATGTATATATGGCAATGGCATAACATGAGGTCCAAAGCACTGCATACATAGGAAATACTACTTCGGTCCAGTGTTGACTAAAAATTAGATCTGGGGTAACTTTTTGATTGTGCAAAAGCTGTAAAAGCAGACTGAAAGTTTCGAGGAGGACGGCAGGAAGCGCAACCACGGTGCGTTTTGACGCAGCATGCACGCGTAATGGAATTAGTGGAATGGCAAACAAAACCCACAAACAAAAGCAGACATTACCTCGAACCTCCGAGTCACACCGTGGAGGCAAAGCCGCCACCAGCAGCACGGCGCTGAGAATTTGCAGCGCGATGAGGAGCATGATGCGCATTTTCCACACTTTGTGTTCCAGCGAGTGTGCAAAAAAAAAAGGAAGAAAAAAGAGAGCACTCCCCCTCGTAAGCGCGACTTTATTACAACCTCCGCCGCATCGACATTATATTACGAACCAGCCAAATAGTGTTTTGATGCCAGCGAAAACCAACTAAGAACTAACAAGTTGGGAACTCTGAGGCCCGTTATTGGCTGGCTGACAGGTGACGCGTCGTAAAGTCAAACAGCTGTCGTAAAGGTTGGGGTTTTGGTCACGTGACGTCGCGTAAGCCAATAAGAGGCGTAATCAGGTGTTGTTTGCTGTCCCCTTGTGGTCATTTTATGTTGCTGATGCCTAAATAAGTATCCAAGTACAAATACTTCTACCGCCTGTGGAGAGCCCCTGAATTGATAGCCGGCTTACAGTACAAATATTTGGTTACTGTACTTTAAAGTACTGCCTTTTTTAAACCTGATTTGAGTCCAGAAACCACCTGTGCAATGAAATGTTTTTAATAAGAAACGTGGCATAATTTTACATGAAAGTTGGAAATTTGCAGTGAAATCTAAATTGCTCAGTAGGCTGCAGTAATAATTGTTCTTTGCAGAGGATAAAGAACAGCCTGTGAGTACTGTTATAGTACTGAATCTGTTCTTTAGCCTGTCTGCGGCATTTCCCATTATGAGTTTGCATTAAGCTAGTGGAGTTTAAAGCTAATTTTTGTTTATTAGATGATAGCCAAATTTAGGAAATGACAGACAGTGATTAGTGCACAACCTTTGAAAATGATGAGCTCTCCAAGTATTGTACAGTGGCCAGGACTTCTCTGTACTGCTCCGATATGACGGAGTAACTGAATACTAGATGGGATGCTGCCTTTCTGGTTGTTAAGCATTTAATGAAGATCCCCTGCAGTGGTCCACATCCATAAAAGGAAGCTCGGCCAACCTGGGGATCAAAACGACGGCACGGCTAAAATAGACTTCAGTTAAAACAAATTTAAAATAGGTGTGTAATAAACGCTAAAAGAAGGCACTATAGTTTCAATTATCACCTAAAAAAAAAATATATATATATATATATATATATATTTTTTTTTTTATATATATATTGCAAATATGATATTGGGTCCCATAGTCTTAAGGCAAGCGTTTTATGAAAATGAAAAACATCAAGTAAATAGGTCTGCCTCCCCAGGGGCGTGGCGTGCGCAACCAGTGGGCGTGGTCAAGTATGACCTTGCATTGATTGACAGCTCAGACACTTAAAGCCCCAGAAGTGGAGCTCAGCTCACGAAGTATTTGGGACGTCCCTCAGGAGTGACTACCATGCCAGGCCCCTAAATCACAGCTGCCAAGGTAAATAAAAACAACTGAATTATTAGTTTGACTTGTTTTAAATATAATATTAGTTCTGTGTAATAGACAGCAACATAGCACCAGCCTTTGCATCATCGGAAATTGTGTTATTTGTTAGTATTCCAAATGAATACAATGTTGAAAATGTCATTTAAATATGAAAAAAATGCATTTTTATGTTAGTCATTTCAAGACACTGTAAATGTTGGCCGACCGTAACTCCAAAACATTCCAAATTGACCTTTCTACACGTGTGTGTGTGTGTGTGTGTGTGTGTGTGTGTGTGTGTGTGTGTGTGTGTGTGTGTGTGTGTGTGTGTGTGTGTGTGTGTGTGTGTGTGTGTGTGTGCGTGCGTGTGTGTGTTGTACAACATGGCACTGTGTCATTGTCAGAAAAAGTCATTTAAATGAACAGCACGTTCAAAAAAAAAAGAAGCTCTCCTTTTGTGTTGTGCGCTTAATCTCTGGTTGTGTGATGGCATGTGACAGTCTGAGATTAATGGGGACAGCACACACACACACACATGCAGATCATTTGGGATTAAACATCACCATCTCACTCGAGATTAATCTCCTTCCTCCACAAACACGTTAGGGCTTCTATTTTTGTGAGGGCGACAAGGTGATCACCCACCACTGACCAAATGATAAACTCATTGGCCTGTTTTTGAAATAACTCAACAGTAGGGCATTGTGATTTACTTGGAACGTTGTGGACGGGATCTTTGTAAGCACTTGCTACTTGATGGTGTTTCTCTCCCAGGCAGCGGTCAGCCAGCGACTGGCACATCCATGTTGCGGTGCTGGAGGTGCTTATAAGGATTTCTTGGAGTTGGGAATTTACGGAATGTCCCGGAACACTCTGGGTGGGTCCCGTTCTCGTTTTCCTGTTTACATGTGGCTGCTGACAACCTCTTAGTCCTGCTCAGGACAATTTAACATAGAAGTGGAGTAAGTGCTTTTTAAATCTTTTCTGTAAAGATAAAGTACGGCGGTGCCTTGAGATACGAGTCGTGACTTACAAGTGTTTCGATATATGAGTACAAAAATGACACCATTTCTAGATGGTGACAGTTTAATGTTTAATGTCAAATTAAATGTAAAATAGAGCTGTGTATTTCATTTTGCAAATGGCTATCTTAATGCTGATGACAAGAAATGCTATATAGTCGGGGTAACTCATAGCATCTATGTGGCGGCATTATAGCGCTTTAAGTTACTAATATTTGAGTACAAACGATGCACTGACAGTAGACTGACAATTTAACAATATATATATATATATTATTATTATTATATTATCTTTTGCGAAAATTGGCTAACATTACTGAAAATTACCGAGTCAGTTGTGAAAATCTTCTTCGTATGTTTCTCCATATCTACAGTATATTGTACTGCCCCCAAGTGGCCAAGGCACACACACACACCAGAAGGAGTAGCACAAAGTGCTTTGAATTCAAGCCAACACTGTCAGAGATCAGATGGGTACTCTGATCCTGGGCTGAGAGCAACGGCCAGATCCGCACGCCGTCCTCCAAGCATGCCGCAGCCGTCCCGCCACAAGTCAGGATGATGGCCTTATCTGTGGCCGGCGGCGACCGCAGGAGGTCGCTGACGCTGCGAGGAGTGGACCCGGAGACGTGCATGATCGTGTTTAAGAATCACTGGGCGCAGGTGAGCCTGGAGTTCTAAATAGCCTCTAGTGTCATGTGATGGCTTCCCCAGTTCACCGGATTTCCTTGGCCTCCAGGTGGTGAAGATCCTGGAGAAATACGAGCCGGGCCGCAGCGGCACCAGCGCGCTGAGTTTTCTCTCGGGTCACGCCGGCAGCGGCGGCGCCCGCCTCGCGTCTATCCCAGCTGACGAGGCCAGCGCCGTTCAGAACTATGTGGAACACATGCTGTTGCTGCTCATGGAGGAGGAGGCGGGTCAAGGTGAGTGCCAAAACAATCAGTCTTTCAGGTAGTAACTGTTAAGGACTTTGGGGGAGAGGTGGGGGACACCCTGGACTGGTCGGCAGCCAATTGCAGAGCACAAACAACCATTCTCACCTATTTTTAGCAGGTGCTTACAGGTTCAACCCAGCCATGGGAGTCAAACAATCCAACTGAAATAAGTTTCACGTCACTATGCTCAACTCTCAACTCAACTTAATTCATAAAGCACTTTAAAACAACCATTGCTGCATACAAAGTGCTGTACACACAATAGAAATCAGTCATGCAGTAAAGACAAGTGAAACAAAATGGCAACACGAGTCTGGCTCGAGTCAAGTCATATGACTTGAATCCCCCAACACTGCCATAAACATGCTGGTGATACTCATCCTCAGGAGGAGCGATGGGTCCCATTTTGGAGTTTGTGGTTCTGGAGGGTGTAATGGAGCGCCTGTTCCTGTGGAGCTTGAGGCGACAGTTTACTGAGGACATGAAACTGGAGCAGCTCAGGATGTACCAGATGCTCCTGACCCAGGCCCACCAGCCACTGCTGCACCACAAGCCGCTGCTGCGGCCACTCATGACGCTACTGGCCTCCTGCGGCGGCGCTGGTGCAGGTATGCTACGCTATGTGATGTCGTCTCATGAGAATTGTCCACTCGGTTGAGCATGTTCACTTTTTTTAGAGACAGGCAGCTGTGTGGAGGCAGAGCTGGTCTTCCTCTTGAACCGGCTGTGCGCAACTCTGGTGAAGGACCCCTCGGTGCTGGAACTGTTCTTCCACACCAGCGAGGACCAAGGCGCCGCCAACTTCCTGCTCTTCTCCCTCCTTATTCCGTACACGCACAGGTTCTTAACACACATTGAGTCAAAATTTTTCCAAGCAGAACATGCTGAACCTTCAACTCCCTCAGACAAGGTCCGGTCGGTCAGCAGGCCCGAGAAGCTCTTCTGCTCATCATGTCGCTTTCGGCTTCCGAACCTCGCGTGGCCCAGCACATTGCCCAGAACACGTATTTCTGCCCAGTAAGTCCCCCACCCACACACACACAACCTACATTATTTATGAACAAATAAAAACACCACCACAACTACTCAAAGTGCCTCAACGAACAATTAAAAAATGAGTTAGTTGATGAATGTTTTTCATGATAACGCTAATGGTGAGGTGGCAGTTCATTGTGATCTCACTGTCGCACGTTATGTAACAAACTAACAAGCTCAAGGCGTTTGGTCAGGGGAAAGTTACTCCCGGTTAAATTTTAAGAGGGGCGGCGAGGGCTCCACACCACCTGAGGGCGCTGTGCAACATTCACCATCAGCCATTAGAGGAAACCGGGCTCAGTGTTTATTTACAGCAAACTACAGGCCATGTTGAATCTATCACAAACGAATCATTTACTTATTCCTTACGTATTTATTCATTTATTTAGTTTATTCACACACAACGTTCTTAATCATTTATTTATTCTCTACTCCCTGATCACTACTATGGGATTTTGAGTTATCTTTTTTTTTTGTGAACTACATAGTCCACTAATCCACGATATAGAAAAAAACTACATAGTGATTTGAGGAGTTTTAGTGTGTGGCAACCAACGTTACATGTCACCTTCAGATTTAAAGCCATGTGACTACGCTGACCTCAATCTTCATGTAGAGAGCAGATTAGTAAAACAGCACGAGATTGGCCGGCGGTCCAGGGCGGGATTAGCAAATCTGCTGCCTGTGAATGGAGCAGCATCACTGCCACCGACGCTGCTCTTGTTTTGATTTGCGCTTGAATCTGTGGCTCCTCCCCTTTCCATGGGCTAAGGAACCAAATTTTTAAAAATCTCTCGTGTTCCTTTCCCACATAATCCACTCTGGAATTTTGATCCATAAACTCTGTTTTGTGTTGTGACCCATATTCACCTTTAGGAAAGCGGCACGGGGAAGTGATTTGGCCCACAATAAAACAAATCTGAAATCTGTACCAAAATTACAGATTGTCTTCCTTTTCAATAATGTCAATTTGTCAGTGATTTAGCAGTGACAGTACTAAACATCAAGCTGTGTTACTGGGTGCAGGTTCTGGCCACTGGTCTTTCTGGCCTCTACTCCTCTCTGCCAGCCAGGTTGCAGGTTTACAGCGAAGACTGGCACTGTCTGGACCGGCCCAACTGGCAACAGGTAACAAGGACCACCAAACACAGAGAGTGTGATATCTTGAAGGGCATTATTGCGTATGAGCAAATGACACCGATGTGACATTTTCGGCAGGTTCCGGCTCTTGTCCACTTCCTGCACTCGCTTGGCTTCTGCAGCGCCGTTACCAGCGTAATGGACAAACCCTCACACAAACTATAATGGTCTTAAAAAGACAACAACATTGTGCTTCATCCTAACCTCTCTCCCAGGTGACTCATCCTTCCATCCGCTCCCAACTACTGAGTTACATCCACAATGGGTTCCTGGTGCCCGTGTTGGCCCCTGCACTACATAAGGTACACAAACACATCCTTTGTTGTTCATCTTGTTGATTCGAAGTTTTCAACATTATTGCCCAAGCTTCCTCTATTCACATTTCTTTAATTACATCCTTGTTCTTTTCATCAATTTTTTTTTTTAGCTTTTTGTAATGCAAAGTTGTACAAGTTTTGTAGTATTCATGTGTCTGTGTACAGCTGACTGTGGAGGAAGTCATGACGACCACAGCCTACCTGGACCTGTTCCTGCGCTCCATCGCTGAGCCCGCCCTCCTGCAGACCTTCCTGTCTTTCATCCTGCTGCACACCCACGACAACGTGCATATCCTGGACACGCTGGTCAGCAGAGTCAACACACCCTTCCAGGTAACGCGTCTGACAGCACATCCAAATCCAAATCAATGAGATGACCACGACATGGTGCTCCTCAGTTAGGTACGGTGTCGCTGGCTCTGTTTAGGACGCTCATCGGTCTCTTCTGTGAGGACGTCATGCTGCAGCTCGTTTTCAGGTCAGCCCGATGAAAAAAATAGGCAATTCAGGATGCACTTGGCCTTAGGATTATGAGGGGGTCCTTGGACAGGTTTCTCCTTGAATCCATATTTTTTTTTTAAGGAATACCTGCTTTAGGGGAGTAACACTTATTTAGCTACGTGTCATGTGTCGTCAGGTTCTTAATTGCTTGCAGCCACCTTAGCAGGAACCAGCGGTCCTCCTTAAAGCATAAGGCCTGGTGCTCCTCGAGCACCGCCTCCTTTCTGCTCCTCCTGCCCTCCTGGTGCCCCGTCCACCTGCCAAACACAAACGGAGCTTCAGAGCACATTCACTGGCCCAAAGGAGCAGGTGGTGGGTATTTGGTGATGGTTATTTGGTGATGGTGTGGCCATCACACATTTGAACTTGTGCTCTGTTGGTCAGATGTGTCAGTAGCTGACAGTGTTGGTTACTGGCGAGGTTCTGACTTCCTAATGGAAGGCAACTACCTCCATTACCTCTCGGATGCCCGACAAGCCATCGCTGCCTCCAACAGGTCAGTGGCCGATAGCGATGATATCAAAATATTGCTTTGGCAGCATCTGGTGCCAAGAAATTGTGTTGATATGGTGTCCCTCAGGGGGTGTCTGTACTGGTCTGCACCTTACGACGGCCACAACCCACCACCTGTCCAAGACCTATCTGAAACAGTGGAGGACACAAATGATGAAGACATGGAACAGAAACTAAAGAGCGACTCCGTTGGTGCCTCTCCAACCTCTTCCTCCGTGGACATTGTATCTAAGAGTAACCAAGCAGGAAGACCCGGCTCTACTCTGGAGCTGGAGTGGGATGACCTTTTTGTGGATGAGGATCCGTCGTCTTCGGTTGGTGGCTCTTTCGCACCTTTACTACCTTTACCTCCTCGCCACATCCAAGAGATGCGACGCAGCGCCATCAAGCTGGTGCACGGCGCCTATGTGGAGGAGAATGAATTTGAGGAGGATGTTCTGGTCTACGATCTTGTGGCCCAAAAAGATGCCAAGGATGCTATTTTGGAAAAAATTATAGCAGCGAATCGACGAGCACGTAGAGGCGGCGATTCAGGAAGGACAGTACATGAAACCGTTAACTGTATAATGTCATCACGTAGGATGAGTGAGGAAGGAGGGACGGAAGGAAGACGGAGTGAGGATCATGGAAGCCAGTCGAGAAGAAGTGAGGACATCAACGATGGCATTACTGACGTTTGTGATGCAGACTGCGCACTGGACGCACAAAGTCACACTTTACTCAACGGCAATCCAATGCTGACAAACACAGACTCCACTTATCAGCTGCCAAATCTGCCTGACAACAAAGTCCAGGGTGACAACCATGACTTTCTGTCCCAGTACCATGAACTAATGCACTCTTTAGGGGCAGAGCCAGAGTGCGACAACATCCTGGATGACATATCCACCTTCAGGAGGCGGATTCAAAAGCTGAGGCAAAGACTGGTAGAGGAGGATTGTAAGGATGGAGAGGAAAGAGATGAGGAAATAATGGAAGAGGAGGAAGAAGAAGATGGGGAGAGGCACAGTGTTCCATTTACAGGTGGGTTTATAGACCATGACATCACAAACTTCCAGGTGAAAAAGGACAGCTTTCTCTGATGGCACGATTTGTAAACAACCTCAATAGGCAAAGCCATATAGTTGTACAAAAGACCAATTTCATTGTTTAGGGTCAACTCAACCAAGTGGACCCAGTCCACGTTCTCCAGTTCACCAGCTTGCTGGGTTAAAGTTATATCCTCACAGCAGATTCACTGTTGAATTATTAATGCAAATTTCTTCACCAAATCTCATTCACACAAATATTTTCCCATGATGCCACAGGGCCCTTTATCAGTGTCCTTCTGTCCCGGCTGGAGAACCTACTGGAGAACTCGATCGCCGTCAACCTGCTGGTGACAGGCATTCTGGCTCAGCTAGCGTCGTACCCGCAACCTCTGCTAAGAACATTCCTGCTCAGCACACAAACACACCAGCAGGCTGGTGTGTGCACACTGCAACAGGTAACACGCGCACATACTGTACTTACCTTATTTAAGATTTTTTTAGAAATAGGAGCCATCAATTACTTTGACTTGTGAGCGCAAGCTTGAGATACGAATACTTTATGGTGTACTTCACATATAACATTTAACAATGCTCCCAGGCATAACTTCTTTATCTCTGGTGGAAAACAACTAAAATGACTGCGGTTTATTGAATCACTTAGTTACTTTAGTTTGTGTCATTATGACTGTTTATACTGCTTCCTGATGGCCAAAGCCAAAGCCGACCCCCAAGTTACGACTCGCAGACCCCTTGAAAACCACAGCCTTAAGGCTCTATCAAAATGTGTGTGTGCTTGAGTAGGTGCTGGTGTCACTTCACGGCCAAATTGAGCGCTACATCCGGGACCGACCAGAGTACCCCGCCATGGTCACACAGGCATGGAGGTTCTTGTTGGCTAAAGACCAAGACAGCAAGATTCAAGGTTAGTGAGCGTTACTACTCCAGTGTCCCCTTGTCCACAAAACAATGCTGAACCTGTGTTTAATGATGAAACGCATTGAGGCCCAACACATCTAAATGTGTTCTAGAGAGCCTCGAGTCTCAGGGCGTTGAAGATCCGGACCGCCCCTTTCCCAACGGTTCTGTGAGGAACTCTCTAGCAGCCCCCCACCTTGGTCTGCTGCCTCCCTGTCCCGCCATCCCACCCCAAGACAAAGGCCGAGTATTCGCCATTGTCCTATATGCAGAATTCCTGAAGGAGCTGGCCGCCATCGCCCTGGAGCATAGCATCACTCCGGACTGGACTACAGAGGAGTAGCAGAGGCAGGCCTCACCTGAAAACTACATTTTGAACAGCCATCTTCGTTATTTATATGTCCTGGAAGCCCTTGAATTTTTGTGTTGCACAATGTGTAAATGATTCTATTTATGTTGAATACAAAAGCTTCTTTTCATTGTGTCTTTGTGGATTCAATGTATTTTCTTCATTTTCATACAATTAAAAGAAAAACCTTTGTGGGGACAGTTTGGGGAAGGTCCTTTTCACTATTATCAATCTATTTGCTTCCATCTATGCGGGGGTTGGTAAAGGGGTAGCATTTTAAGCAGGAAAGCTCAGATTTCATTCTTCCAAGCCACTTCACCCAGCTCCTCTGGGGGTGATTCCAAAGTGCTCCTAAGAAATTCGTCAGACTTCTCTCCCCTGTCTCCTTGGTCATCTTCTGGGCTTCCCTCTAGTGGCACATGTCCAGAATATATCACTCAGGAGGCACCCCTGTGTCATCCTTAACAGATGCCTGTGCCACCGAGATTTTCACTCATCACCTAATTTCAACTGCTAGCATACATGATATTGTTCTTTTTGTTACAACCCACAGCTTGTGACGATAGGTGAAGGTGGCAATGTACAGTAGATTGACCGGCAAATCCACACCCCACCGACTTAACTTGATTTCAAGCTTTCAATCTGGACAAAAGGTAGTGATCTCATGTTAGTGTGTTAACTGAGGAGAGCGAGCAACTACATCCTGTGTCTTTGTGGCCTTTGTTCACCGTGTGGTTGGTGTCTCACTTCCTGAAAAGTGAGGCCAACAGAGTGCTGCGAGCGTCGCACAATAAAATTACAAGGCATAAAACCGGCAGGGGAGCCTTCTGGCGGGATTTCATCAGACTGAGATGCGAAGCTGCATCAGCGTCTGTTCAACAGCAATGAAGATGAGCCTTCGACTCGCCTTCCTCGGTGGGTGCAGCTTCAGACCTCACACGGTGGAGAAAGGCGCTCGACATTCATGCATCCTTCACATGGATAGACAAACAAAGTCTCCAGATGAAGCTTAACACTTTTGGTCTTTTCAGTTTTAGCAGTAGCGTCTGTTTGCCAAGGACAAAACCAAACGGCGATGCAAGGGAACCGCACCTCAGGTACAGTCAAAATGGAGTTGACATGTTTGTCTTCCTGCCAGTCCGCATCTCATGTCTTCTCCTTCATATTTGCTCCTGAAGCTCCTACATTAGCGTCTACCACCATGGAGTCATCGACAACACCAATGGCGTCCCATCAGAATCGGACTTTGGCAAATCAACTTGATGTGCTGTCAACTGCAACGGTGCTACTGATGTCCGCCTTCATGATTATCCTAAGCCAGTTATCAAACTTTTAGTACCGTCTAAAAAATATATATATATTTGGCTCCTCAAGGGCCACCATAATGAATTCATTAAAATATAATAATTTTGTAAAGATTACATTAATATTTAAATTCAATTTAAGTGTGTGTGTGTGTGTGTGTGTGTGTGTGTGTGTGTGTGGAGGGGACCCCCCGTTTAATCTGTTACATTATGCACAGTTTCAGCATATTCGGTGAGTACCCGGATGACACTTCGAAAATCATTGTTCGAAACAACTGCATTAATTTCTTCAGATCTTTTCAGCTTCTTGGATTTTTCCAAATTAAACACACATCTGTGGTTTAAATCTTGCTGCCACAGAAACAATAATTAAACCTCAATATATAGGGACAAACACCTGGGACACAAGGAGAAACCGAGACACCAAGCGGCAAAGTCCATGATCCTGACGAGCAGAAGACCACAACACCAGCGGCAGACATCACTGTAGTTTCCACAATTTCCACAAAACGTGTCACAACAGAGGCAGGTAAAGTCAAAATGGACATTCACCAGCACCCAGAACAAGTGGATGGCATTACTGACAATGGATGTCTCTTTCAGCATCCCCTGCGGGCTCCCATGCTTGGGGTAAGAATAATGTGATCATGTTGATGTTCTGTTTGGACCCTTGACAAAATGCCGCCACCGGCTCGTTAGGTTACGCTCTGCTGGTGCTGCTGCTCCTGGTGATAGTCATCCTTCTGATCATCCTCTGCCTGTTGAGGAGGGCGTCCCGGGTAAGCGTGACAGTGGCACGCCTCACCCTTGAGAATGGATGAGTGATCTTCTTATTGCTTGATGTTCCTTGCAGACATACTCGTTTAACCTACGCCGTGCGGCTCCTGGGTATCATGCGGAAGAGACTGCGGGCAACTTTGAGGTCCTTGACCTGGATGACCAAGGTGCACTCTTAAATACTGCTTTTCACACTGAACTGGTGCCAGTAATGATTAGTGCTGGTGCAAGGTGTTAGTGTTCAGACAGCCAACCTACAGCCAGTTGTGGGCCATCAATCAAAACTAAGCGGGGCCTTCAGAATCAGTAATGCTGGCCCATAAACTTCCCTTTGATGGCAGAAGGTACATTAATCCTATTACCACACTGAAGTAATTGGACTAGCAAAGAGTTACTGGTAGTCTGACACCAGATTTGCCAGCAAAAAAAGCTGATAATTCCGTTAGCTCAGATCCCATATGCTGACAAATGTGATCCCAGAAGGCCACGAGACCCCCTGTGACCATTCCATGTCTCCAGTGGCCAACTGCACAGTTCCACAAACAGAGGGGCATGGTACAGTTTTTTTCTTATAAGTTCAGAATCAGGTGTCAGGAATGTGACTGTACCTTAACTTCACAGTGCTGCAAGAAGAGGCGCATGTAAACCACTCGAAGGCTTCTGACATCAGAGACTCCAAACTGGCAATCACGGGCCACTCACCCGAGAAGTCTGATTCATCGGTAGCCACTGAAAAGGAGCCTGACCAAGACGACATCACCTCACGTAAGACAACACAGGTGTTTTACATTTTGCGTGGAAATAACATTTTGTGGTTCTATCTTATGTTCTGTTTAGCTGATTCCAATGGTTTGTTGGCTGAAAGGGACCCGAATGAGCTATTACCGTTCAACCTGTTCATCGCTTCTCCAGAAGCTTCCTCGTCCTCAACCTCACCCGCTTCCTCCTATTTGGACTGATGAGATTGAAAAAGATTTTCATTCATATGTTCCTGCAACATATAGTGATAGGCAGAATAATGAAATGTTTTTCCACTAGATGGCAGAATGTACAATTAACCTGCGTATTACCCTGTTGCCTTTCATACAACAGATTTAAAGCTTTGTGTTCAATTAAACAGGCCCAGATTTCACAATTGAGACAATATCATAATTATATCAGAATGTGTGATTTTGTAACATTTTTGTTTGGTGTTGTGCCATTCAGCTCAATAAAGGTTGGGGAAACAATGCTCTATTGTTTTATACTACAGTACATGATTTTAAAAGAGAGATTGTTTGTTAGTTGAGGTTGAGTTGTGTGAAACTCAGCTAGCACCTTTTGCAGCAGTGAAGTTGTCATCAGCAGGCCACCTCAGCGTGTCTCGCGACGGTGTCACATGTTGCAGTGTGTTTGTGTGCGGGCAGCCGTGCATAAAACCCCCTCAGCTCATGTGCCCGGGGAGGCAGAACATCAGAGATCAGGAGGCGATGTGACGCGCTGCGGGGTGGGGGCCGTGAGTGGCTGACACAAGTCAGCGGGACGCAGTGCTTCTACGGTACTTGAGACTGGTCTGCGCTTGCTGGGTAGCCCAGCTTTCATCCAGGTGTTTTTCCAGCTGTCGTCTAGGCGTTGCCAGGTGTCATCTCTAAATGACTGTGTCAGAGGTAAGACAGAGTAATAATATTGACATACATTGAATAAGTGACACGCTGGTCCTTCCATTTCCAGTCTTTGTGCCAAGCTAATCTGTAGCTTTGTGGCGTGGTCACCGTGATGCAAGTCAGTGGCGGTTTCTGGCATGTGCATTATATGCGGCCCCACAGGGAAGCATGGCTACATGAAATCATTTTCTACTTGGTAACATACCAGCCATTGTGGAGTCTGTGGACTTCTCACTAACCTCTGGATACAACTGCAGCCATTTTCATAATTTTTCAGAGTGTCTTAAATAAAGAAATTTGACTGAAAACCAAGCCAGTAAGTATAGAAACATGTCCTTTTCTGCACCTTCCCCCTTGTAGGCTGCAGAACAGAAAGAACCATGTTAACTGGGCACCAAATCCTGCCCTGGACAATGTCTCTAAACTGTAGCTGGGGTCTACAACACCTACTGGTTAAAAAAATGACTGCCCTGCTATCTTAAGTATTTACCAGCCACCTTCACCTTTTTTCTTATTCGCGTGGTACAACCACTGGGAAGTGAAAAACAATTAAAATTCTCTGACTGTTTGGCAACAAATTGAGTACATTTGAGCGTTTCTGTGAATTAGGGTGTTCGCTGTTGCTTAGCGTTAGCAACATTAGTATGACAGTGAAACAACCTTTACCCCAA